>NW_027507785.1:322367451-322897451 GCF_037356315.1 Lithobates pipiens
ATATATATATTTTTTTTTATATATAGATAGGTAGATATAAAAATATATATATTTCTATATCTATCTATCTATCTATCTATCTATCTATCTATATATATATATATATATATATATATTTCTATATCTATATATCTATCTATATATATATATATATATATATATATATATTTATATATTTATATATATATATATATATATAAAGTAGTTCATGCACTACTTTGGTCCTACTAACTACTATATATATATTTCTATCTATATCTATATATATATATATATAGGTATATATAAAATAAGTAGCGCCTGAATGTTTTATATACAACAGTGGGTCTGACTTGCAGAGGGACATCCAAGTTGCACCCATCCAAAAGTGGGTCAAAGTTGCACTCCAAAGTTGCGCATAGGGATGAGCCGAACACGCCCTCCCGTTCGGTTTGCACCAGAACATGCGAACAGGCAAAAAAATTTGTTTGAACACGCGAACACCGTTAAAGTTTATGGGACTCGAACATGAATAATCAAAAGTGCTAATTTTAAAAGGCTTATATGAAAGTTATTGTCTTAAAAAGTGTTTGGGGACCCGGGTCCTGCCCCAGGGGACATGAATCAATGCAAAAAAAAAAGGTTTAAAAACTGCCAATTTTTTCGGGAGCAGTGATTTTAATAATGCTTCAAGTGAAACAATAAAAGTGTCATATTCCTTTAAATTTCGTACCAGGGGGGTGTTTATAGTATGCCTGTAAAGGGGCGCATGTTTCCCGTGTTTAGAACAGTCCAAGTGCAAAATTACATTTCTAAATGAAAAAAAAATAATTTAAAACTACTCGCGGCTATAATGAATTGTCGGGTCCGACAATACACATAACAGTTCTTTGATAAAAACGGCATGGGGATTTCCCCATGGGGGAACCCCAAACCAAAATTAAGAAAAAAAAATGCGTGGGGGTCCCCCGAAATTCAATACCAGGCCCTTCAATGCCCTCAACATTGGGAGGGTGCTTTGAGGTAGCCCCCCCAAACCATGTTAATGAGGACAAGGGCCTCATCCCCACAACCCTAGCCCGGTGGTTGTGGGGATCTGCGGGTGGGGGGGCTTATTGGAATCTGGAAGCCCCCCTTCCTTCTTCCTTCAGTTTCCTCCTCCATCATCTTCTTCCTCTGCTTCTTCCTCCGATCCTCTTTTTCTTGCTCCGGTGTTCTCGTCCAGCATCTTCCTCTGTGGCGTCTTCTTCCCTGCTTCATTCTTGGGCCACTCCGCATCCATGAGAGGCTCCCGCTGTGTGACGTTTCTCTTCTTCTGACAGTTCTTATATAAGGGAGGGCGGGGCAACCCAGTGACCCCGCTCCCCTCTGAGGCACGGGGATTTGACGGGGACTTCCCTATGGCTTTTCAGAGGGGGCGGGGTCACCCGTTGGAGGAAGAAACTGAAGGAAGAAGGAAAGACTTTAAATAAAGGAATTGTCAGTAACGGTCTCTTGTCATTTTTAACATTTTGACACACTTACTTTTGTACCCCATTACCATTTCACACGGGGGGGGTCCGGGATCTGGGGGTCCCCTTGTTAAAGGGTGCTTTCAGATTCCGATAAGCCCCCCCGCCCGCAGACCCTCACAACCACCAGGCAAAGGTTGTGGGGATGAGGCCCTTGTCCTCATCAACATGGGGACAAGGTGCTTTGAGGGGCTACCTCAAAGCACCCTGCCAATGTTGAGGGCATGTGGCCTGTTACGGTTCGGGGGGGGCACTCTCTCACCCCCCCCCCCTCTTTAACTACGGTCTGCCAGGTTGTATTTGCATGTATGTATTTTTATTGGGATTTTATGTTATAGACCAACACAAAGTGGCACATAATTGTGAAGCGGAAGGAAAATGATAAATTGTTTTCAATAAAATCCCAATAAAATACATTTACGTTTTTGATTGTAACATAATTGTAAAATTGCAAGGGGTATGAATACTTTTTCAAGACACTATTATTATCCAAAAAAAATATTAGATCTATGCATATATATAAATCAACTTGTCTAGTGTTTTTATTTATTTGTGATAGTTTTTTTGGTGAATGAGTAGAGGTATAATGTACCCCATACTCATTCACATGGGGGGGGGATCTGGGGATTCTGATAAGCCCCCTACCCGTAGACCCCCACAGCCACTGCCCAGGGTTGTCGGGAAGAGGCCCTTTTCCCTATCAACATGGAGACAAGGTGCTTGTCTCCACAGCACCCGCCCCCCCTATGTTGAGGGTATGTGGCCTGGTATAGTTCAAAAGTGAATGGGGGGGGGGGCGCGTTCGTTTGTTCCCCCCTTTCAGGCTGCGTGCTCAGATAAGGGTCTGGTATAGACTGGGGGAGGGGGCGGGGGGCACGTCGTTTTCCCTTTTTTTGTTTGCCGGCATTTTTTTTGCTTTAAGCTGTCAACGGGGAAGCCCACAGACAGTTGATGACTCATCCATTGCTGGCGGCCGCGCCGCGCTCCTCAACAACATATTGAATGTGAGTTTGGTGGGCAAACGGCACACAAAATTCCGGTGTTTGAAGAACATCCGGATGGGCAGAGTTTGGGGCCGAACTTTTGCTCATCCTGAACCGTTCACCCAACGCTATTCGCCAGCACACCATGGACCATCAACCATCGTCTGAAGCTTTTACTGCAGAAAGATTGCATCACAAAGGGCAAAGCGCTGCTCCCTCACCGCTCCAAAGATGCGGCTAACAGGACTTTTTTCACCGTCCTGCTAGCGCACCGCTCCAGGATGAAAGCACTCCGGCTTTCACACTGGAGTGAAAGAGGCCGGTTTTTTCAGGCGCTACACAGGCGTTATTTTTAGCGCTGTAGCACCTGAAAACCGCTTGGTGTGAAAGGGGCCTTAGAGTTAGGGTCAGGGTGCCCCCCATAACCCGCAATAAACCATTGCGCCCAGGGCAGCCGCCCCTCCTGCCTACCCCTTGTCTAGGCCCTGGTTACAGCACCCAATATTGAAGGGCCTATGTCCAGTAACATGTGCGATGGGAATATTGGAAATTCAGTGCATTGTCACCATGTCTCCTTCACTACCCATTAAAACTATAAGTAGTCATTTCAACACACTTTACACAGGCAGGCGGCTGCTTATAAGGGGCACAAGGCCCCCCCATCCATGTGCCCAGCCCCTAATCTCCATGCAGGACACCAGACGCATGTTTTTTGTTTGTTTTTAAAAGCACGTGATTAGAGCCGGAGGCTTTAAGTGTCTTTAAAAAGGGTGGGCACGGGGCACAGAGCACTGCGCCCCGAGCCCACCCACTTCTGTGAGATTAGCGAATGAACATTCGCTAATGTCTTCTTCCTTCTCCTCCTGACCAAATCAGGAAGCGGCTCCTGAGACCCAATTGGCCGGGAATCGTTAGACCCGATTGGCTGGGAATCCTAAAACCTGATTGGCCAGGAGGAGAAGCAAACCACTGGAACTTGGAAGAAGATGCAGGGGAAGCCGCCAAAATCGCTGAAGCCGCAACCTGGATGGGGTAAGTGCAGGCGAGCGAAGCTGCGATCGAGCGAGCGACGGGGAGGAATTTAGCGCCAGCCGCCACTAGTTGTGACCATCAGGAAACCCGCCATTGCTGGAGTGCATGTAGATAGCCAAGCCACTGCAGGAGAGAAGCAGCACTGAGATGTAACGAAGGACTAAAAAAAAAAGATGAAAAGAGGATTTTAATGAAAAAGATGACAGTTGTTTCTAATAAACAGTGCGCAGAGCGAGCTAAATGTCATTCAGTTGGGGTTTACTTCTACGTTAAATAAGTGCTTGGTTCCCTGTGACAAGCTTGCGGAGAATATGATCTCCGTGTGTCCAGTGCGGAGGGTATGGTGCTGTCAGTCGGGAGGGGGTGGGGTGGGGGGGGTCAGTGCAGTAATTGCTTTGTTCCAGTGAAGAGCGGAGTGTCAGTGCATCTCATCATGTGTAAATGAAAGCATCAATCACCAGCTTCTCTTATTCACTGAGCTGGGGCTGCTTTCCGTGTCATGAATACACCGCCATCCACTTCACCTCGCCCGCGACACGCATGAAAAGACTTTTCATAACACAAACCTGATTAAGGACCGACTCTCAGAACAGTTTAAAATGCTCTGTAATTCACTCACGTCACACGGTTGTTGCTTGTTGCGGTATCCTCTAAGGTACTTGCGATCAAAGGACCTGTCAGGGTTGCTCGCCAAGGCGGTGCAGAGGGCAGCGTGACGTGCAAATGTCAGGAGCTTGCAGCTATGGACCTCCTGCACCTTACACTGCTTTATGCAATAAATTAGAATGACCTTCATGACTAAGTCTGTAGGTGGACGAAACGCGTTGGAGGGGCATGCCTTGGGAGGTACCATTTCTTACACATAGTGATGGCTCCTTTATCCCTTTTGACAAATCTGAATTCATGACATTTGGAGTAAAGGAAAATAATT
Organism: Lithobates pipiens; assembly: GCF_037356315.1. Taxonomy (NCBI): domain Eukaryota; kingdom Metazoa; phylum Chordata; class Amphibia; order Anura; family Ranidae; genus Lithobates; species Lithobates pipiens. Next base: position 322,371,888 of record NW_027507785.1, read on the forward strand.
CTGAACTGGCTGTATCACGGGTTTGCACCGATACCGTTTTTTTTATTGGCATGTACGCGTATCGATACTTTTGGTGAAGTACTCGCTGATATCGAGTACCAATACGTTGCTGTGTGATTTGCGTCAATACAAATCGCACTGCAAAGATTTGCAGTGCAATTCCTATCCGAATCACATGCACTTTCCCCCACCGCTCCTGCTGTGTGTGTATGCATAGAAAGGGAAGCGCCATCTAGTGGGCAGTTTATTAAAAATGTTATAACTCACATTAAGCACTTGCTTACCGGGCACCTAAATCCCCCCTTCCTGCCCAGGCCAATTTTCAGATTTCAGCGCTGCACACTTTGAATGACAATTGCGCACCCATGTACACTGTACCCAAATGACACTTTTTATCACACAAATAGAGCTTTCTTTTGCTGGTATTTAATCACTGCTGGGCTTTTCATTTTTTGCAAAAAAAAAAAAAAAAAGAGAAAATTTTGAAGAAAAAAAAAGTTTGTTGTAAAATTTTTGAGGTTTCAGGTAATTTTTCTACTTTATTAAAGTGCACTGATAGGTGGCACTGGTGGGCATTGGTGATGTGGCACTGGTGGGTACTGATAGGTGGCACTGATGGGCACTGAGAGGTGGTATTGAGCGGTGGCACTAATGGGTGGCACTGATGGGCGGCACTTACGGCCACTGATAGGTGGCACTGAAAGGCACTGATAGGCGGCACTGATGGGTGGCACTGATGGGCACTGGTAAGTGACACCGATGAGGCACTGATGGGCACTGATGGGCGCTGATAGGTGGCACCGGTGGGCATTGATAGGAGGCACTGGGGGTCATTTGTAGGTCGCACTGATGGGCAGCAATGATATGCACTGGTAGGTGGCACTGGTGGGCACTGGAAGATGACACTGGTGGGCACAAATGAGGAGGTGGTGGCTTTCCCTGTTCAGGACCGATGTCCCTCTGACAGAAGGGGAAAAAAAAGCTGATTACCGATCTTCTGTTTACATCACGTGATCAGCTGTCATTGGCTGACAGCTAATCACGTGGTAAAGGGTCGGGTTCGGCCCCTTACTCCATTTTGTGATCAGCTGAGTCTCATTGACTCGCTGATCACTGAGCAGATCGCTCGCTGATCTTACGCGATCTCGGGAGGACGTACATGGACGCCCTCCCAGCAATTAAGGCTCGCGCTGTAGCCGCCTTTCACCTTTAGCACGGGCAGGAGCTGGTTAAGTACATATTTGGTAAAATGCAAAATCTGTATAGTGTCCCTGTCCCGGCGATGATAGAAAAGGTGGTGGAAAAGAGGCGCTCAAAGGGCTGGAGGAAAAGTTCTGGGACCCCTGTGGGTATCAGGCGGAAGTGATGTCAGCTTGGCGGGAGACCGCCTATAAATTTGTGAGCCCTGTCACCACTTTTAGCGGCCGTGATTAGCTATCATCGGCGGGATGGGGACACTGCAGATTTTGCACGTGATCAGATATGACAGGGTGCCATAAATAATATCAGGAATCAGCAACAGGGATGACCAGTAGTGAGGTAACTTTATTTTTAGTAAAACAAAAGACATCCAAACACCAGGAAACATGAAGATACAAGTGAACAATAAACCAAGTGACAAAATTATAAGACAATATATACAAAATTAGGAACACAGATAAACAGGGAAAACTGGAGATTCAGGGAACAGATGGAAAGGGGGAACCAGGACTGGGAACAAGTACAAGGGGAGCAGAAAAGAGATTGCAGGGTTCAGGATGCAGGGCAGGAGCAAGATCAAGATCTAGACTCAGGATAAGTGGCAAACAGTATCTGCCACCAAAGCAAAACACTGAAGAGAAGTGTAATAATAGAGTAGGGGCTAAATACCCTCCCAGCAGCCAACATCAGATGAGAATGATTACTGAAATTTGCTGGCTGTTGGGAGACACCTGCTGGTGGACATCGAAATTAAAACATCCCACTCTGTGAAGCACAGTGCCACCAGCATGTGATTCAGTTTATTCAGTATCTGTCAGAAAAGCAAAACCCTGAATAGAAGTGTAATAGTAGAGGAGGGACTAAATACCCTCCCAGCAGCCAACATCAGTTACTACAGTCTCCCACTCTGCCTATGCCCCCCCTGCCCCCCTGTTGTTTATCATGGTTCCTTGTGCTGGATCCTGTGTCACCACTGTGTGCTGTACGCATGCGGGAGGAACCACAGCACATAAAAGGGATCAATAAAATGCTAAAAGTCAGCCAATGGACTTCTCATGTCATTAGGTAGCCTAAAATGGTAATATTTTCCCTTTAAAGCAATTTATGGTAAGAAACAAGGTTCACAATTTGTCCTTTATGACTGTAAGATAAAGTAAATATTTCCTAAATGTAATTATACAAGAACTAATTATTTTGATTATTCTTCTATGACCTTTCTCATAAAAAAGAAAATGGAATGAGTGAAATTCCTTTTCTTTCAGACTAATAGATAAGTCAAGGAGATTGTATTTTCTTGACATACGATTTGAGAACACATTTTTAGCCTTCTGACATTTATTTAGGGGGGAGATTGGTGGCGGTGACGGCCGGGGATCGTTAGATTAAATCAAGGCGTTTGTCAGAGCCGTGTCTTAATTAGGTTCTGTTGTACAACCACAATGCAATCAGCGCTGACACAGTTATCTAGTATGTCATATCTGACATTTTCCTCCCAATAAACGCTGCGGTAACCCTTCACAGACCGAAAATGCAGGGCTACCACGCTTCCCTAAAAAATTGGACTCTGGGCACCTTCTGTTTCTAAGTCCGGTTTCAGGAACCGCAGGAAAGGTGATGTCATCAACGACCATAGGCGCGCGCACAGAGTGTGCCGGAAGTGCCCGGGCACACCCTAACCACCTTGTGCGCATTAGCATTATCACCCTAGGGTTCCTTCAGAGGTTTAAAGGTGTTCCTTGAGCAATTTATGCTTCTCGGATAATTTCCCACTGACATCATTGATCTTTTTAGCTACCTCTAAGGGGTCCAATGACCACAAGTGTAAAGAGTATTCTTCCCAACCGTCCCTCACACTAATGTATCATGAGTTTCTAGATATAGTAACTTTTAGCAGGGTTTCCATGAGGCTGGAAAGTTATTTTAAGTGTTCCTCTGTGTTGGAAAGGTTGAAAGACTTATGCCGCGTACACACGATCAAACAATCCGGTAGAAAAGTCGCGCGGCCCCTCCTTCCCCAAGGCACCCCCCCATGTTGAGGGCACGCGGCCTCAGGAGGGGGCACTCGCTCGCCCCCCCCTTTTTTGGCCGGCCGGGTAGCGTGCTCAGACAAGGGTCTGATGTGGACCTGGGGGGGGGGCCCACGCCGTTTTTTTTTGCCGTTGGGGTTACCCTTTAAGTGCATACCAGGTGACGGGGCCAGCGATGCCTCCTTCCCTGGCCCCGCCTAACTGGAGAAGCGCTCAAAATGAGCGGACTTTCCTCCGCGTGTGTGGGCAAGTCCGTTCATTTCAAAGGTACGGCGGATAGTCCGGCGGACTTAGTACGCCGTATTAGTCCGCTGAAAAAGTGCCGTGTGTGGGCAAGTAGCCCGTTCGGAAAGTCCGGCGGACAGTCCGGCGGGAAGTCCGGCAGACAAAGTCCGCCGGAGAGTTGGCTACGTGTGTACGCGGCATTACCGTATTTAGTTGTTGATTGTCCAAGAACAAAATAGGAGGCGCGAAAGTTGTAGAACTACCCCGTTTTAGTTACATACCGTAATCCCATTGTTTGTGTCAGGAAGTCTGCATAGTTCCTCAATTTAGATAAATCTCAAGAGTAGAGCTGTAAAAATGCCATTTTATGCGGAAGACATATATCGTTGAAGGCCCCCACCCCTGTTCAGTTATGGTTGTTCCATTTGGATGTATATGGAATCCAAGAACCAGTTGGTACTCTCTGTCCAAAATGTGCACCTCACTGCCCTCAACAGAATATCCATTTTCCTTAAAGCGGGAGTCCGCCGGGAGTTCCGCCGTTTTTTTTTTTTTTTTTTAAAGGCAGCAGCTACAAATACTGCAGCTGCTGACTTTTTTTTAAATTGTAATTTTTATTGAGAGAATTTTTTACAGAGAATGAAAAGATACAGAACTGACAATATTCAAAGAAAATCTGGAGCATACCTTATTGGAGAGACTGATATAACCTCATGGTGACTACAGATATACAGTAGCAATGGAAGGATAAAAAAAAAAAAAATAACTAAAAGAAAACAAAGCAAAATAAAATGCAGAAAGGAAATAAACAACAGAAAAGTATTACGTAAGACCTTATGAAAATAAAAAGGCTGAGAGACAACACATATCGTAAAGCAGAGGTTGGGGTCTTGAGCAGGTGCTTCAATAACGTGACTAATATCTGACAAAAGAGGTCTACATACCACTATAAATTTCCTCAGGAGGTAAGGTAAGCTTCAAATGGCCGTTGGGCCAGCAGAAACAGACTTGAAGTACCGACAAAATACAAAACATCAGGGAGCCAGAAGGTCAGGGAACACTAGGGGACGGGCACCAACCGGGTGGCTAGGGGTACCAAGGGCTCCCGCGGGAGCCCAAAAATCGAGGCATCCCATGGGGCCCAGATCACGCCAAACCGGTCAATCCCATCTTCCACCATAGCCGTCAAATGTTCCATCCTGCGTATGTCCCCGACGGTTTGTATCAGCTGAGTCTGGGTTGGGGGCTGAGTAGACAACCAATTAGAGGGGATAGCTCTTTTAGCAGCAAGCAGCACATAGGAAGCTAATTTATTAGCTGCCTTCCCCAACTCCGGGAAGGGAAGGCCTAGGAGAAGGTGGACAGGATCCAATGGAATGGGGGTGTCAAAAATTTGCTGGAGTATGTGAGATACCATGGACCAGAAAGGAGTAATTAGAGCGCATTGCCAAAACATATGATAATGCGTACCCTTGGTCCTCCCACACCTCCAGCACATGGGAGAAAGAGAGGCGTCATACCGATGAATAACCTCGGGGGTCCTATACCAGAACAGTAGGACTTTATATGCTGTCTCTCTCTGTGCCACACATCTGGAAATTTTAGAGGTGGAGGACCAAATTCTGGACCATTGTGGGAGAGTGATTTGTTGATTAAGGAGCTGCGTCCATTTGCCCATGTAGGAGTGGGATAGGGCAGTGAGAGAGGACCTCTGCTGGAGTATATGGTAAATACTAGAGATAAGCTTTGCTTGGTAGGGGCCCTGGGAGCAGAGCAGCTCAAAAGGCGTCGGTGTGGAGAGGGAGAGAGAGGGGGAAAGAGTTGAAAAGTAGTGAGTTATCTGGAGGTATGAATACCGCATGTGGTTTGGGAGTTGACTGTCGGTTTGGAGGGCCGAAAAGGGCTTAAGTTTACGCGTGACAGGGTGAACGAAGTGGCGGAGTTGGAACAATCCTTCTCTAGCCCAGGGAAATATACGAACATGCGATAGACTGTCAGGAATTAAAGGATTAAACAGCACATTAGAGAGGGGGGGACAGGGTGATGACAATGCAAATTTGGAAGAGCAGGAACGCCACAGTCTAAGCGTGAACAACATGGGACCCAGGCATAGATCCAGAAGCCCGGGGTCCCCCATTGTCCCCGGCGACCACGCCAAGGAGCAGGGATGGGTCGGATATAGGGAACCCATCTCAATCTCCGTCCAGCGATTTGGAGGTCTCAGGCAGGACCAAGACACTATCGGGCGCAAATGAGATGCCAGATAGTATTTGTAGACGTCCGGTGCACCCATGCCCCCCTGATCTTTGGGGGCAAAAACCACCGAACCAGCCACTCTATGGGCCCTGCCATTCCAAATAAATTTCAAGAACCAGCGCTTAAGCAATGCTGACTTTTAAAATAGTGACACTTACCCGCCCAGCGCGCCTGCGATGTCGGCACCCAAAGCTGATCTCTCGTTCGTCTCTCGGGTGCTGCCGCCGCCATCTTGGGAATGGGAATCAGGAAGTGGAGCCTTTCGGCTTCATTTCCCGGTTCCCTACTGCGCATACACGAGTCGCGCTGCGCAATAAGGATGGTCCCCACTGTCTCTGGGATCCGTGTGTTTCCCAGCAGGCAGCGGGGGACTTTCGGAAAGGGGTGTAGATTCTGTGGAAAGGGGCGTGGCTTCTGCAGAATCTACCCTGGAAGTGGGTGCAGATACCTGTACTGTACAGGTACCTGCACCCCCCTCCCCCCTGAAAGGTGCCAATTGTGGCGCCGGAGGGGGGGAGGATTCCAATGAGCGGAAGGTCCACTTTAGGGTGGACCTCCGATTTATTAAGGTTTAGGAGTGTTGACCTGTAGAGTTTGCCCTCTTATGTGTCTTGAGATGTGGCCATAAATAGTGGGATATCTTCCTGACACTCTTCAAAAATGAAAAAGTGGCCTGGAGAAGCCAGATCTTCAGCAGTACAGAACAAGTCCATTTGAATCTGACTAATTACTACTAGATATTTCATGGCCTAGATAAATAAAAACCTTCACAGACATATGTAGGCAAAAGATACCCCCGGTTACCCAAAAAACCGATTGGTTAAACCAACAATTGCTTATTTTTTACACTACTTTTCATTTATACCAAAACTTGGTGAACACCTGATCAAAACACCTATACAAGCTTGTTGGGCATTCCTTTTTAGTACCATGGACATTAACATGCAGTTTCCCCCATCCCATCATTGTGGTTCCAACATCCTCCACTCTTCTGGGAAGGCTTTCTATAAGACTTTTGAGGGTGTCGGTGGAAATTTGTGCCCATTTGTGAGGTCAGGCACTAATGGTGGTTGAGAAGACCTGGCTTACCATTGGTTTTCAACTCATTCCAAAGGTGTTTAGTAGGGATGAGGTCAGTACTTTCACCAGGACACTCCAGTTCCTCCACAACAAACAGGCCAGGCCATGTCTTTATGGAGCCATGTCTTTATGGAGCCGGTGTAGTGTCGAATACTGTCCCCCGTCGGATAGTGTCCGCCCTGTACTGCACTTGAGCAGTACGGAGGACAAGGAGACGCTGAAGGTCTCCGAAGATGAACGGCGCCTATGCACTGAGTCCAAGTGCAAGCCCCACCATCCAAGTGGACATAGAGTTAGAATAAAAAATTGCGAGCGAAGCGAGGCTGTGCCTGAAGCATGGCGAGCGAAGCGAGGCTGCGCCCGAAGCATGGCGAGCGAAGCGAGGCTGTGTCCGAAGCATGACGAGTGAAGCGAGCCCGCAGGGGGCCCTGTTACTAAGTGCTACCGTTTGTCCACTTGCATGGTGGGGCTTGAACCTGGACTCAGAAGGTACTAGCAAGTGCGCAGGCGCCGTTCATCTTCGGAGACTTTCAGAGTCTCCTTGTCCTCCGTACTGCGCAAGCGCTGCACCTGCGCAGTACGGGGCGGACACTATCCGATGGGGGGACAGTTTTTGGCAGAACACCGGCTTTGTACACAGCGGCACAGTCATGCCGAAACAGAAAAGGGCCTTCACCAAACTGTTACTACAAGTTTAGAAGAGCTCTCTTGAGTGACCAAAAATGAAAAAAAACAGCTCCTTTAACGGAAACTATATGTCAGGAATCAGCAGCAGGGATGACCAGATCGGTGTTGCTACACTATATATACGCATTAAGTGAGAATTATTTACATTGAAACAAAATCCATCCAAACTCCAGCACACAGCAAACATAAAAATATAAGTGCACCAAAAACTCAGTGACAGAATACGCAACTAATCAACCTAACAAACAGAAAGCCTAAGAACTAATTATATGCAATATATACAAAACAGAGAACACAGAAAAGCAGGGGAAAACTGGAGGTACAGGGAGTAAATGGGATGGGGGAACTAAAACTGAGATCAAAAACCGGACAGGTACAAGGCAGTAGGGTACAGGGTGCAGGGCAGGAGCAAGAACAGGATGAATGGCAAACAGAATCTGGCAGCAAAATACTGGAGCGAGAGGCACTAGAAGGGGGTGACCTAAATATCCTCCCAGAAGCCAGCATCAGGTGAAAACTGATTAGTGGGGTCTGTTGGCTGCTGGGAGACACCTTCTGGTGGACACCGGAACTACAACCTTCTCTTCTCTGGGAAGCACAGCGCCACCAGCAGGTGATCCAGGTCCTGCCACTTTAATGTGATGAGTCAATTTAATATTTTTTAAGTTTAGTATTTTTAAATCTATTATTTCTTATCTATCTCTCTATCTATCTATTGTCTACATGTTATGTTTTTGTTTTACATATGAGCATGTGATACATGACAAAGGATTCTCAGAGCACTAAAGAGAGCACAGCAGCAGCAGTCTCCTTTCAGACACTTTGACTCTCACTGGAAACATGGATAAAGCTGTACAGAGCAAGGAGGAGAGGAAGAAAGGAACCACTGCTCTGACTCATTCAGTTTTTAATGTCAGCTTGAGCTATTGGGCTATGTTAGCAATGTTCTTTTTATCAGCAGAAAAGCCTTTGCAGCAATGCTGGCAGCACTCATACATCTATTTCCCAAAGTCAACCTCTGGATATGACGCTGAGCACACACACTCAACTTCTTTGGTGGACCATGACGAGGCCTGCTCTGAGTGGAACCTGTTCTGGTAAACCGCTGTATGGTCTTGGCCACCGTGCTGCAGCTCAGTTTCAGAGTCTTGGCAATCTTCTTATAGTCTAGGCCATCTTTATGTAGAGCAACAATTCTTTTTTTCAGATCCTCAGAGAGTTCTTTGCCATGAGGCGCCATGTTGAATTTCCAGTGACCAGTATGAGAGAGTGAGAGTGAAAACACCAAATTTAACACACCTGCTCCCCATTCACACCTGAGACCTTGTAACACTAACGAGTCACATGACACCGGGGAGGGAAAATGGCTAATTGGACCCAATTTGGACATTTTCACTTAGTGCCAGCGGTTTAGACATTATTGGCTGTGTGTTGAGTTATTTTGAGCAGGCAGCAAATGTACACTGTTATACAAGCTGTACACTCACTACTTTACATTGTAGCAAAGTGTCATTTCTTCAGTGTTGTCACATGAGAAGGTAGAATGAAATATTTACAAAAATGTGAGGGGTGTACTTACTTTTGTGAGATACTGTATACCCAGCGAAGTGACTGGCCTGATAAACAAGGATGAAGCAAATCCTCCTACAAAAGTTGCACCTGTTTATTTGCAGTCTTCTCTACATCCGTTCAGTGCAGAATTTTAAAGCTTGTCTGAGAGTTTGGAAAAAAAGGGAAGGGGAAAGTTAAAATTACACTCTGCAGAGCTCAGTGAGGAGAGGTCTGAGAGCTGATTGGAGGGAAGGGACACACCCCCCTTCACACAGCGCACAGAAACAGAACCGAGGCTGTCAATCTGCTATAGGTCCCTCCGCTGTCACCTTTTTTCTCTTGGTGTCAGGAAAACTTTTCAGAAGTGACTCATTAAGGTAGCAGAGGAAGGAGGCAGCAGACAGAAATGACACTTAGTACTCTGGAATGAAGTACACACTATAGAGGGATATGCTTTGTTCATATTTCAAGGATGAGGTTTATTAAATAGTAGAGAGGTGTCTTGTAGGTTATGGAGTTGAGCAACCTGAAAACATTGCTTGTGATCTCAGTTCAGTACACAACACATTGGATGTTTGGCAGGACCAACAGGTATTCCCCTGTAATTGCTGAAAATGTACTGGAAAAAGGAAAACGAATGCAGCCGCCACATCCAAGGACTGGTAAGCCACAATGTAGCAGATTTTTTTTTCTTGGCTTTAAATATGCTTTAATATTTGGTTTTAGATTCATTGGGGGTTGGGTTATGTTTTGGGGTTTATGGGGGGTCCTATAAGGGTTTGGATTTGGCTAGGTTAAGGCTAATTAGGTGACATTTTTTTTTTTTTTTTCAGCAGTGCAGTCCCCATCTCACCAGTTCTCTGGAAACTGTTTGCCCCTAAGAGTTCGCTCTCGTATGCGGCAGCCTTTGCTGTTCTTCTGAAATGCAATCTGCAGTGGATGACTTTTCAGAGGGGCATCGAGGAGGCGACATGTATATATATATATATATATATATATATATATATATATATATATATATATATATACCTCCTTAGCACCTGTTTTAACACTGTAAATGTTGCACCACAGAGCCACAAGAAGCTCCATAGATTTGCACGAGTTTCATTAATTTGGGACAGGGCCAGGACAAGGGGTGGGCAGGAGGGACGTCTACCCTGCGCGCAAAGGGCTTATTACAGGGATGGGGTCGGCCTGTGCCAGTTGCTTCTGTTACAAGGCTGACAGGAGTAGTGACAGCGACATCACTGCTAACCATAAGGGAAGGGGGCGCAGTTTGGCATCTTTGTCCTTGGCGCTGGATGGCCTTGTCCCCGCCAGTGGGGGCCGGGGCTCATTTTTTTTCCCCATTTTCCACATCCCACATTCCCAGCCCCCCACCCCCCGCAGGAGTTGTATGGGAAGGCGGAGATCCCTCCTATCTCTATTGTCACACAGCTGGTTGGCTCAGGGCACAGTGCTCTGCGCCCCGAGCCCACCCTTTTTTTAAGCCAATTAGAGCCTCAGGCTCTAATCATGTTCTTCTAAAAAAAAAAAAAAAACCCATTGCAATCCATGTGTCCGGCACCCTACTTGGTTTTACTGCCCCCTAGCTGCACGTGAACAAATCCTAATGCCCCGTACACACGAGCAGATTTTCCGTTGGAAACGGAATTCCGCTCAAGCTTGCCTTGTGTGCACACGGCCACGCAAAAGTTCGCTGAACTTTCGACCCGCCAAGAAGGCGGTGACGTACAACACCACGACGAGCCGAGAAAATGAAGTTCAGTGCTTCCGCGCATGCGCCGAATTGTTTCCGAGCATGCGTAGGAATGCGTAGGAATTTTTCGTGTCGGAACTGCTACAGACGATCGGAGTTTCCGATCGGAAATTTTTTCCGACCGAAAAAAAAATTGAGAACCTGCTCTCAATCTTTTGCTGGCGGGAATTCGGTCAGCAAAAGTCCGATGGAGCGTGCACACGGTCAGAATATCTGACCCAATGCTCTCATCGGTCTTTCACTGACCAAATTTTTTTTTCCGATCGTGTGTACGCGGTGTTGCTTCTCCGCCAATCCTAGCCTGGCATTTCCAGTTATAAACCCGCCTGCATATCTTACCTTCACAGCGCCCTTCACCAAAAAAAAAAAAAAAAAAGAATAATTAAACGTTGTTTACAGAAATAATAACTTCAGATCCACCGACATTAATAACCAAATCTGATAGCTTTACAGCGGCTGTTTGTCTGAGTTCGCACTTTTTCGGCTCTTGTCTTTGCCGATCTGCAGCCGTTTTCTGGTCTAATTAAAAGGAAGAGACGCCGACACACAAATAACCTCCCCTATGTGCGCCTGTCACTCGCCCGCCATAATGCAAAATCACTTGCTTTACTTTATTGGTTCATGATGTTTTTGTTATGCATGTAAATCAATTCCGGGAAAACTGGGTGTTCATATTGCTTCAGTTGAAAGTAACTTTTTTTTTTTTTTTTAACCACTTCAGCCCCGGACCAATTTGCAGCCGAAGGACCAGGCCCCCTTTTTGCAATTCGGCACTGCGCCGCTTTAACTGACAATTGCGCGGTCGTGCGACGTGGCTCCCAAACAAAATTGACGTCCTTTTTTTTTCCCCACAAATAGAGCTTTCTTTTGGTGGTATTTGATCACCTCCTGCGGTTTTCATTTTTTGCGCTATAAACAAAAATAGAGCGACAATTTAGAAAAAAATGCAATATTTTTTACTTTTTGCTATAATAAATATCCCCAAAAAATATATAAAAAAACATTTTTTTCCCTCATTTTGGGCCGATACGTATTCTTCTACATATTTTTGGTAAAAAAAAAAAAAAATCGCAATAAGCGATTATTGATTGGTTTGCGCAAAAGGTATAGCGTTTACAAAATAGGGGATAGTTTTATAGCATTTTTATAAAAAAACATTTTTATTAGTAATGGCGGCGATCAGTGATTATTATTGTGACTGCGACATTGTGGCGGACACATCGGACATTTTTGACACATTTTTGGGACCATTTGTCATTTATACAGCAATCAGTGCTATTTAAATGCACTGATTCCTGTGTAAATGACACTGGCAGTGAAGGAGTTGACCACTAGGGGGTGGGGAAGGGTTATGTGTGTGTATGTCTGTTTTTTTTAACTGTAGGGGGGCGTGGCTTGGCATGTGATGTCACTGATCGTCTTTCCCTATAACAGGGAACAGATGATCGGTGACAGGCTCAGTAGGAAGCACGGGGAGAGGTTTGTTTACACAGACCTCTCCTCGTTCTTCAGCTCTGTGACCCGATCGCGGGACACCAGCGGTGATCGGGTCCGCTCGTCCCGCGGCCACGGTCACGGAGCTCAGGACAGGATCCTATTACATCATTACATGCATAGTATGTTTTTCCTTGTTCAGACCCGGGATTTATTATATCATGCTAGGGACGAGGAATATGCCCACACAGGTCCTATTTTATAACACGTGTTTAAAGCAGTATTAAACCCAAAACCAAATATGTAATACCAATCGTTAGATATTTTCTCTTTTTAGTCTTTTTCCATCTATTTTCCTCTAGTGATCTGGCCAGTGGCGGTGCGTCCATTACGGGCGCACGTGTGCCGCCACCTCTCTCCAGCCACCCCCTATATGACTAATGGATAGATTCATGCATTGCATCAATCTATCCATGGCTGCTGCCGCTGCCACCCCCTATTCAAACATCCGGACCCTTTTCGGAGACCAGGCACCTGAATTACAGAGGCGGGGGTGTATTTTTGAAGCACCTGATTACAGCCAGAGGCTCTAATAGGCTTCAAAAATGGTGAACTAGGAAGGGCAAAGCAATAAATATTCGCTTTTCTAACACTGAACCGCCTCTCCACCAATCAGGAAGCGTGGATCTGTTACCCGTTACCTGATTGGCTGAAAGGACAGGCGCCGCTATTTGACGCCTATCAGAAGGAGGGGAGGAGATGCATGGAGGACACAGCTCACCACTGCAAGGTCCCACAGCTCGCCGCCGTCACCCGCTGCCTGACCCACTACCGAGGGTAACACAGTAGCAACTTTTGATGGGCACAGTGGCAGCTTTTGATGGGCACAGTGGTGGCTTTTGATGGGCACAGTGGCGGCTTTTGATGGGCACAGTGTCGGCTTTTGATGGCACAGTGGCGGCTTTTGATGACACAGTGACTGCAATTGATGGGCGCAGTGGCAGCATTTGATGAGCACAGTGACTGCATTTGATGGGCACAGTGGCAGCATTTGATGAGCATAGTGACTGCATTTGATGGGCACAGTGGCAGCATTTGATAGGTACAGTGGAAGAATTTGATGGCACAGTGGCTGCAATTGATGGGCACAGTGGCTTCATTTGATGGAAACAGTGGCTGCATTTGATGGGCACAGTGGCTGTAATTGAGGGGCACACTGGCTGTAATTGATGGGCACAGTGGCAGCATTCGATGGGCACAGTGGCAGCATTCGATGGGCACAGTGGCTGTAATTGAGGGGCACAGTGGCTGTAATTGATGGGCACAGTGGCAGCATTCGATGGGCACAGTGGCAGCATTCGATGGGCACAGTGGCAGCATTTGATGGGCACAGTGGCTGTAATTGAGGGGCACAGTGGCTGTAATTGAGGGGCACAGTGGCAGTAATTGATGGGCACAGTGGCTGTAATTGATGGGCACAGTGGCAGCATTTGATGGGCACAGTGGCAGCATTTGATGGGCACAGTGGAAATATTTGATGGCACAGTGGCTGCAACTGATGGGCACAGTGGCTGCATTTGATGGGCACAGTGGCAGCATTTGATGGGCACAGTGGCTGCATTTCATGGGCACACTAGCTACATTTGATGGGCACAGTGGCAGCATGCGATGGGCACAGTGGCAGCATTCAATTGACACAGTGGCAGCATTCGATTGACACAGTGGCTGCATTTGATGGGCACAGTGGCTGCATTTGATGGGCACAGTGGCTGCATTTGATGGGCACAGTGGCTGCATTTGATGGGCACAGTGAGGCTGCAATTGTTGGGTTTTTTCAGTACCTTTCAGAATGTTTCATTTTGTTTGCAGCCCCACCCCCCCAAAAAAAAAAAAAAATGAGCACTAGCCACCACTGGATCTGGCCAGTAACACATCTCCTGTATTAGAGCATCCCCTCTGGAGGAAAGAGCACAGGGGGCACCTTTGAAAAGCAGCATTATCAGTCTGTGGGTGGGGGGTGTTAGATGGACTAGCAGATTTAGATACACTAACAAATTGAAGACAAGTCAAGCTTATACTTTATAATCAGTTACAGCATTTTTTTAATTTATTTTTTCCTTTTTTGAATAAAGGTTTTCCATGTATAAATAAAAGCTGATAATTTTAAGCACCCCCTGTCAGTGGTAAATGGTTTGTCTCATACCTGTAACTGATACATTCTGCTGGAGAGCTTTGAAAAATAACAGACTAACTGGCTAGATCAACAGGTGTAAATGGAAGAAAGAAAGACTAGAAAAGAAAATGAATGCAGCCATCCAATCTATGAACTGGGAAGCTGCAATATAATACCTGTTTTCTTTTTGGCTTTAATACCGCTTTAATTGATTGTTTTTTTGTCTGGAGCACTGCTTGTTATACGGCCATCTAAGAGTCAAACCTTGTTTATCTGCATTCCTTTTTTTTTTTTTTTAAGGTTGGCAGCGGCATTTTTATATGTCTTGCCGATGAGTTGGCGAACCCTCATTACAGAATTTCATCACCTTTTTTCCGCAATATAAATTAGGCTTCCTTGACCTTTTCCGGCGCGCTTCGAGCAGAGTGGACGGCAGCATTTTCCGGGAAACAATAGATGTGAGAGGTCATGCACACGCCATGCATCATCTTTAAATCTGTGACTCCCGCACGTCAGTCCTTGAACCCGAGTAATGGAGGTTTATTCCTGGTTTTTGTTAGTGTAGATCACTTGGAAAGTGTGCATTGGTGGAGCGGTATTAGCAATTTATCAGATGCATCGGCCATCTGACTCTCAGAAAACTCTTTAATTGATTTGTAAAAGTTTAGAAGTTTTCCATGGCTGATGAAGTTGATCACATGGTTTACAGTATTTGTAAATCCAATCTGTAAAATCATGATGTCACTCCGGTCCTCCTAGACCAGTGATGGCGAACCCTGGCACCCCAGATGTTTTGTAACTACATTTCCCATGATGCTCATGCACTCTGCAGTGTAGTTGAGCATCATGGGAAATGTAGTTCCAAAACATCTGGGGTGCCAAGGTTCGCCATCACTGTTCTAGATCATAGATCAGAGACGGTCTCTTGTCACCTATATGCACTGGTCCAAATCATTTGGTGGAAGGGGCATCCCAGTCTTAGTCCGTAGGGTTCAATATTGAGTTGGCCCGCCCTTTGCCGCTATAACAGCTTCAACTCTTCTAGGAAGGCCGTCCACAAGGTTTAGGAGATGTGTCTATGGGAATGTTTGACCATTCTTCCAGAAGCGTGTTTGTGAGGTCATACACTGATGTTGAACGAGAAGGCCTGGCTCGCAGTCTCCGCTCTAATTAATCCCAAAGGTGTTGAGGTCAGGACTTTGTGCAGGCCAGTCAATTTTCTCCACCCCAAACTCGCTCATCCATGTCTTTATGGACCTTGCTTTGTGCACTGGTGTGCAGTCATGTTGGAACAGGAAGGGGCCATCCCCAAACTGTTCCCACAAAGTTGGGAGCATGAAATTGTCCAAAATGTCTTGGTATGCTGACACCTTAAGATTTCCCTTCAGTGGAACTAAGGGGCCAAGCCCAACCCCTGAAAAACAACCCCCCACCATAATCCTCTATACTATATTGGTAAAAGTATTGGGCCACACCTCCAAATCATTTGGTGGAGAGGGGATTATGGAGTGGGGTTGTCTTTCAAGGGTTGGGCTTGGCCCCATAGTTCCAGTTAAGGCGTCAGCATACCAAGACATGTTGGACAATTTCATGCTCCCGACTTTGTGGGAACAGTTTGGGGATGGTCCCTTTCCTGTTGCAACATGACTGCGCACCAGTGTACAAAGCAAGGTCCATAAAGACATGGATGAGCGAGTTTGGGGTGGAGGAACTTGACTGGCCTTGATATGCAAATATCCAAAAGCCTCGATGGGTTACAGTCTGGAGGAGTGGGCATTTCTAGGCAGTAGGCAGACCACCCTAGGTAACAACCAAGTGTGATGCTAAGCCTTCATAACTGAAAGTCCAATGAATGAAAAACGGCTAGATGAAGCTGGACGTCCTCCAGCCAAGAAAAGAACCATGCTGCATCTGATTGCTGCAGCTTCTAATGCCGCGTACACACGATCAAATTGTCCGGCGTACTTAGTCCGCCGAAACGCATTTTACCGGACAATTCGATCGTGTGTGGGCTTCAGCAGACTTTCTCAGCGTAAAGTCCGGCGGCCTTAGAAAGTATTTTTGCAGTCCAATCTTTCCGCCGGACTTGGGTTTCAGCGGACAAATACGTTCGTGAGTATGCTAGTCCGGCGGACTAAGAATGACGCATGCTCAGAAGCAAGTACGAGAAGGAAGCTATTGGCTACTGGCTATTGAACTTCCTTTTTCTAGTCCCGTCGTACGTGCTGTACGTCATCGCGCTAGCAAACGCCGGACTTTCTGTGTGTCCGTGTGTGGCCAAGTCCGTTCGGTAGAAAGTCCATCGGACTATCGGCCGAATTGTTTGCCGGACTAAGTACGCCGGACAATTTGATCATGTGTATGCGGCATTATGCACATTTTGAAATCTCACAGTGTGCAGTGACATCAAAGGAAGCCCTTTCAGTCCAGGAGAGGAGCCGCTACACAACTGTGCAAGACTGAAGGGAATGCTGGATTTCCACTTTAATGTTGTAGACCAGTGATGGCGAACCTTGGCACCCCAGAGGTTTTGGAACTACATTGCCCATGATGCTCATGCACTTTGCAGTGTAGTTGAGCATCATGGGATTTGTAGTTCCAAAACACCTGGGGTGCCAAGGTTCGCCATTACTGTTCTAGGGTAATAAGCAGTGTTGGTCATCTTACTTTAAAAAAGTAAATAGTTAAGTTACAAATGACTTCTCCCAAAAAGTAATTGTGTTAGTAACTCAGTTACTACATTGGAAAAGTAATTAGTAGTTACTCAGCAAAGTAACTGTGAGTTTTTTTTAATATTCTATAGACGGGACTAGCGAAGGAAGTGAAAGTTGCCACCTCCATCCGCGAGATTGAGACGTTGTGAGCCCCATCACCTTGTATGGATTTAAAGGGGAACCCCTACGCTGTAAAAACTGCGTGGGGGTCCCCCCCAAAGTCCATAGCAGACCCTTATCTGAACATACAGCCCAGCTGATCAGGAAAGGGGGTGGGGACGAGCGAGCACCCCCCTTCCTGAACCGTACCAGGCCGCGTGCCCTCAACATGGGGGGGTGCTTTGGAGAAGGGGGGCCCTGCGTCCCCCCCACCCCAAAGCACCTTGTCCCCATGTTGATGAGGACAAGGGCCTCTTCCCGACAACCCTGGCCATTGGTTGTCGAAGTCTGCAGGCGGGGGCTTACCAGAATCCGGGAGCCTCCTTTAATAAGGGGGCCCCCAGATTCCGGCCCCCTACCCTATGTGAAGGAGTATGGGGTACGATGTACCCCTACCCATTCACCTGGGGAAAAAAGTGTTAATAAAAAAACACAACACAGGTTTTAAAAGTACGTTATTAGACAGTTCTGGGGGTCTTCTTCCGACTTCGGGGGTCTTCTCGCCGGACTCCTCCGCTATCTTCTGCTCTTTGACCGCTAGCTCTTTTACTAGCGGAGGAGCCCGGCTTTCTCATTCGTCGCCGCCGCCGTCCGGGGGTCTTCGGACTTCGGGGGTCTTCTTCAGACTTTGGGGGTCTTGTCCCGCTCTTCGCTTCTTCTGCCGAGACTTCTCTTTCTTCTTACAGCTCTTTTACTAGTGTTGGCCCGGTCTTGTCGCTGTCGCTTGTCGCCTTCTTCTTCTTCTAATGGTACGGTTCGGGGGGGGGGGGGGGGGCTCGCTCGTCCCCACCCCCTTTCCTGACTGGCCGGGCTGCGTGCTCGGATAAGGGTCTGCTATGGACTTTGGGGGGACCCCCCACGCCGTTTTTGTCGGCGTAGGGGTTCCCCTTTAAATCCATACCAGGCGACGGGGCTCGCAAGGTGTCAATCTCACCAATAGAGGTGACGACATTGACTTCCTGTGCTAGTCCCGTCTACCTGGAGTTATGTTAAAAATGAACGGACTTTACTCCGTGTGTGGGCAAGTCCATTCATTTCGAAACTCCGGCGGACTAGCACACAGACGGACAATTTTGAGTCAAAACTTCTTTCTAAGTCCACCGGACTTTTGGGAACAAAAAGTCCACCGGAGCCCACACACGGGCAGATTGTCCGGCGGACTCCGGTCGGCCGGATAGTCCGATCGTGTGTACGCAGCATTAGAAGCAGAGGTGGTGGAAGACTTGGGATGGATCGATTGCACAGTGCACTGCAATTTGAATCGTCAGTCACTTACTTGACTTCATTTTTCAGTGTCCGCCCCGGGATGGGGCGGTTCCAGACAGGATGTAATTGCGGTAACGCCGCCCAAGTATTGGGAATGGCGTTACCATGAGGGGAAGAGTAATCAGTTAGTTTACTTGTTACCATCTAAAGTAACTGTGTTAAGCAACTCCGTTTATTTTAACTGAGTTACTTACATCACTGGAAATAAGTCTAAAAAAACTCTGCACCTAGTATTCAGTCAAGGCCTCTTGCAGCATGACCATTGCCTAGCCCTTGTTGCCTCCATCTGGAGAACACTGGACTGCAGTGCAGCTCTGTACCCCTCCCCCCCCCCCCCCCAGCACTGATTGCAGAGTGTGTACAAGGATTATCGTGATTAATACAACTGACACTTCTCCATAGAAATATGAGACGCATCGCTACTATATCACCTGATGGATACATTTTATCTGCAACCTTTCCACAGTGATTGGCGGGCTTCATTATCGCTACACATGGCACCTGTAAAATATCTCCCAATCATGTCATTTTTCTCCGATCTCCGAAATAAAGGTTGGCGAGCAAACTGGGGCACCTAAAATAAACTGCCACGTTAGAATACATTCACATGCAAGTTTTTTTGGTTTGTTTTTTTCTGTTTATTGGCTTTAAATGTCTCCTGGGGGTTACAGAGCATCATTTCTCCTACATCGGACTTGTTCTTGCATAAAAAAAAAAAAAAAAAACAGCCCATGATTTAGCTTTATTATTTTTCTATTTTTTTTTTAATAAAAAATAAATAATAGTAATAAAAAAAAAAAAAAAAAAAAAATATATATATATATATATATATATATATATATATATACATACATACATATATATATATATATATATATATATATATATATATATATATATATATATATATATATATTTTTTTTTTTTTTTATTATTATTTATTTTTTATAAAAAAAAAATAGAAAAATAATAAAGCTAATCATGGGCTGTTTTTTATTTTTTTTTTATGCGATAACAAGTCCGATGTAGGAGAAATGATGCTCTGTAACCCCCAGGAGACATTTAAAGCCAATTGCACCCTAAAAAAAAAAAAAAAAACACCAAAGTTTATAACAGAGGGGTGGTTGGTGTCGCGCTATTCTAATAGTGAATGCTAGTCAGGAGGGGGTCTTAAGCCCTAATTTCCTGGTTCATAGGTGAGAGAATTTGGAATGGTCCTTAATAATTCTAAAAATGGCTAAGAAGTTGTACGTCTAAAAATACGTGGAGTGAGAGTAAATGACGTGTAAAATATCAGCTATATAATGTAATAGTAGTGTAAACGCCAGGGAGTGCAAAGAAAGAATAACAATAGAGATATAAAAAATACCAGAATATGTAAAGCAAAATATAAAAGTAAATAGAATATTAAAAACACTACAGAGGTGTTTTCTACAGGTCACTGCAATTTGCCGTATTGAACAAGCATGTTTATGTAGTTATTATATTTTCAGAGCTGTATTGCAAAAAAAAATTAAAAGGATCTTAAAAATACAGTAAAAAGGATAAATATCTGTACTTTCGAGCTTTGTGCAAAATGTGACACATCCCTCCCCCAAAGTCCTGACCCCTGAACAAACACACCCATGCGTACCCCTCATGCTTCCCATTGATTTTCACAATTTTCAATTTTTTTTTCCATTTTTTGCAGTCATTGTTTGTAGTGCGATGCGCCAGAATTGTTTCCCTCGTGTGCATTTGATTGTTATTTATGTAGTGTTATGCCGTGTACGCACGGCCGGACATTCCGACGACAAAATCCGTCTGATTTTTTTCAGACGGGTTTTGGGCCAAACTCGTCTTGCATACACACGGTCGCACAAAGTTGTCGGAAAATCCGATCATTCTGAATTCGTTGACGTAGAACACGTACGACGGGACTATAAACGGGCCAGTAGCCAATAGCTTTCGTCTCGTAATTTATTCTGAGCATGCGTGGCACTTTGTCCGTCGGAATTGTCTACACACGGTCGGATTTTGTGGTCGGAAAATTTTAGATCCTGCTCTCAAACTTTGTGTGTCGGAAATAGCCCAGTGGAGCCCACAACACGATCCGATCGCACATTTTCCATCGGAAAGTCTCACCGTGTGTACAGGGCATTACTCTAAAGTTTTTTATTTTTTTCCCATTTTCTGATTTTTGTTTTTTGGGGGGGGGGGGATAAAATAAAATAATGAGGGGCAGTTTTTTATTTTATTTTTTATTTTTTATTTTTTTGGGTGCAAGGTCCAGGATAAATAAAAAAGGCAAACCTGTAACCCTCAGGAGACATTTCAAGTCCCCTACACCTTTAAAAATCATCAAACACCCTTTCAATTTTTAATGCATTTAATGGTAAAATTCCACCTAAATCTCCCAAATTTCAACAAAGTTTCTAAAAAAAAAATATTTACATTTCACTCCTTAAAATCCCAAAGTTTTTTTTCCTTGCTGCAGGTCACTGCAATTTGCCCTACTGAACAAGTATATTTATAGGGTTCATTTAGGTTCAGAATTGTATCACACATATAAAAAGAGAGTTGAAACAACAAATTTAAAAATACCTAAAAAATAAATAAATCCCCCCCCCCCCCAATTTAGCTAGAACTTTGATTGATTGTTTCTCCCCCTCCACCCCCCTCACGCTTCCCACCCATTTTCCTCATAGCAGTATCATTAAATGTATTGTTTCACAATATGCTTTTTGCCATGATTTTGTGATGCTTCAAAAAAAATAAAAAATAAAAAAACAGTTAGAATTGTTAACCAGCCAATTTAGAAACAGGATTGATTGCTGTGCCCTGGGATGGCAATCAAACACTCCAATTAAAAAACTGCCTCATCCTAATAGTAATAAATTGAAGGATAGAGAAAAAAAAGGACTTTAACGGCAAGTGTAAAATATTATAACAATTAAAATTTCTGAAAATAAAAAAGAAAATATATTAAAAAAATACAAGAGAATTCACTTAAATATTTTTTTCTAAGATTTTTTTTTTATTTGGGGTGAGGGGGTGCTTAATGTAAACATATTTTTTTCTAAGATTTTTTTTTTATTTGGGGTGAGGGGGTGCTTAATGTAAACATATTTTTTTTCTAAGATTTTTTTTTTATTTGGGGTGAGGGGGTGCTTAATGTAAACATATTTTTTTCTAAGATTTTTTTTATTTGGGGTGAGGGGGTGCTAAATGTAAACATATTTATTGTTTCAAATTATGTATTTTGTGCCATTAAAAAAAAAAAAAAATAATAATACAAAATATTTCACATATATATTTTCTAAGCATTTTTTATTTGGGGTAAAAGGATACTAATTATAAACATTATAAAATGCCCCCCCCCCCTTTTTTTTTGTATATGTATTCTTTTTATTTCAGTTTGAAATTTAAATTTGCTATTTGTTTGACCACATTCGAGTCATTGTTCGGAGGGTCTTTAGACAGTGACCTTTCCTGCCTTTGCAGCTTATTACTTTAAAAAAAAAAAAAATCTTTCAATATTCCTCAATAAGGCAATGGACTGTCAGATACTCTGATGAGAATACATTGAGAGTGTCTTCCTTGTATAAATATTAGAAAAATAATGACAAGTTGCGGTGTCCTTTACAGGAATTTACGTTTTTCAAGGACAAACGTGGACTATAGCAGATTCAATTCAATCATGAACCATCTGAGATACAGACACCATCTGTCAGCGCACAGAGTGGCGGCCGCTCCTTAGAAGATTTTAGTTACATTTTAGGTTATTTAAAGCTGAACGCCGAGGAAGTAAAAGTTATGCCCAAGTAGTAGGACCTCCCCTGCACTGCAAGAGTTTATGGGTTTGTTTGCCCCGGGGTACCCTGTACTTACCTTATCCTTCACTCCTCTGGCTGCCAGCACTCTCTTCTCCCCTCCGATGCTCCAGGTTGTGGGTCGGCCCTTTGGGCCCTTCACTAATAATGCAGTTCTGCTGGTCATGCATTGTATGTTATATTTTGTCAGCCAACGGACAGAACTCTAAAGAGATTTGGCTTTACGGGATTGGGTGCACAGAGAGGAGGAGCCTGCCAAGGTGAGGGATAAGGGAAGTAAAAGATTTTTTCTAATGGTACCCTAGACAAAAATGAGCTAAAACTTCCACTGGATACCATTCTTGAACCTGTCCTCTGTCATTATTCTTTTCTGTTCCCCTTCCCCTTTATTTATTTTCCCTTTCCATTCACCTACTGTGTTTTTTCTTAAATTCCCTTACCTTTCTCCTACTGTACCTTCAGTTTCCTTTCACCATGTTCCTTCCCTTCAACCAACCCCCACCTTCTTCTTCACTTCACTTTTTATTCCCTGCACTTCTCTTCTTTTGCCCTCTCTTTTCTTCCTTTATCTTCTCTTCCTTCTCTTCATTTTCTTTCACTTAATTTCCCTTTATTTCTTTCTCTTTCTTTTTTTTCCTTTCCTATCCCCTTCACTTCCATTCCCATCATTCCTTCTCTGCCTTGCCCTCCTTTCTTTTCCTCATTTCATCTGTTTCCTTTCCTTACTTCCTTTCTTTTCATTATTTTTACTTCCAATTTCCCTCCCCTTCCCCCATTTCCTGTCCCTTTTGTCCCCTCACTTCTTTTTCTTTTCCTTTCTTCCTTCCTGCCTTCTTGATTTTACCCCCCCCCCCCCCCTCCCCCCTCATTTTCTTTGTCTTCATTCCTTTCTTTTCCCTTCCTCTACTTTTTCTTCTTTCTCCCCACTTCCTTTCCCCTCATTCCTTTACATTCACTTTTTTTTTACTTCCTTCCCTACCTACCTGTTTACCGATATTTCTTACTTTCCATCTTTTCCTTTCCTTTGTCCAATTCCTGTTTCATTTTTCCTTTCACCTCCTCTTCCTTCTTTCCTTTCCCTTCCAGTTCCTAAATGTTATTTTCCCTTTTTCCATCACTCCCTTTGCCTTTATTTCTTCCTTTCCCATTCCTTTACCTTTTGCTTCCTTTCCTTTCTTTCATTTTCTTTTCCCCACTTTCTTTTTCTTCACCATTTTCCGTTCTTTTCCATTCCTTTCTTTCATGTTTTTCCCTTCCTACCTTTTTCTTACTTACCTTCTCTTAATTTCCTGTTCTCTCCTTTTTATGGTCTATTTTTCTTCTATTCTCTTTTCCTTCTCTCATTCCTTGTCCCTCTGATGTTCCATTCTATATCAGCTTCTTCCTTCATTCCTATGTCCTTTCCCCTTTCTGAATTTATTTTCCCTTTTTCCTTTTCCTTCATTCTGTTCTGTTCTGTTCTTTTCCCTTCCCTTACTTTCACTTCCTTCCTTTCTTTAACTTACTTTCTCCCACTTTCTTTCCCTTTGTTAATTTTTCATTCTCTTCCCCTCCTTTCTTTTTTTCACCTCCATCCCATCCCTTTTTCTCCTGTTTGCTTATTCTTTTTCTTCCTACATTCCTTTCCTTCCCCTTTCTGATTTCATTTTTTCTTTCACCCTCTCTTCCTTCTTTCTTTTCCCTTCCTAAAATTTATTTTCCTTTTTTTCCCATCGCTTTCACTTCTTTTCCTTTCTTTAGCTTCCTTTCTCCAATGTTCCCTTCTTTCCTTTCCAGTACATTCAATTCCTTAATTTCACTTTCTTCCCTCCCTACCTTTTTTTTTTTTTTCTTACTTTCCTTCTCTTCATTTCATTTTCTCTCCTTTTGTATTTTGTTCTATTTTTCGTCTTTTCTCTTTTCCTTCTTTTTTAGTTTTGCTCCTCTCCTGTTTTATTTTCCCTTTGGCCACCTCTTTGCTTTTCTGTTCTTTTTTAATTCCTTTTCTTTAATTTTCTTTCTTGATCTTTTCCACTTTTTTTTTTTTCCTTTATTGCTACATTGTAAATGTCAGCTCCCTCCTGTACTGTAGAAAAATAATACTTGTGAGGTAGGATATATGTGACAGTACATTTTCCTCTACCCCTTGAAATCCATAGTTAAATCTTCCAACTCGGAGCGTTAATTATGCAGCGCACCTGCAATCTCCTATACATCTTCAGACAGCGCTGACAGCGCAGAGTTTATCGCTACATAAGAATGACGCATAATCGCTGGTCCAGGAGTTAGAGGAAGATGTTCACATGACATTAAACAAGCTGACATTTTCCCCTTAATACAGATCTTAATTCTCCGGCAGGAACATATAGGTGTCCCACGTGTTTATTAATGTTGCCGCAGCGCAGACTATAATGATGTATCAAGGAATTGTGGGAAGGATTTCATTTGAATATATTTGAATATATTTTACACAAAAAAAAAGAGCAGAATGTGTAATATCTCCCCTCTGAGCACCAATAAATTGACTGCTCTACAATTTCTCAGGAACATATTTATAAAAAATGGTCAAATCCAGGAGCTTTCGCATTCCTTGATTTAACCGCGCTCCAGTCCTCACCCGTTGGCTGCCAATCAGCCTCTACGTTCTTCTGTGCCATGACATGTATCCGCATCGGGTGGACAGGACCAATGTAGGAGTTTGCACATGGAATTTTTTTTTGGGACAATAAAGCACGCATTCTGAATGTGGTTGATAGCTTTTTACATGCATTGGGTTGAGAGGCTTCCTTGTTTTGGATTGGCTCATCCAAAATGAATGGGATTGTCAACTGAAAAAGACAGGATTGGGGATTGAAGGACTATTTACTGGTATTGCTTCTGGGATCCCTGCAGCTGATCTATTCCCCATCACTGACGTACCATGCTTTTTCTGCACTGTGTCTCTGCGTGGAGGCGGCCATCTTGGTAGAGGCAGGGCTTTGCTTCCTTCTGTTGGAGCCTCCAGCAAGGAGAACAGCACAGTTGTGACATCACCAAATTTCACTCCCAGTGGCGACCGGTGCTCAATTTTTTTGGGGGGGAACAAATCTGCCCCCCCCGGTCAATCGATCGCCCGCTTGATTGCTGCTTCACTTGCACCCACCAGGCCACCCGCCAGCCCCGTACTTACCCCATCCAGGTCGCAGCTTTGGTGGCTTCCCCTCTGCATCTCCTCCCGAGTCCCGGCGGTTGCGTCTCGGGTTCTAGGACTCCCGGCCAGGACATGCTTCCTGATTTCCGGGAGGAGAAGCAGGAAGGCATTAGCGAATATTAATTCGCTAATGTCACACAAATGGATGGGCTCAGGCGCAGTGCTTTGCGCCCGGAACCCACCCTTTTTGAAGCCAATTAGAGCCTCAGGCTCTAATCACATGCTTCAACAAAAAAAAAAAAAACATTGAAATCCATGCATCCGGCGTCCTGCATGGAGATTAGGATGGCAGCACCCCTTATGAGCGGCCGCCACTGCTCACTCCACTGCCTTGGATGAACTCAGACTGCAGATATGCAGCAATGAGGCTACAGAACAGGATAAAGTAAGAAAGAGGGCACTCACATAGCCACTTCCGTAGATTAAAGGGGAACAAAAAGGAAAGGGATACTAACTAAGTATCCCTAGGTCAGACTTTTAAGACATTGGAAACAATAGTGAAGTTTGGAAAAAATGTTTATTAGGAAATACACGCACAAGGGCTCACTGTATACTCTGTATCATTATATATGATTTTTAACCTTTGAACGCTCTATTCATGTATTGTATTTCCTAATAAACATTGTTATTTTTCTATACTTCACTATTGTTTCGTATGCCTTAAAAGTCTGAGCTAGGGATACTTAGTATCCCTTTCCTCTTTGCTACAGAACAGGAGTGGCTAGGCGCACTTGTAGGCAGGTGCAGCTAGCTAGCCTGCCACTAGGTGGCTGTATGCCAGAAGAGTGTCTGGTTACAGCAGACAGCGTCATCAGGTGCTAGGTCCCTCACACAGGTGCTAGATCTCACACTACAGATATACAGCTCTGAGGTTGCAGAACAGGAGTGCCTAGGCACACACTCATATACCAGAAAGTGCACTGCTATTTCTCAAGAGGATTTCCAGAAGAAGATAAAATTTTTAGGGTACTGCTTAGGTACAATTAACATTTCTAACTTAGGATGTGGTGGCCACTAGAAAACCTGTGGGGTTTGGTCTCAAAATGACTGACCAACGGGGTAGCTCTGGGTGGAAAAGAAAAGAGGGAGACGGGAGAACCCTTATAGTGTAGTACGTTGGCCCAAAAATGAAAAGTAGCTGAAAAGGTTGGATTGATAAGAAAGAATAACTTACATCTGTTAAAGAGGAAGTAAACCCTTCCAAACAACTTGGACCTATAGGTAAGCCTAGATTAAGGCTTACCTGTAGGTCCAAGCAATATCTCCTAAACCTATATGGTTTAGGAGATATTTGCCCGAAAATGGGCACCGCTGTCTACGGCGCATGCGCCGTAGACAGCGGCGTGCAGGCGCACTAAATGCGGCAAATCCAAGAATGGATTTGCCTAATTTGTCGACTCCCGTGCGCATGCGCGGGAGTGACTTCATCGCGGCTTCGCCGTATGGCAGCGGCGGAGCTAAGAGACGCGACTCCCGTGCGCATGCGCGGGAGTGACGTCATCGCGGTTGCGCCGCTGTGATTCGTTGGAGCTGCGAGACGCCACAAGCAACATGGATGCGGCGGACTACAGGGGACAGCGGCGACTTCGCTGGCTCCTGTGTCAGGTAAGTGACACATAATGAGCTACTATGCGATGCATAGTAGTCCATTATGCTTTACCTTTGCAGGGAAAAAAAGAGGAAGTAAACCCATCAGGGTTTACTTCCTCTTTAAGTTACGGTAACCCTATGGGGTAGAAAAACACGACCATCCATGTGTGCGCAGGTAGAGAATATCCTATCTCAACGCAGGATGCTCTTGATGCCACCAAGGTCCCAATCTTGGATCCTCTTGGTCAGGGGTCTCCAAACTTTTCAAACAAAGGGCCAGTTTACTGTCCTTCAGACTTTAGGGGGGCCGGATTCTGGCCAGTGGGGGGAGAAAATGCCCTGGGCCGAGCATCAAGAGAATAAACAGGGCCTCGGTGTTGGTGGTCAGTAAGAGAGGGAGTAGTGCCCCCTCAGTGGTATTAGTGGAAGAAATAGTGCCCCATTGTTGGTGTCAGTGGGAGGAATAGTGTCTCATGTCATTGGGAGCAATAGTGCCCCAAGGGCCGGATGAAGGCTAGCAAAGGGCTGCATCCGGCCCCCGGGCCACAGTTTGGAGACCCCTGCTCCTGGTTCTCAAGTGGATGCTTGAACTAGAAGAGTTTTAAAAGTTCTAAAAAAGCTGTCGGTGGTCCAATCAGTAGAGACCCCCATTGTCAAATGTGTAAGGATAGGTTGGAGTCATCTGGTCTAACGAACATCCAAGACTTAATTTCACCAATAACCAAGTTAAGTATTTCACCAAGTTCTTGGTAAGATAAAAATATCCGGATGTTCATTCCGATCAGTCCTTAGACATGTGACAATGGGCGCCTCTGCCGATCGAACCACCGACATGTCTTTTTAGACCTTTTTAAACTCAATCGACATTTCTAGGTGTTCTCCATAACTTTTTGAGTTCAAGTCCACTTTGAGATGAACCCTTGGATGTTCAATGCGTGCGTATCTATAGCCAGCCTTGCGATACAATGAATTCGATTTTTTTTTTTTAGGAAGTGTTTAAAGAAAACGCGATAAAGCGAACCCAGATATGGAGACAACATGGTCCTTCAACTTTTGCTACACTACAAGTGCCAGCATGCTGTGACCAGCAGATCCTATAGCAGACAAGGGTGCCATTTTCTGATCTGCAACACTTTCTTTGTTTGTAATTATCTAGTTTATATGTGAAGGAATTCTTATCACATGTAACGGGTTTTAATGAGTTTCACTATAATTGCTCTTTATTATAATCCCCCAGTTCATTTATAGCGCAACGACATTTTCCCTCGCGCAGTTGGAGGGAAGAGTAATTACTGCAGATTATGATGCTTGATGTGATATAAATGGATTTCTGTTCTGAGTGAAGAAATTGAAGTTTAAAGACAGGTTTACAGCAGCGCGCCATCGTCTGCAGACTGGATCTGTAGGAGTTAAATGTAGAATAAATGTAGAGCATCATTCTGCCGATGGCTGATAGTTCCGCGGCTTCTTCTATCACTCGGAAACACCAAGGAACCGATACTTCTGGAGGAATTGTTGTCTTTTTATTTAAAGAGCTTTTCATGTTGGTGTTCTGATTACTTCACTTGCCTCCCGGGCACTCTCACCCCCTTCCTGCCCAGGCCAATTTTCAGCTTTCAGCGCTGTCGTACTTTGAATGGCGATTGTGCGGTCATGCTACACTGTACCCACATGACATTTTTATAAAGAGTTTTATTTTGGAGGCATTTAATCACCACTGGCTTTTTTATTTTTTGCTAAACAAATGAAAAAAGAAAAAAAATGTAAAAAAATAAAAAATAAGAATTTTTTAGTTTCTGTCATAAAATTTTGCAAAGAAGTAATTTTTCTCCTACACTCATGTGCGCTGATGAGGCACCACTGATGGGCACCAATGAGGCTGCACTGATGGGCACTGATTGGCAGCACTCATGGGCACTGATAGGCAGCACTGATGGATACTCATTGGCAGCACTGATGGGCACTGATAGGCAGCACTGATGGGTACTCATTGGCAGCACTGATGGGCACTGATAGGCAGAACTGATGGATACTGATAGGCAGCACTGATGGGCACTGATAGGCAGCACTGATGGGTACTCATTAGCAGCACTTATGCGCAGTGATGGTCACTGATTGATGATGGGCACTCATTGGCAGTACTGATGGGCACTGATAGACAGCACTGGTTGGCAGCACTGATGCGCACTGATGGACACTGACTAGCATCCCTGATGGGCACTGATTGGCAACACTGATTGGCAGCACTGATAATCACTCATTAGCAGCACTGATGGGCACTGATTGGTAGCACTGATGGGCACTGATAGGCAGTACTGATGAGCACTCATTGACAGTACTGATGTGCACTGATGGTCACCGATTGGCATCACTAATGGGTACTCATTGGCAGTACTGATGGGCATTGATAGGCAGCACTGATTGGCAGCACCGATGAGCACTCATTGGCAGCATGATGGGCACTGATTGGCAGCACTGATGGGGACTGATAGGCAGAACTGATGGGCACTGTTGGGGCTGCACCGATAATCAGTGCCTTGATTATGAGTGTAGATGTCTCCTTTCACACTTGCCAGTTACCAGCTCTCCTCTCCTCAGGCTGTGACACTGATGAGGCAGCACTGCTGGGCACTGATATGCGTCACTGATGGACACTAATAGGCGGCACTGTTCGGTGGCACCAATGGGCACAGATGGGCATTCATTGGCAGTACTTATGTGCACTGATAGGCAGCACTGATTGGCAGGACTGATTAGCACTGATTGAAAGCACTGATGGGCACTGATTGGAAGCACTGATGGGCACTGATTGGCAGCATGATAGGCACTGATGGGGACTGATAGGCAGCACTGATGCGCACTGATTGGCAGCACTGATGGGCACTCATTGGCAGCATGATGGGCACTGATGAACACCTATTGGCATCATTGGGCACTCATTGGCAGTACTGATGGGCACTGATAGGCAGCACTGATGGGCACTGATTGGCAGCACTGATGGGCACTCATTGGCAGCATGATGGGCACTGCTTGTCAGCACTGATGGGGACTGATAGGCAGCACTGTTGGGGCTGCACCGATAATCAGTGCCCTGATTATGAGTGTAGATGTTTCCTTTCACACTTGCCGGTTACCAGCTCTCCTCTCCTCACCCTGTGACAGCGCGTGAGGAAAGGAATGCCAATAACCAGCAAGTGTGTTTACATTGTGATCAGCTGTGATTGGCCATTTACCCCGATCGCAGAGCACACCAAATACGCACTGCAGCGGATGCGCAGGGGGCGTGGTTCTGGGAAGACGCCACCAGACGCCCTCCAAGAACTGGATGACCACGCTGTAGCCGTCATTTGCCTATAGTGCGGTTGGCAAGTGGTTAAAGATGACCCATAATAACTTTATAAGCCAATATGAATAAGCACCGAACATTCCGCAATGTATGAAAATTGGATAATTTTTTTTACAAAAGTCCTCATCGTTATACAATAAAAAGCCAACCTCCAGCTCCAGGCACTGACCTTTCCTGGGCTGGGATGATGCCACCCGTCTGCTGCAGGCCGGAGGAAGCATTTCCTCAGTCCCCCCTCCCTCATAGGGCAGCATGTAACATTGTAACTTCATAGAAGGCAGGAGGAAGAATGACTTAGAAGGCAGGAGGAAGAATGACTTCAGTCACCCCTCCCCCCCCATACTAGAACCGCAACATTGTAACTTTGTAGCAAGACACAAGGTGAGAGGCTGCAGCAGGGGGCTGATCTGTGTCAGACAAACCTACAGGATATGAAAAGTATCACAGGGATTGGAGGATGGAACCAAAGATCATGGAGTTCTTTTGGACACACAGAACAGGCTCAGGAGCGAGCATCTACGAGTGCCCCCAGAGCAAATGGCTTGCTATAGGGACACTGCTATCAACAAGAGTCACTCCCGACAAGTTTTGCTAACACCAAGAGAAAAATGGTGACGGGGTGGGGAGCTCCAACACACAGCCTGTGATTGACAGCCTATGATCGATGGTCTGTTCCTGTGTGCTGTGTGAAGGGGCTCTCCCTACTGATCTCTGCAGTGTGTAATTTTAGTTCTCCGCACCCTTTTTTTTTCCTGAACTCTCAGGTAAGCTTTAAAATTTACCACTTTGAACATATGTAGAGAAGAAAAAACTGCAGATAAACAGGTACAACTTCTGTAGGATGACTTGTTGTATCTCTGTGTATCACCGGAGCCCAGTCACTTCACTGGGTACATGTAAGGGGTACAACCACTTTAAAGCAATCTACTGTGTTGACTAGATTAGAACCACCTCCTTTGGAAGACTATCTTATGTGGTTACAGCTGTTACTGTAAATAATCCTTTCCATATGTGGAGGTTAAACGTCTTTTTCTCCAAGGTGCAAAAGAGCGCCCCCGTTGTCTTTTGCAATGAACTGTCATGAAAGTGTTCTATAACTGTATATTTTAAAAATAAATATTGTATACTAATAATAAAAATACATAAATATATCTATAAAATATTAATAATAATAATAATAAAAATAATATGTATTTAATATATTATATGTATTAACTATTATTATTAATATTATTCTAAAACAATATATTATTTTAAAAATAAATATTGTATACTTATAATAAAAATACATAAATATAAAATAATAATATAATAAATACATATTATTATTATTATTATTATTATTATTATTATTATTATTATTTTATATTTATGTATTTTTATTATTAGTATACAATATTTATTTTTAAAATAAAATATTGTTTTAGAATAATATTAATAATAATAGTTATGTATTTATTATATTATTGTTATTAACTATTATTATTAATATTATTCTAAAACAATGTTTTATTTAAAAAATAAATATAAAATAATAATAATAATAATAATATGTATTATATTTATTAACTATTATTAATATTAATAATAATAAACAATAAAAGCTCGTTGTTAAAAAATTACACTTCCTTTCAAAGCAAAATGCCATTCTTTCGGATCACAATAGGGTTCTGCTTCAAGATGATCTTTACATCCTGTGACCCAAAAGTGATTTCCCCCTTGCACCTCCCACCCCCCCCCCCCCCCCCCATATTGTTTGTGTGTACAACCACTTTAAAGCAATCTACTGTGTTCACTAGATTAGAACCACTTCCTTTGAAAGACTATCTTACGTGGTTACAGCTATTACTGTAAAGAATCCTTTCCATATGTGAAAGTTAAACTTCTTTTTCTCCAAGTTGCCAAAGAATGCCCCCCCTTGTCTTTTGCAATGAACTGTCATGAAAGTGTTCTATAACTATATATTTTAAAGATAAATATTGTATACTACTACTAATAATACATAAATATAAAATAATAATAATAATATATATTTATTATATTATATTTATTAACTATTATGAATAATATTAATATAAAACAATTTATTTTAAAAATAAATATTGTATACTAATAATAAAAATACATAAATATAAAATAATATGAATAATAATAATGATAATAATAATAAAAATAATAATAATCTGTATTTATTATATTATATTTATTAACTATCAATATTAATATAAAACAATATTTTATTTTAAAAATAAATATTGTATACTAATAAAAATACATAAATATAAAATAATATGAATAATAATAATGATAATAATAATAAAAATAATAATAATCTGTATTTATTATATTATATTTATTAACTATCAATATTAATATAAAACAATATTTTATTTTAAAAATAAATATTGTATACTAATAAAAATACATAAATATAAAATAATAATAATAATGATGATAATAATAATGATGACAATAATGATAATAATAATAATAATAATAATAACAATATGTATGTATTATATTTATTAACTATTATTATTAATATTAATATAAAACAATATTTTTTTTTAAAAAAAATATTGTATACTAATAATAAAAATAGATACATATAAAAAAAAAATATGTATTATATTATATTTGTTAACTATTATGATCAATAATAATAATCATCATAATAATAATAAATAATAATAAAACTCTAAAGATTTTTGTTGAAAAATTGCACTTCCTTTTGTCATCCTTTCCCATCAGAATAGGGTTCTGCTTTAGGATGACCTTTACATCCTGTGACCTAAAATTTCCGATTTCCTCCTTGCACCTCCCCCCTCTGATCTTGTGTGATAAATAGTTGCCATTATCTGTCATTATCATTAATATTGGCTGTGTCTCCCCCCCCCCCCAGCGCCTCCTCCGCCTGTCATAAGATGCATCATTTCCATATTCGTTCGCTCGTTTTCATTATTCCAGATTGTGTTATTCATTTCCCTACCATCCATCACTCTTTACTGTTACAGAACGGAGACTTAATATCTTTTGATGAGAACCCTTGTGATGTCATCGAGGTAAGCTCGTCCCGCGGAGAAATAAAATCAGTACAAGGATGAATCATGTTACAATGAAAGAGATCATTACAATCATGGAGCATGCTAATTCCAAGGAGCGCTATCATCAGTCTGATTGTCCTGTTAGGGGTGCTAGGATTTTTAACGCATCGCTTTTTTTTTTTTATACAAAATTACTTTATTTTATTTTTATTTTTTATTCTAATCGGATCTACTTTTAATTCCATAATAGTTGCCTGGCTTCTGAATTCCATATTAGGTCGCCGAGCCTGACCAGAAAAGAATCAAGACTAGGAATGAATAAAATTGACTCTTTATGCTTTGTCAAAATTTTGGTAAAATTGTATTTTTTGCCACATGGATTGGATTTTTTTGGGGTTAGTGGAGTTGATATGTCTTTGTAAAGGTGCAGTGGGATTTTAGGGCCCTAAAAGCTTATTGCACCATTCAAAAAAATAACCAAGTCAACTCCACAAACCCCATTAACTCCAATGCATTTGGCAAAAAATAAAATTTTGCCAAAATTATGGCAAAGCAAAAATGGCACCTTTAAAAAAACAAGTCGATTTCATCCTCTTGTTATGTTGCATTAACACATACACTATATTACCAAAAGTATTGGTACGCCTGCCTTTACACATACATGAACTTTAATGGCACCCCAGTCTTAGTCCGTAGGGTTCAATATTGAGTTGGCCCGCCCTTTGCAGCTATAACGGCTTCAACTCTTCTGGGAAGGCCGTCCACAAGGATTAGGAGTGTGTCTATGGGAATGTTTGACCATTCTTCCAGAATCAGGCACTGATGTTGGATGAGGAGGCCTGGCTCACAGTCTCCACTCTCATTTGTCCCAAAGGTGTTCTATCTGATTGAGGTCAGGACTCCGTGCAGGGCAGTCAAGTTCTTCCACCCCAAACTCACTCATCCTTGTCTTTATGGACCTTGCTTTGTGCACTGGTGCGCAGTCATCCCCAAAACTGCTGGGAGCATGAAATTGTCCAAAGTGTCTTGGTATGCTGACGCCTTAAGAATTCCCTTCACTGGAATTAAGGGCCAAGCCCAAACCCTGAAAAACAACCCCCACATCATAATCCCCCCTCCACCAAATGGTTTGGACCAGTGCACAAAGCAAGATCCATAAAGACATGGATGAGCGAGTTTGGGGTGGAGGAACTTGACTGACCTGCACAGAGTCCTGACCTCAACCCGATAGAACACCTTTGGGATGAATTCGAGCGGAGACTGCAAGCCAGGCCTTCTCATCCAACATCAAGGACTGGGAGGAACTGTGCCCCATCTTGGTGTCACTGGGAGGAATTGTGGGGTTAATTTACTAAACCTGGAGAGTGCAAAATCTGATGCAGCGCTGGATAGAAACCAATCAGCTTCCAGGTTCTTTTGTCAAAGCTTCATTGATCAAGCTGAAGTTAGAAGCTGATTGGCTCCCATATACAGCGGCACCAGATTTTGCACTCTCCAGTTTTGATAAATCAACCCCACAATTCGTCCCAGTGACACCAATGATGGGGCATGATTCTACCCACCCAATTATACCAAAGATGGGGCACAATTCCTCTCACTGACACCAATGATGGGGCATGGTTTACTCCCACTGATGCCAGGGCATTTTCTACTACCTCCTGCCACCGGCCGGTCCCCTTAATTTTAAAGGATCGTAAACTGGCCCTTTGTTTAGAAAGTTTGGAGACCCCTGACTCAGATCATCCCTATATAAGACTGTATGACTTTTCTTTGACTTCCCTGACATCCATACTGGTCACCAGTCAGTGGCTTGGAAAAGATCAAGACCCCTTTCACACTGGGGGCGCTTTGCAGGCGTTACAGCGCTAAAAATAGCACCTGCAAAGCGCCCTGAAAGATCCGCTGCTGTGTCTCCAGTGTAAAAGCCCCCGAGGGCTCTCACACCGGAGCGGTGCACTGGCGGGACGTTAAAAAAAAACTCCTGCAAGCAGCATCTTTGGAGCATTGAAGGAGCGGTGTATACACTTTTCCTTCACTGCTCCTGCCCATTGAAATCAGTGGCGCAGCACGGCTATACCGCCGGCAAAGTGCCACTGCAGTGGCGATTTGTGGGCAGTTTTAACCCTTTTTTGGCTGCTATGGGGGGTTAAAACCGCCCCGCTGGCGGCCGAATACCGCCTCTAAAATGACAGTAAAGTGGCGCTAAAAAGTTTTACCGCCGACGCTGCTCCTGCCCCAGTGTGAAAGGGGCCTAAGTCAGAGATTTAGAATAGCAGGTAAGTAGTGTTTTACAATGTGGGCCAGCGATGGCTTCCCCATATTTTTCTCATGAAAGGAATATTTTATGATCTACAGGGAGCTCCACACTTTCTAAACAAAAGGGCCAGCTTACTGTCCTTCAACCTTTCCGGATGTTGGTATTAGTAGGAAGTGGTAGGAATAGTGCCCCATTATTGGTGTCAGTGTTACGAATAGTGCCCCATTATTGGTGTCAGTAGGGAGAATAGTACCCCATAATTTGGGTCAGTGGGAGGAATAGTGCCCCATTATTGGTGTCAGTAGGAAGAATGGTACCCCATAATTGGGGTCAGCGGGAGGATTAGTGCCCCATTATTGGTGTCAGTAGGAAGAATAGTACCCCATAATTGGGGTCAGTGGGAGGATCAGTGCCCCATTATTGGTGTCAGTAGGAAGAATAGTGCCCCATTATTGGTGTCAGTGGAAGGAATAGTGCCCCATCATTGGGGTCAGTGGGAGGAATAGTGCCCCATCATCGGTGTCATTAGGAAGAATAGTGCCCCATTATTGGTGTCAGTAGGAAGAATAATACCCCATAATTGGGGTCAGCGGGAGGAATAGTGCCCCATCATTGGTGTCAGTGGGTGGAATAGTGCCCAATTATTGGTGTCAGTAGGAAGAATAGTACCCCATAACTGGGGTCAGTAAGAGGAATAGTGCCCCATCATTGGTGTCAGTGGGAGGAATAGTGCCCCATTATTGGTGTCAGTAGGAAGAATAGTGCCCCATCATTGGTGTCAGTGGGAGGAATAGTACCCCGTAACTGGGGTCAGTAAGAGGAATAGTGCCCCATCATTGGTGTCAGTGGGAGGAATAGTACCCCGTAACTGGGGTCAGTAAGAGGAATAGTGCCCCATCATTGGCGTCAGTGGGAGGAATAGTGCCCCATTATTGGTGTCAGTAGGAAGAATAGTACCCCGTAACTGGGGTCAGTGGGAGGAATAGTGCCCCATCATTGGTGTCAGTGGGAAGAATAGTGCCCCATTATTGGTGTCAGTAGGAAGAATAGTGCCCCATCATTGGTGTCAGTGGGAGGAATAGTACCCCGTAACTGGGGTCAGTAAGAGGAATAGTGCCCCATTATTGGCATCAGTGGGAGGAATAGTGCCCCATTATTGGTGTCAGTAGGAAGAATTGTACCCCGTAACTGGGGTCAGTGGGAGGAATAGTGCCCCATTATTGGTGTCAGTGGGAGGAATAGTGTCATCAGAGAGTGGAACGGTACCCCAAGTGCCAGATTAAGGTAAGCAGAGTCCCCCCCCTCCCCCCCCCCCCCCCCGGGCCGCCTTTGGAGACCACTTATCTACATAATTAGTACATCAGTAAAGACAAGTTTTATTAAAATAGACATAAAAGAAACCATAATACTAAACACAATGACGACGTTCCTTCAGGAGGTCATTTTACTTTTACAAATCATAAATCTGCCTCTGTAAATGACGATCTTCATAATCTTTATTCTACTCACCAACCAGAAAAATGAATTGGCAATCAGTATAAATATTTATAAGCTGTGATGATTTATTTCACAAAATGGAGATTTCTTTTCTTTCTATAAATTCCTGTTCTGTAACAAAAATAGTTTTGTGTTCATTCGATGGAAATCTCATTCCCTTCATCTAATTTCATTGTATCCCATAACTTTTCTCTCCTCCCCGTCTATTGTCCACTTTATGCCATCAAATCATTTTACTTAAATTATTAGCCATTTACTGTCTAAATCTGAAGAAAACCTGAGGAGTTATTTGTGAACTAATCAATGAAAAGGTAATAAAAAAAAATCTTATTTGATGGTTTGAACTTTCAGTTTAAATTGGATAAATACATTGCAGGTGCAAAGTCCTCGAGTCTTTAGAAAGCAGCCACAGCCTGGTTAGAAAAGCCCGTCTCCTGCCAGCATGCTTGAGGTAGTGAATGGGACGGTGTTTTGGAGGCCACATGTGCTGTAACGTATACTGTGGGGGAAATAATTATTTGATCCCCTGCGGATTTTGAAAGTTTGCCCACTTACCAAGAAATGAAGGGTCTATCATCTTTGTCATAGGTGTATTTTATTATTATTATTATTTTTTAATTGTACAGGGGGTCCCCGACTTCCCCCCAAATACAGGGTCCCCGACTTAACTCCCCAACTTAAGAACCACTCCTACTTCCGAACAGGGCACTGCGTGGACCATCTGCCATTCTGCGCATGCGCGGGCAGACCGAGCCCACGGAAAATGTCAAAAATGTCCGTAATTTGCCGCGCGTGAGCCGAACGGCATTCGACGGAACATCGGAAAACGTCCGTAATTGTTGTTCTACCCACCCTCTGCCGTTCTGCGCAGACCATCTGCCGCGCTGCGCATGCATGGTCAGACCGAGCCCATGGAAAATATCAAAAATGTCCGTAATTTGCCGCGCGTGCGGCGAACGGCATTCGACGGAGCATCGGAAAAGTCCGTAATCGTCGTTCTGAGCATGTGCGGCCAGACGGAGCCTCAGAAAATTTCGAAAATGGCCGTAATTTACCACGCATGCGGCAAGCAGCAGTCGACAGAGCATCGGAAATGTCCGTAATTGACGTTCTGCGCATGTGCGGCCAGATGGAGCCTCGGAAAATGCCTGTAATTTGCCGATCATGCGCCGAACGGCAGTCGACGGAGCATCGGAAATGTCCGTAATTGACGTTCTGTGCATGCGTAGCCAGACTGAGCCCACGGAAAATTAAAAAAATGTCCATAATTTGCCGCACATGCGCCGAACGGCAGTCGACGGAGCATCGGAAATGTCTGTAATTGACGTTCTGCGCATGTGCGGCCAGACAGAGCCTCAGAAAAATGTCCGTAATTTGCCACGCATGCATCGAACAGCATTCGACGGAACATTGGAAACGTCCGTAATTGTCGGTAGTATTGCGTCGAGCGGGAGGGTCACGGCCACCAATTTCTGAAGTAGTAGCATCACCTCAAGCCAGAAGGGTTTTATCAAAGGGCAGTGCCAAAAAATATGGAACAGCGTGCCTATGTCAAGCCCACATCGCCAACGCATCGCTGGGCACAATGGGTCGAATTTGTGGATAGGTGTACCACCCGCAGGGGGGGCCTGGGGATGGCCGGGTGCGCTTCGCTGCCATCTTCTGTGTGTCAATGCTCTGCATCGGCACCCATGGGTTGTTTGTTTACCCCGGCTGGAGCACCACTTGCCACTGAGGCCATGTATTGTAAGATCTTGGATGAGAACGTTCTTCCCTTAGCCAGAACAGAGAAGATGGGTCGTAGATGCATCTTCCAGCATGACAATGACCTAAAACATATCGCCCAGGCAACAAATGAGTGGCTCAAGAAGAAGCACTTTTCCTATAGAAAACTTATGGAGGGAGTTGAAACTTGGGCCAAAAAAACCTTAAGAATTTATTGAAGA
The DNA here is from genome assembly GCF_037356315.1 of Lithobates pipiens. Lineage (NCBI taxonomy): Eukaryota > Metazoa > Chordata > Amphibia > Anura > Ranidae > Lithobates > Lithobates pipiens. The sequence goes on from NW_027507785.1 coordinate 322,411,080, forward strand.
TCCGTAAAGAAGAGTGGACCAAAATCCCTCCTGAGATATGTGCAAACCTGGTCACCAACTACAAGGAACGTCTGACCTCTGTGCTTGCCAACAAGGGATTCTCCACCAACTACTAAGTCATGTTTTGCTTGGGGATCAAATATTTATTTTACTCACTGAACTGCGGCTTAATTTATAACATTTGTATTGTGTGTTTTTCCTGGATTTGTGGTTGATGTTCCGTCTCTATCATTTAAAATACACCTATAATAAAAATTATAGACCCTTCATTTCTTTGTAAGTGGGCAAACTTACAACATCCGCAGGGGATGAAATAATTATTATCCCCCACTGTACCAGATGCTGAAAAGGACCAAACTTTTTTTTTTTTATATATGCATTTTTTTCTAAAGTCTGAGTCCTTACCAGCCGTTCTCTTAACCCCTTGACACAAGACTTAAAAATTGCTGTTCACAGGAAGCTCTCCATCCAATCTGACAGAGCTTGAGATATTTTGCAAAAGAAGAATGGGCAGAAATGTCCCTCTCTAGATGTGCAAAGCTGGTAGGGACATCCCCAAAAAGACTTGCCGCTGTAATTGCAGTGAAAGTCGGTACTACAAAGTATTGACTCCGGGGGGCGCCATACAAATGTACCCCCCACACTTTTCACATATTTATTAGAAAAAAAAAATTGAAAACCATTTATCATTTTCCTTCCACTTCACAATCATGTGCCACTTTGTTTTGGTCTATCTACAGGGACAGGGGCGTAACTATAGGGGGTGCAGCAGTCGCGACCGCAACTGGGCCCTGTGATGCAGGGGGCCCATGCAGCCCCCTCTACATATGGCCGGCAGCAGCATAGGCAGCTAGCACACACTATTACATACCCCCTCCATATCCCCCTGGGGACAGGGACCTCTTCTCACGTGGGGACAGGGACCCCCACCTCCCCTGGGGACAGGGACCCCTTCTCACCTGGGGGCAGTAACTTCATCTGCCCTGGAGAAAAGGACCTCATCTTTTCTGGGGACGGGGACCCCATCCTACCTAGGGACAGTCCCCCAATGGGGCACCTAAAAAATGTAAAAAAATTTATAAATAAAAACTACTGATACCAGTGGTGGAACTACAGGGCTCACAAAGGTCATACCTGTGACCACACCTTGGAATTCCCCCGCCGGACTCGGAGGGAAGGGCCCTGGCTGGGGTTCAGGGGGGCCCTTCATGGTTTCTTGCATCGGGGCCCTGAAGGTTCTAATTACGCCACTGTACAGGGATATGCAATTAGCGGGCCTCCAGCTGTTGCAGAACTACAAGTCCCATGAGGCATACCAAGACTCTGACAGCCACAAGCCTGACACCCAGAGGCAGAGGCATGATGGGACTTGTAGTTTTGCAACAGCTGGAGGTCCGCTAATTGCCTATCCCTACTCTATCACATAAAATCCCAATAAAATACATTTACATTTTTGCTTGTAACATGACAAAATGTGGAAAATTTCAAGGGGTGTGAATACTTTTTCAAGGCACTATATATATATATATATATATATATATAGAGAGAGAGAGAGAGAGAGAGAGAGAGAGAGAGAGAAGATATACAGTGTATATATATATATATATATATATATCTACATATACATATTTGGTGCCCTTTTTTTATAGACTCGGTTCTGCCTCAGTTCTGTACAGATGTATCAAACTTTGTTGAAATTTTCCTGTTTAACCTTAATTAGATATAAAGCACACGGAGTGGGTGGAAGGAAAAGGTCGGGCTCGGTTGGACTTCCTCCCGGCATTTCAATCTCGGGCTCGCTCTGCCATTATGAATGTTTCGCTTTTTTAAAGCTTCCTTAAATAGGACATTCCAAATAAGACACAACGCTTAAATTGAGGTCAAGTACATTGTGAATAATTTATTCTGTTTAGTCGCCTACTTTGTAACAAAGAATATTATCAAAGGAGATCCCGCTTCATATCATTTTTACTGCAGAGTTTTTTAAAAGGAAAGCAGTCAAATGACCATTCGCTATGTACTCACCTGAACAGGGTGTACATAACACTCACTTCTTCAACGGCTTGGGCCTAAGCCCTTGTACACACGGTCAGATATTCCGACGGAAAATGTCCGATCAGACCGTGTTGTCGGATAATCCGACCGTGTGTGGGCTCCATCGGATGTTTCCGTCGGAATATCCGACCAACAAAGTTTTAGAGCTGGGCTCTAAAATTTTCCGACAACATGATCCGATCTGACTTTTTCCGATCGTGTGTAGAGAATTCCGATCGGACAAAGTGCCACGCATCCTCAGATCAAATTCCTAGACCAAAGCTATTGGCTACTAGCCTGAACGTAGTCCCATCATAACGAAATAACGTCACCACGTTCTGAACGATCGGATTGTCCGACAACTTTGTCCGTCCGTGTGTATGCAACAGTTTCGGACAAAATCCGTCGGACAAAATCCAACGGATTTGGTTGTCAGAATGTCCGACCGTGTGTACAAGGGCTAATACATCAAAACAATATTTTATTCCTATGTGTATAAACGCACACTGTAAAGGTTAAATGTTTGTTTGGGGGTGCAGGGGTAAGGTATAATACTTGCCTTATTATTGGCTATGGCAGGCTTTCTCAATCCATGCGACTGGTCACCTGCCGTGTCCTCTTTAAGCAGCTTTGGACCATGGCCCCATGTTCACTTCCTCATGTACAATGCAGGGTCAATAGCCCTGCACTGCACGCCATGACACGGAGGGCCAGCCCACAGCTCAAAGCGTGAGCCTGCCAGAGCCAGACATATGGTGAGTAATACAGCTTATCCATGCAACCCCAGACTAAACGAGCATTTGACCCTCCCAGTGCAGGGGGGGGCCCCATTCTACTATCATCGCCATGATTGCATGGAGCAGGCAGGAGGTGGGGCAATGTCATGGGCCTGTCCATTGATGGGATCTGACCACTCCCACCATCATACGGCCGATGAGTGTGCGACTTGTCATGCGACATTGGCTATCAAAGTTGCATATCAAGTCGCAGCCCATTCTTTTCAGTGGTGCCCTTTTTAAATCGGGGGGAATTTAAAGTTGCAGCAACTTTAAAAAAGATGCATACGCTACTTTAGTGCAACTTTTGATGCGACTTTGGTCCAGAGAATGTAACGTTGGATGAAAGTCGCACCAAAAGTCGCACTGGAAATCGTACAACTTTCAAGACGCGCTGAAAGGAAACCTATTCAATAGCTACAATATAAAACAAAGGTTCCAACTCTCCTCCACTCTATCCAAAATAAAATGCAGAGTTTAAGGTTGGAGTTCTAATTTAGAGGGATATCTGAACCCAAGAAATAAATGTAATATATTGCAGTTTATCAATCCTTACATGTGGTGGCTGTTATTTTAATAAAGTAAAATAAAAAAACTGTTGATCTTGCCAGAAATAAAGGGCCCTTGTGAGCTAAACTTAAAACAAAAAGTGTTATATGTGTAAACAACTATTTGCCCTACCTCCATGTAATGGGAATGTAAATAGAAATAGGGGTAGCAGCCAGAAGTAATGCACAGACTCTCTGCACAGCATCTAAGCATTTTTGCTAGGCTGCAATGTAAGGGGGAGAGACAAGGCCTAGCAAAAATACTTACACAATGTGCGATGAGTCTGTGCAATATTTTTGGCTGTTGCCTCTGACATACACGCAATTAAATCTTCCTCATCTCTACCCTATTTGGTTTACTCATCACACCCACTTTTTTGGTTGGTTGCGTTCAGGCCCCACCTCTAAATGTGAGTGTGCCACACACTTGTAACTCTGATCCCCACATTTAATGTTTTTTTTAGTTGCTGTTCATGATTAGGAGCATAAATAGGGTTGGTGTTGTGACAAATAAATGTGCAAAGTGCAGTAACAGTTTATTTGGGGATGTGTAGTATAGCACAGATCAATGTGCAAAGTGCATAAAGCATTTGCTTGGGCGTATGGAAGTCAAAATGGAAAAACTAGTTTGTAGTCCAAACAGAGGCAACAGCCAGAAATATTGCACAGACTCGCTGAAAATCATGTAAGCACTTTTGCTGGGCTGCAATGTAAGGGGGAGAGACAAGGCCTAGCAAAAATACTTACATTATGTGCAACAAGTCTGTGCAATATTTTTTGGCTGTTGCCTTTGTTTGGACTACAAACATGTTTTTCTATTTCCATTTCCATACACCCAAGCAAATGGATACTATACTTTGCACATTCATGTGTACAATACTATACTTTATATGCCAAAGCAAACAGTACTTCATTATACACGCTGATTTGTGACATAAATATACTGAAATAAACCTTCCTCATTCCCACCCTTGTGGGTTTACCCACCACACCCACTTTCCTGGTTGGTCCTGTCCAGGTCCCACCTCTAAATCTGCATGTGTTACCCACTTGTGACCCTGATCCCAACATTTATTGCCTTTTTGAGTTGCTATTCATGTGCAGGAACTTGGTGGCACAGCATCAGCAGGACAGAGGTCCAAAATGCGGCACTGTCCCGGCAGATCCAGGACGGTTGGCATCTATAGGATGACAGCCATAGCTCTCACCATTATTCTATAGTGGAAATAATTTGCTACAAAATATTCTTGTAAATATATATATGCAATAAATCCCCACCAGCTTCGGTATATAGTGTACTCTGGAGTTGGTTGAATGCTATAGGTCACATGTGTCTGATTGTGTATGTGCATGTTGATACTTTCATATAATTCCTACAATATATATACTATATACTGTATGTAAATATATATAATCCAAAAAGAGAGAGTGGCACGCACGAGTCTTGAAAGGTGAAAGCACTATGAAGGTTTTTTTTTATGTTTCGACGAGGCACAAGCTCGTCTTCTTCAGGACTAAGTCCTGAGGAAGACGAGCTTGTGCCTCGCTGAAACGTCAAATTAAAACCTTCATTGTGTGTTCACCTTTCAAGACCTGTGAGTGCCGTTCTCTCTTTTTGGATTATTTGCACTACAGGCTTTGCTGTGCACTGGTCTAATTTTTTATCTCTGAAAAGTGTGCAGTGGCAACCATTGGATACTAATATATATATATATATATATATATATATATATATATATATATATATATATATACAGTATATAGTCATTTTATGCTGCGTTCTTCCTTGCTTCCTTAGTTTTTAAAATGAATTTTTTTTATCCTATCAAATTAAGTCAATCTTTTTCGCTGCTTAAAAAATGCGCTTTATAAAAGTGTATGCAAAGCCTATTTTTATTTGGGAGGTGAAAGGGCTATAACCCCTGCCAGAATTTTATGGCTGTCTCTGCTCCCCTTGGGAAGATTAGGCCTCTCAATTCATCCTGGTGGACATTGTCACTGTGAAAGGAAGTGGTGGGAAATTCAAACTTGTAAAGTTGTCACGGGAACAGAGGGAAGATCTTCCAGTGGGGACAACCTGTCTACGAGTGTAGTGTCCCCTCACATTGGAAAGGTTTTCTCTCACTTCCTGTTGTGTCTCCAGGACAGGAAGTGAGGGGAAATCTCAACGAGACAAAGACAGCACAAAGAAAAACCGAACAGGGATTTAACCATTCCCTGCCCTATACAATCCCCAAAAAATGGGCTTTGGATATATTTCAACTCTTTTTACTGAAAGTTGTGATTTTTTTTTAATTCTTACTGTCATCTAAAAATCTTCAAGAGCTTTTTTTTTTTTTTTTTTTTGTAGGGAAATGCTACATTTACTGCTTTATAAATATGTCTTTACTTTCAAAGAAATACATGCGCTTGCTCAAAGGCTGCTGAAACTTAGGGATGTAAAAAAAAAAAAATCACATAGGTAATCATCCAACGACACTGGTGGTATATTTGTTTTTCGCAAATGAGGAAAAAAATCAAATGTTCTCCTTCTATTTCCTCAGCAGGTCTAATGTTATTGATTCATATAAATATAGGGAAGATTGAAAAAATACCAAATTTTGGCCACTAGATGGCGCTGAGGAAATGAGTATAATCCTTTGCCCTATCTAGTGGCTATAAAGCAGTATTTTCCCGAACCGCTCTATTTTTTTTATGGATGGATATCCATCCATAAAAAAAATAGAGCGGTTCGGGAAAATATCCATCCATAAAAAAAATAGAGCGATTCGGAAAAATATCCATCCATAAAAAAAAAGAGCGGTTCGGGAAAATACTGCATTATAGCCACTAGATAGGGCATACTGCATTATAGCCACTAGATAGGGCAAAGGATTATACTCATTTCCTCAGCGCCATCTAGTGGCCAAAATTTGCTATTTTCTCAACCTTTAGAGGAAATAGAAGAACGACGTTTAATTTTGCCCTAGAACAAATGTACCAGTGGTTTCACTGGACAAATAGCCATGCAATTATTATTTTTTTATAAACACGCCCCTTAGACTAATATAATATATATTATAATGACTTAAATGAATTAAATCTGAACTTCAGGCACTCAGTGTTCTATTGAGTTTTATTTGCAGTTAAATATTCTCAATTTTTTTTTTTAATCAAACTAGCTGAATTACAGACAATTTACCTAATGTGAATGGTAGGAGTCACCCTAATAGAGGGAAGGGCTTCCATTTGAGCCAATCAGAGCTTTGTTGCTTTGTAGAGTGCTGTCAGTCTATTACTGTGAACATGCTTTGGGGGAAGAACAGAATGAAGACCTCTTTATTTCTGTCCAATCACAGCCTGGAGGGGGGGTTAGTGACCATAAAGTGAGGTCATTGACTTGCTTCTGCAGTCTGGCATGGTGGTTGGATTTAAAATCTACTTAATTTTTTTTCTTAATTATTAATATATATATATATATATATATATATATATATATATATATATATATATATATATATATATATATATATATATATATATATATATATATATATAATATATAATATATATATATATTTAAATGATTATTACATTTTATATTTAAAAATGCAATTTAATTTTAATTTTAGTATTTTAACTATATGTCTACCAGCTGTTTGCCTGGAGTTCACCTTTAATAGGTGTGACTCAATTTTTTCCAATACATTTTATTTGCCACATATCTTGGAGCGCCCTCTTCTGTTCAGAACAGTTGGCGCGGCTCTAGGCCTGAGATCCTAATAAGCTTCTCTTCAGCCTCTCCGCTCCTCTCCTGCCTGACACGGGGAGAAGATTCCTGCCTAATGTCTGCCCCTTGTGTTTACAGCCATTGGTTTTGCGTGGCTTGCACTCTTCAATGTGACAGGTCCTCTTTGTTAGGCTGCAATATATTGACTCGAAACGGCACTTTAACCTTTTGTCAAAGCTCTGTAGGGCCTTTCAATGTCTGGCGTGTGGTTACTGAAAGAATGCACAACTGTCTATCATTATCTGTGACCAGCATTGCCTGCCGTGCCATCTGTCCATAAGAAATCAGTAATGTTTTCTCTCTCTCTTATCGCTCTCTGTTTTCTCTTAGGCTGTTACTCAATTAGCACTTTTTGGGGACATGTCCACTCCGCCTGACGTAACTTCACCTTCTGTAAGTAACACAATAACAACCAATTAAGATTCTGCTTTCTGCTGTGAAATTGACTTGGGTGTATTTACTACGGCATAGATCAATGTGCAAAGTGCAGTAACAGTTTTCCTGGGTATACATAGTGTGGCAATGTGCAAAGTGTTGTAACCATTTGGTTGTTTGTATGTAGTATGGCACGGATCAATGTGCAAATTGCAGTAACAGTTTTCCTGGGCATATGTAGTATGTCACAGATCAATGTGTAAAGTGCAATAACAGTTTCCTTGGGCATATGTAGTATGGCACAGATCAATGTGTAAAGTGCAATAACAGTTTCCTTGGGCATATGTAGTATGTCACAGATCAATGTGTAAAGTGCAATAACAGTTTCCTTGGGCATATGTAGTATGGCACGGATCAATGTGTAAAGTGCAGTAACAGTTTTCCTGGGCATATGTAGTATGGCACAGATCAATGTGCAAAGTGCAGCAACAGTTTCCTTGGGCGTATGTAGTATGGCACAGATCACTGTGCAAAGTGCAGTAACAGTTTTCCTGGGCATATGTAGTATGGCACAGATCAATGCGTAAAGTGCAGTAACAGTTTTCCTGGGCGTATGTAGTATGGCACAGATCAATGTGCAAAGTGCAGCAACAGTTTCCTTGGGTGTATGTAGTATGGCACAGATCACTGTGCAAAGTGCAGTAACAGTTTTCCTGGGCATATGTAGTATGGCACAGATCAATGCATAAAGTGCAGTAACAGTTTTCCTGGGCATATGTAGTATGGCACAGATCAATGCGTAAAGTGCAGTAACAGTTTTCCTGGGCATATGTAGTATGGCACAGATCAATGCGTAAAGTGCAGTAACAGTTTTCCTGGGCATATGTAGTATGGCACAGATCAATGCGTAAAGTGCAGTAACAGTTTTCCTGGGCGTATGTAGTATGGCACAGATCAATGTGTAAAGTGCAGTAACAGTTTTCCTGGGCATATGTAGTATGGCACAGATCAATGTGCAAAGTGCAGTAACAGTTTCCTTGGGCATATGTAGTATGGCACAGATCAATGTGCAAAGTGCAGTAACAGTTTCCTTGGGCATATGTAGTATGGCACAGATCAATGTGCAAAGTGCAGTAACAGTTTTCCTGGGCGTATGTAGTATGGCACAGATCAATGTGTAAAGTGCAGTAACAGTTTTCCTGGGCGTATGTAGTATGGCACAGATCAATGTGCAAAGTGCAGCAACAGTTTCCTTGGGCGTATGTAGTATGGCACAGATCAATGTGTAAAGTGCAGTAACAGTTTTCCTGGGGGTATGTAGTATGGCACAGATCAATGTGCAAAGTGCAGTACCAGTTTCCTTGGGCGTATGTAGTATGGCACAGATCAATGTGTAAAGTGCAGTAACAGTTTTCCTGGGCGTATGTAGCATGGCACAGATCAATGTGCAAAGTGTGGAGACCATTTTCTTGAGGATACATAGTATGTAACAGATCATATTAAGTATGGCACAGATCAATGAGCAAAATAAAGTAACAGTTTCCGTGGGCGTATGTAGCATGGCACAGATCAGTGTGTAAGTACAGTAACCCCAAGCGTCCAATCAGACATCATTCCTACTATTCTGACTCCAATAAAATAAAAATGTGATTGGTTGCATGATATTCTTTGACCTGCTCTAATATACCAGCTCCCAAAAAAAGTATAACTAAAGGCAAAACTTTTTTTTTTTTTTTAAGTTTTGGATGGAGTGGAGATGTATTAGAACCCCTGTCAGATTTTATTGCTGTGCCCCCGTTAGGGAGATTCTCTCTCTGTATTTGTCATGTTTACCATTATCAAGTGAAGGTAAAAGAAAGTCCCAAGTTGTGGGTTGTCCCTAGAAAAGTAATAAAGGGAAGATATTCCAATGGGGACACTAGTTGTGGTGACCTGGGGGTCCCGAAGAGATTCCCTTCATTTTTTATTTTTTTTTTGAGATGCAGGGATTTCCTCTCACTTCCTGTTTGGCTATGGGACAGGAAGTGAAGGTAAATGTCTCCAATGGGGTACAAATGGCAAAAAAAAAAACAAGAGGGATTGTAACCCTCCCTTACTCTATCCCAAATGAAGAAAACAAAGTTTTGTCTATAGTTCTACTTTAAAGCGGGAGTCCGCCGGGACTCCGCGTTTTTTTTTTTTTTTTTAAAAAGCCAGCAGCTACAAATACTGCAGCTGCTGACTTTTAAAATAGTGACACTTACCTGTCCAGCGCGCCCGCGATGTCGGCACCCGAAGCCGATCTCTCGATCGTCTCTCGGGTGCTGCCGCTGCCATCTTGGGTATGGGAATCAGGAAGTGGAGCCTTTCGGCTTCATTTCCCGGTTCCCTACTGCGCATGCGCGAGTCGCGCTGCGCAATAAGGACGGTCCCCGCTGCCTCTGGGATCTGTGTGTTTCCCAGCAGGCAGCGGGGCACTTGCGAAAGGGGCGGGCACTTGCAGAAAGGGGCGTAATCTACGCCCCTTTCCGCAGAGAGCTATCCCGGAAGTGGGTGCAGATACCTGTACTGTACAGGTATCTGCACCCCCCTCCCCCCTGAAAGGTGCCAATTGTGGCGCCAGAGGGGGGGAGGGTTCCGATGAGCGGAAGGTCCACTTTAGGGTGGACCTCCACTTTAAGCATTGTTTTTTTTTTTTTTTTTTTTATAGAAAACACTTGAACTTTGCTGTCTTAAATTGCTAAAGCCTCTGGTGGAATCTTCTGGCACACACCTCCAGGAGGGTGAGATACCTAATTCCCACTGTGCTCATTGGTTGCTTCTGACTTGCTGTGCCCTGTACTGACATAGGGGTAGAAGGAAGAAACTACAGCATGGCAGGGGATGCAACATCCCTGGAGGCAGTGCCAGGACAAGGTCTTTTGGCACCCAAGATGAAGGCAAAGGCCAAAAGGGCACCTCTTGCTCATGAGTTGTGAACTACTTCATCAGCATAGGTTTCAGGTCTGCCTCTTTGTTCCTCCTCTTGCTGAAGCTCTCAAGGCTTCTGTCTCTTCGGCCCACTCCTTGGCCCAGCCCTGTCCGGGAGTGTCCAATTTTGAAGTCTTTGCCGAAGACTTGCAAGGTCTCGGACTTGTGGCCCACTGGAGAAGTTAGTATTCAGTCTTCTTTTGCTGGAACATTGCTTTTGATGTTTTTGTTGGCAATTGTAACACTTTCTTTAAAGCGGTACTCCGCTCCCTCTTTTTCCCCTCTTACCTACAGTGCTGAAGAGCTCTTCAAAGCACATATTGACCTGTACAGTGAATCCAGTGTTGACCTGCTGCGATGCACTATACAGGTGCCGCCATCTTGGCTCTCTTTAGATAGCTGCCTCTTCTGGATGCAGGCAGCCAGCTCTGATGATGCACTGGACCACCTTCAGACCACCCTCTAGACCGCACCCTCCCCCCCCCCCCCTCTCGTCCCCAGCCGCTCAATTTGCAGCCATCTTGGGGATGTGACTTAAGTATCCCAGGAGGCTGTAGGACCGAGTACACTTCATTCTGGCCTAGACCGGAATGGCAGTGGGGTATCAGGCTAATAATGAAAACGTAAATAAAAATAGAAAAGAAAAAAATAATACATTTCCTACAATTCTTTTTTTTTTGGGGGGGGGGGCTAACTTCTTTTTTGGGGGTCCAGGAAATCTTTAATTAGCATGATAAATGGACACACCAAAATAACCAATGTGCTTCAAGGGCTTCAAGGAGCCATTTATCTGAGAAGACTGGACAATAGGTTACAAAGTAAAGGATATACAGTAATTCTGCTTATTTGGGATGCCAGTCACTGTATTGCCCGACGGGCATCCCAAATAAGCAGAATTTTATCGTTTTTGTATTTTAGAGGTTTTCTCTCCATTTACAGCCATGGCCAAAAGTTTTGAGAATGACACCAAATATACATTTTCACAAAGTCTCCTGCCTCGGTTTTTATGAATCTGTTTGTAAGTCAGACCTGTAGTGTAGCTCCAGCCAAAAATACAATTTTTAAGCTTTTTGGATGACATAGGGAAGGGTTAACACCCATGTAATGTTTGTTTTGCTGTCTGTGCCCCGTTCAGAAAATGTCACTCTCTGTCCCAATGATAATTCGATTTTGAAAATTTTGGGTTGTTGTGGAAACGAGTCTTGATGATAAAGCATCAGTGGAGACACCTTTTTCCCATAATAACTCTTAGCCCTTGTACACACGGTCGGACATTCTGCCAACCAAATCCGTTGGATTTTGTCCGACGGATTTTGTCCGACGGATTGTGTCCGAAACTGTTGCATACACACAGTCGGACCAAGTTGACAGAAAATCCGATCGTTCCGAACGTGATGACGTTATTTCGTTACGACAGGACTACATTCAGGCTAGTAGCCAATAGCTTTGGTGTAGGAATTTGATCTGAGCATGCGTGGCACTTTGTCCGATCAAAATACCCTACACATGATCCGAGTATGTCCGATTGGACCAGTTTGTCGGAAAATATTTCCAACAAGTTGGAAAATTGGGTCCAACGGATATTCCGACGGAAACAGTCCGATGCATACCGCACACAGTCGGATTATCCGACAACACGGTCCGATAGGACACATTCCGACGGATTCTCCGACCGCGTGTACAAGGGCTTACAGGAGTGTATTTTCCTTCCTAGGGGTAGATTTCCTCCCACCTCCTCTTGTCTCCCTCTGTTTTGTAAGTAGGAACCATTTGTAAGTCAGATGTTTGTAACTGGGGGACCGCCTGTACTCCCGAATGTTAGGAAGAGCGATCAGATGAATTGCAATTAATTGCAAAGTCCCTCTTTGCCATGAAAATGAACTTACTTCCATAAAAAACACTTCCACTACATTTGCGAAAAAGGCTTCAGGGAGCCCAAGAAAGTCCAGCAAGCGTCAGGGTCGTCTCCTACAGTTGATTCAGCTGTGGGATCGGTGGCACCACCAGTGTAGAGCTTGCTCAGGAATGGCAGCAGGCATGTGAGGACATCGGCACACACAGTGAGGAGAAGACTTTTGGAGGATGGTCCGTTGTCAAGAAGGGCAGCAAAGAAGCCACTCTCCAGGAAAAACATCAAGGACATACTGATATTCTGAAAAAGGTACAGGAATTGGACTGCTGAGGACTGGGGTAAAGTAATTTTCTCTGATGAATCCCCTTTCCGATTGTTTGGGGCATTTGGAAAAAACCTTGTCCGGGGAAGAAAGGTTGAGTGCTACCATGAGTCCTGTGTCATGCCAACAGTAAAGCATCCTGAGAACATTCAGGTGTGGGGTTGGTTGGGCTCCCTCACAATTCTGCCTAAGAACACAGCTATGAATTTAGAATGGTACAAAAACATCCCCCGAGAGCAATTTCTCCCAACCATCCAAGAACAGTTTGGTGAGGAACAATGCCTTTTTCCAGCATGATGAAGCACCTTGCAATAAGGAAAAAGTGATAACTAAGTGGCTTGGGGGGAACAAGACATCTAAATATTGGGTCCATGGCCAGGAAACTCCCTGGATCTTAATCCCATTGAGATCTTGTGGTCAGTCCTCAAGAGACGGTGAACAAAAAACCCCCAAAATTCTGGCAAACTCCAAGGATTGATTATGCAAGAATGGAGGGGGGGGGGGGGGGGCATCAGTCAAGATGTGGCCCAGAAGTTGATTGACAGCATGCCAGGACAAATTGCAGAAGTCTTGAAAAAGAAGGGTCATCACTGCAAATATTGACTCTTTGCATAAACTTCATGTCATTGTCAATAAAAGCCTTTGACATGAATGAAATGCTTGTAATTATACTTCAGTATACCATAGTAGCATCTGACAAAAAGATCTAAAAACAGTGAAGCAGCAGGCTTCGTAAAAATAAATATTTGTGTCATTCTCAAAAACTTTTGGCCATGGCTGTACTTTATGGCAGATGACTTTATGGCAGATTTATGACCTAATAAAGGTCTGAAGAAGGAGGAGCGCTGAGCCCCTGAAACGCTTTGGTCATGCTAAATGAAGTAAAGACTATTTCAGTGGCACTCTCATTTTCCCTGCAGTTTCTTGTATGGAGCTCAGAGAAAAGAAAAGATGTCCAGAGATTAGAGTCTGTATGGCATAGTGCAGTGGTCTCTAAACTGTGGCCCCCAGGCCAGATGTGGCCCTTCTCTTTTGCCTTTACCTGTTCTGCAAGGCACTATTCCTTCCACGGACACCAACAATGGGGCATCAATTCTCCCACTGATTCCAATGAGGGAGCTCTATTCTTCCCACTAATACCAATAATATGGCTTTATTCCTCCCACTGATAACCAATGATAGAGCACTATTTTTCCTATTACTATCAGTGGGCCCTATTCCAACCACTGATACGGGCACTATTCCATCCACTGAAACCAACAATAGGGCAATATTACTCCCACGGATGCCAATGATGGAGCACTTTCTTTCTTCAACTAATACTATGCATGGGGTCCTATTCCACATTCTTGTACCAATAATGGGTCACTATTCCTCCCACTGATACCAATGATGGGTCACTATTCCTCCCACTGATACCAATGATGGGTCACTATTCCCCCCACTGATACCAATGATGGAGCACTATTCCTCCCACTGATACCAATGATGGAGCACTATTCCTCCCACTGACACCAACAATGGGGCACTATTACTCCTACAAATACCAATGATGAATCACTATTCTTCCACTAATACTAATGATGGATCCCTATTGCTAGTCATACTGACCACAGGCACTATGTCATTTATTTCCCCCCAATGATGACCAAGCTTGAGACATTGTTGACTCTGATGCCAGGAAAATTTATGTTCCCAGTGGCCACAGTCTGGCCCCTATGAAGTCTGAAGATCAGTAAACTGGCCCTTTGTTTAAAAAGATTGGTGATCCCTGGTATACTGTATAGTGTCCATCATACATGCAATTGTCTTAAGAAGCATCTGGAGCACCTTTGCATCTAAATTAGTTTCTATGGTATTGAGTTAGTAGAGAGAGTACTGCAACACTCACCCCCCCCCCCCCCTTCTACCAACCTCTGACTGGCACCCTGACCCCCGCTGGGGCATATATCCTGGGGAGTATCCCCTTACACCCTGCTCTACAGGACCTGGGACATTTAAGGGTCGGGAACAGTCTGTGGGACAACACATCCCAGCAGGCCTACAGATAGAAAGCCAGCAGCCATCTTGCTACTCCCACTTCAATTCACCCCCTTCCAAACCTGTCCGGACTAGCTTGGTCCAGCTGCTCTGGCCACAGAAGGACCACAACAACTACTGAGACTAATGTACACCCCACTTTGTTATTAAACTGCCACATATTCTAAGGAACTTGCAATAGGGGCAGTGGCCTGGTGTATAGCCCTTATGATGATGCTGTAACAACATCCTGGTGACCTGGGGACCTGAGACGTGAAAACAGACCACATTGACTATGTCAACGCACCCACGGAAAAGTACACATAACCATACCCTGCGCTCTTTGGGGACCCCACAGAGTAAAACATCATCTGCAAACCTAAGCAAATTCAAATACTCTGGGGACGGTAAAAACGCCAAAAAGGCGCCTCCACAGAGAAACAGCATTATAGAAGACATGGAGGATGATGAGGTCTCTCTGCCAGCTTCTGAAGACTCAACTACTGGCACTAATAAGAATGAACACCTGCTTACCTATGCGGCCATGAAAGACATTGCTGCTGACATTAAAAGCTCCTTTACTGCAGCGATCACTGATATCAAAACAGAAATTCTACGAGTTAGTAGAGAGATCCTCTAAGAACATATACCATTATTGCCCAACCTGGCTTAGCAAAGCTTGAGCATTTTGGAAAGCTGTGCGATGGCATGTTTTATTTTGCATGGGTTGCCTTTTGTGGTATTGTTGGCCATTCCAGTTGCAGTGGACATTCCTCAAATTTGGCTTGCAAGGTCTGAAGTGTTTCAACAGCTTTGCAATGCCAATGAATGCTGATATCAGAATTCACAACCATGTCCATTGTGGCAAATGGATGTAATTTCAGGTGGTTATATACGCAATCTGTAGTAGAGAGACAGTTCAGTGATTTCCAGCCCTCATCTCATTAACTTCCACTGGAGAGCCGAGGGCTAAAATATCTCTGAACCCTTATGTTAAAATGGCCAAACCATGAGACAGGTGGTCATCATGGCAGCCAATATAGAGTCAAAGTACCCAATAATTGAGGTATCACATACAGTCTGGAGAATTGAATCCCAGTTGGTGTCCTTTACATCTTTTGGATTTGTGGAAGTGAGAGCCTTCAGCCAGTTCCTGGAGCGTAGTCCAGCTGAGGGCTGAAATATCTCTGAACCCTTAGGGCCGGTTCACACTGTGAGGCGAGGCGAGGCGACACGGCTCGCCTCGCCTCGCTCCCGCAAGTCGCCCCCATTCAGTACTATGGAACCGTTCTGAGAGGAGCGACTCGAGTCGCTCCGACTCAGAAAAAAGGTTCCTGTACTACTTCGGGGCGACTTCGGGGGCGACTTGCATTGACTTCTATGCAGAAGTCCTCTGCAAGTCGCCGCTGAGCTCCCCGCAAGTCGCGGCGAGGTAAGTCGGAGACGCCTCGCCGCGGCTCGCTGTGTGAACCGGCCCTTAGGTTAATCTGACCATTCCAGTAGACAGGTGATCGTCTTGGCAGCCAATGTAGATTCAATTTACTCCATAATTGATGCATCATTTGCAATCTAGTGAATTAAATCACCATTGGCGTCTTTTATATCTTTGTATGCCTGGAAGTGAGATCCTCCAGCTAGTTCCTGGAAAGTAGTCTCACTCCTCGCCTGTATATTCTACTAAAATAGTATTAAAAGAAACAGGAAGAGGCCATTTAGGCCATTTACCATCGCAACAAGTGGGTGGAACTGAGAACTCCAAGGTCCTGAATCCACTTTTGTTATAGTTCCTGGATATCAGAATATTCTAAATGGGGTTATCGACCTGCCAGCATAAAACAGAAATATCAGTTTTGGGTAGATTTACTTTTTTTTTTATATTTTTATCGACTTTTTGCAAAACTTGTACAAAAACACACAATAAGGAACTACTGCCCACGCAGGGGCAACTGCCCAAATGTATATTTGGGGACATCACATGCAGTCCAGTGCGATTTTTTTCTGCATCAAAAATGCATGGAAAGTAGGTTCCAGCTTTCATATTGGGGGGGGGGGGCACATGGGGGGACAAGAACAAAAGTAGAGGGGCCAACTATAAAACGCAATTTATATATATTTCAAGAATAAAATGCACTCTAGAGGTCTTGTTAGAAAGAGAAATGTTAGCTGAACATTGCAGCTGCAGCCACTTAGATTCAAAGAGTGTAATTGTTCTTTCAATGTAGGGCTCATACATGCTGATCAATGCTGCCTATCAGTGCCACCTATCATTGCTCATCAATGCTGCCTACCAGGGCAGCTTATCAGTGCTGCCTATCAGCGCTAATTGGCCATCAATGCAGCATATCAGTGCCCATCAATGCTGCCTATCGGTGCCACCTATCAGTGCTCATCAATGCCACCTATCAGTGCCTCCTTATCAGTGCAGCCTATCATTGAGCATCAATGCTGCCTATCAGTGCAGCATATCAGTGCCCAGCAATGCTGCCTATGAGTGTCACCTATCAGTGCTCATCAATCTCACCTATCGGTGCTCATCAGTGCCACCTATCAGTGCTCATCAATGGTGCCTATCAGTGCCACCTATCAGTGCTCATCAATGGCGCCTATCAGTGCCACCCATCAGTGCTCATCAATGCCATCTATCAGTGCCCACCAGTGCAGCCTATGAGTGCTTATCAATGCCGTCTATCAGCGTCACCAATCATTGCTACCGGTGCAGCTGATCAGTGCTGCCTATCCGTGCTCATCAATGCCACCTATGACCCTTTTTGCCCCTCCCCTTTAGAGAGGCCACTGGTTATATGATTTCCAAGGCATAGTTCACACCAGTGCAATCAGTTCCAGGGCTTTCCAGTTCCAGAAGAACATGCTCCATTTTGCTTGCACTGGGCTGTACTGGATCGCAGTAAAACGCATCAAAAAAGCACCAGAATGCACTGGAATGCATCAAAAATGCACCAGAGACCAGTGCAGTGAAAAAAAGAAAAAAAAAAGCATCTGGAATGCATCAAAAATGCACAGAAACGCACCAAAAATGTGCATGCAGGAAATCATCTGGAATGGATCTGGAATGTGTTTTTGTGGTCCTAAAACAATTAAAAAAAAAAAAAATGAAAAAAAAAATATATAATGAAGTACAGCTAGTACTGTAGAGTGTAAAACTAGTAACAAAATAATAAAGAGGTGCATCCCCTATATGTACTCCTAGAACGGAACTCCACCTCGAGGAATCCCCTATATGTACTCCTAGAACGGAACTCCACTATCGAGGAATCCCCTATATGTACTCCTAGAACGGAACTCCACTATCGAGGAATCCCCTATATGTACTCCTAGAACGGAACTCCACCACGAGTAACTGTACATAAGAACCTGGGATGTACTAGCTTTTTAAATAAGATATGTTTCTATGTATTTATATATTTTTTTCTGTCTGTGTGAAAAAAAAAATCTTTTTGTATTAAAATTTGTTATTATTCTATTATATATTTTCTGATTTTTGTCTATTAAATCGAGTACCGGTATAGTCCAACATGTTTCTGGTATGATTGGTTTGTGAATGGGTATAGGGAGCTCTATATCACACAGCTCCTTTTCCCCCCACTTTCACAATTTCCAATCAACCTCCCTCTTTCCTTGAAAGAGGTGCAAGGCTCAAGTGCTAAATAAAATTATACAGAAGGATCCATACCCATTCAGAAACCACATCGCCTAAGGTGGTGGTTCTCAACTCCTGTCCTCAGGAACCACTAACTGGCCAGATTTTATGTATTACCTTGGGGGAGATGCAGACGAGAATACTCCAATCACCGAGCAGCAAATAATATCACCTGTGATGTATTTCCGTTATCTTGCAGACCTGAGGACAGGAGTTGAGAGCCACTGATCTAAGGTAACTGCTCATAGAGTTTCAGCAATCTAGAGGAGTGGCAGTTGGGGAGTTATCCAAGCGACAGGACCAAACTTCATTAAAAGTAGTCAGACAACCTCTATTGCGTTATGCGTCTTGATAAATGGGCAAAAACGGAATTGATCAACTACCGGAGGAGGGAGAAGACTTCTTCCAATGAAGATTGATCCGAGGAGGGAGAAGACTTCTTACAATGAAGATTGATAGCTTTCCGGGCGTAAAAAAGGAGGAGGCTTAAAATAATTCTCATTACTAGCCTAGGGGCTAGTTCTTCGACCAGGCCAAGCAGACAAAACCCAATTTGGGGTAAATTAACTTTTTTTTTTTTACTTTCTCTCCCTGTGCAGTGAAGTCGCTGATATCCAAGCATAGGTTTCTCCGAACCTTGGTCTACAGTTGAGGATATCCAATCCTTTAGGCATAATACGTCACTTTGCAACTTTTAAACCCATGTTGACATTTGTGCAGTGAAAATGACTTAATATTATTGCTCTTTTCCAGACGCAATAAAACACTTTGGCATATGGGTGTCTCGGGGATAAATTAGGACCGCAGGCAGCTGCCGGATTAACTGCATGAGTTTGGAGATGGATAATGAAACGAATAGACTGGGAACTTAGTCACTGTGATGAGACAAGCAACCGAGGACCTCCCTGGTCCAGTAAACTGCTAAACCCCCAAAACACCAGCAGACCTTCAGTTGGCCTTTGGTAGGCCTTCTCTGATGTTCCTAATGCTTGGAGGTCTTAGATTTATCTCTTAATTATCCTTTGCTATTATCTGGAAACTTAAAGCAGGTGCAACATTTTTGTTTTATTTTTGTACAGTAGTTTTCATTGGATATTTTCCAATTAGACATGCCCTAGGGCAGTGAGATGTAATGGTACCAATATGTAATAAACTTGTGTGGGGAACCTCACCCCATTTTTTTTGTGGGTTCCCCTTAACATTTATACCAGACCCGAAGGGCCTGCTATGAATTATGATAGGAAACCTTGCACCGTTTTTTTTTTTTAACTATCCCAGCCAGGCTCCTTTATTTACATTTGTCAGTTTTTTGAATGAGGCTGGTGACCTCACCAGTTGTTAAGGACTCAGCAGTGCCTGTAACCACCAGCGTTCTTCACAACCATTGACAGCGGAAAGCTTTGATGCATAAAAGCGGAGGTACAGTATCTCACAAAAGTGAGTACACCCGTCACATGTTTGTAAATATTTTCTTCTATCTTTTCATGTGACAACACTGAAGAAATGACACTTTGCTACAATGTAAAGTAGTGAGTGTACAGCTTGTATAACAGTGTCAATTTGCTGTCCCCCTCAAAATAACTCAACACACAGCCATTAATATCTAAACCGCTTGCAACAAAAGTGAGTACACCCCTAAGTGAAAATGTCCACATTGGGCCCAAAGTGTCAATATTTTGTGTGGCCACCATTACTTTCCAGCACTGCCTTAACCCTCTTGGGCATGGAGATCACCAGAGCTTCACAGGTTGCCACTGGAGTCCTCTTCCCCTCCTCCATGATGACATCACGGAGCTGGTGGATGTTAGAGACCTTGCTCTCCTCCACCTTCCGTTTGAGGATGTCCCACAGATGCTCAATAGGGTTTAGGTCTGGAGACATGCTTGGTTAGTCCATCACCTTTACCCTCAGCTTCTTTAGCAAGGCAGTGGTCATCTTGGAGGTGTGTTTGGGGTCGTTATCACGTTGGAATTCTGCATTGTGGCCCAGTCTCTGAAGGGAGGGGATCATGCTCTGCTTCAGTATGTCACAGTACATGTTGGCATTCATGGTTCCCTCAATGATCTGTAGCCCCCCAGTGCCGGCAGCACTCATGCAGCCCCAGACCATGACACTCCCACCACCATGCTTGACTGTAGACAAGACACACTTGTCTTTGTCCTCCTCACCTGGTTGCCCCCACACACGCCTGACACCATCTGAAGCAAATAAGTTTATCTTGGTCTCATCAGACCACAGGACATGGTTCCAGTAATCCATGTCCTTAGTCTGCTTGTCTTCAGCAAATTGTTTGTGGGCTTTCTTGTGCATCATCTTTATAAGAGGCTTCCTTTTGGAACGACAGCCATGCATTTGATGCAGTGTGCGGTGTATGGTCTGAGCACTGACAGGCTGACCCCCCACCCCTTCAATCTCTGCAGCAATGCTGGCAGCACTCATACGTCTATTTCCCAAAGACAACCTCTGGATATGACGCTGAGCACGTGACCTCAACTTCTTTGGTCGACCATGGCAAGGCCTATTCTGAGTGGAACCTGTCCTGTTAAACCGCTGTATGGTCTTGGCCACCGTGCTGCAGCTCAGTTTCAGGGTCTTGGCAATCTTCTTATAGCCTAGGCCATCTTTATGTAGAGCAACAATTCTTTTTTTCAGATCCTCAGAGAGTTCTTTGCCATGAGGTGCCATGTTGAACTTCCAGTGACCAGTATGAGAGAGTGATAACACCAAATTTAACACACCTGCTCCCCATTCACACCTGAGACCTTGTGACACTTATGCCGCTTACACACAATTGGACTGTCCGGCGGACTTGGTCAGGTCGGACCAGAGTCCGCCAGACAATCCGCCTGTGTGTGGGCTCCGCCGGACTTTTTCTTTCCAAAAGTCCGGCGGACTTAGAAAGAAGTTTGGACTCAAAATTGTCCGCCGGACTCGGCAGCAATTCAGCAGACAGTCTGTCCGTCTGTGTGCTAGTCCGCCGGACTTTTGAAATGAACGGACTTGCCCACAAGGAGAAAAGTCCCTTCATTTTGAATGTGGCTCCAGGTAGATGGGACTAGCGAAGGAAGTAAATGTTGCGGTCTCCATCGGGGAGATTGACACCTTGCTGTCCCCGTCACCTGGTATGGATTTAAAGGGGAACCCCTACGCCGAAAAAACGGCGTGAGGGTCCCCTCAAAGTCCATAGCAGACCCTTATCCAAGCACGCAGCCCAGTCAGTCAGTAAAGGGGGTGGGGACGAGCGAGCAGCCCCCCCTCCTGAGCCGTACCAGGCCGCATGCCCTCAACATGGGGGGTGCTTTGGGGAAGGGGGGTGCCCTGCGGCCCCCCCCACCCTAAAGCACCTTGTCCCCATGTTGATGAGGACAAGGGCCTCTTCCTGACAACCCTGGCCATTGGTTTATCAGAATCCGGGAGCCCCCTTTAATAAGGGGGCCCCCACCCTAT
Organism: Lithobates pipiens; assembly: GCF_037356315.1. Classification (NCBI taxonomy): domain Eukaryota; kingdom Metazoa; phylum Chordata; class Amphibia; order Anura; family Ranidae; genus Lithobates; species Lithobates pipiens. The sequence continues at coordinate 322,432,829 of NW_027507785.1, forward strand.
GTGAATGAGTATGGGGTACGATGTACCCCTACCCATTCACCCGGTGAAAAAAATGTAAATAAAAAAACACAACAACTTTTGTGAGATACTGTAAATCCATTATGATACATGAAGTTCGGCTCCCACTGAATGGGTAAATGTTTGGGTGTTCATCCGAACGCCCCAAGAGCCAAGATTCAGTCTGAACACCAAACCTTAATCTCAGCTATAATGCCTGCAACATAAAGTGATCCATTACAGCATGTAAGAAGAAAAACAGGGAAAACAGTAGTAAGAAAAGCATAAGTGAGGGAAAGAAGATTAGACTTGGGGGGGTCTATGACTGGGCAGTGGCATAGCGAGAGGGGGGCAGTCGATGCAGTCACCCTGGGTGCGACATTTAGTGGGGCACAGACCATAAGGCAGTCCTGGCAGCCAACTAAAACTTTGCTCCACCTGGTAGGAGAGAGGGTGCAGCATGGAGGTTTTAGTTTAGCTGCTGTTTACTAAGAAAGCAGAAAGTATAGATCCAAGCATGCAGAGGAGGGCAGAGCGGTAGGCAGATCCCAGTCCCAAATGTGTGCAAGCAGTGAGCACCACACTGTATGGGATGGGGGTCCTGCTGGGGGTGCTGGCGAAAGAGCAGGCCAGGGTGGAGGAGGCTTTCTACTGATTGCTGCAGCTGCCACTGGAAAGCCTGCTGGAGATATTCTCCTACTTGCACAGGACACTGGTAACCCTCCTGTCCCTGGTGCTGCAGGACTGGTGAGATGTGGCGGGAATGGGGGATTGTGTGTTTTATGGGGGAAAGGGGTATCTGGGGGGTGTAATCAAAGTGGAGGGATCTGGTGGGGTATCTGGAGGTGTGATTAGAGTGGAGGGATTTGGGGGGGGGTGAGAGTGGAGAGATGGGGGGGGGATCTGGGTGGTAATCAGTGTGAAGGGATCTGGTGGGGATTCTTGGGGATGCAATCAGAGTGGAGGGAATCTGGGATGTGATCGGAGTGGTGGAATCTGGGGGGGGTATCTGGAGGATGTAATCAAAGTGTGGGGGGTATCTAGGGTGTGTGATCAGAGCAGAGGGATCTGATGGAGTATTTGGTGGTGTGATTGGGGTGGAGGGATCTGGAGGTGTGATCCGAGTGGAGGGATGGGTGGGGTAGCTGGGGTGTGTGATCGGAGTGGAGGGATCTGATGGGGTATCTGGAGGTGTGATCGGGGTGGAGGGATCTGGAGGTGAGATCGGGGTGGGGGATTTGGGGGGTGGTCAGAGTGGAAGAATCTGGCGGAGGATTTGGGGTTGTATTTTATGGGGGAGAAAGGTATCTGGAGGTGTGATCAGAGTGGAGGGATCTGGTTGGGTATCTGGAGGTGTGATTAGAGTGGAGGGATCTGGTGGGGTAAGAGTGGAGAGATGGGGGGGTGTGGGGGGGGTAATCAGAGTGGAGGGATCTGGTGGGGGATTGGGGGGTGCGATCAGAGTGGTGGAATCTGGGAGGGGAGGTATCTGGAGAATGTGATCAAAGTGTGGGGGGTATCTGGGGTGTATGATCAGAACAGAGGGATCTGATGGGGTATCTGGTGCTGTGATTGGGGTGGAGGGATCTGAATGTATGATCAGAGTGGAGGGATGGGTGGGGTACCTGGGGTGTGTGATCAGAGTGGAGGGATCTTATGGGGTATCTGGAGGTGTGAATCGGGGTGGAGGGATCTGGAGGTGAGATCGGGGTGGAGGGATCTGGAGGTGAGATTGGAGTGGGGGATCTGGGGGGTGGTCAGAGTGGAAGAATCTGGTGGGGGGATTTGGGGATGCAATCAGAATTGAGGAATGTGTGTTTTGAGGGGGAGAGAGGTATCTGAAGGTGTGATCAAAGTGGAGGAATCTGGTGGGGTATCTGGAGGTGTGATTAGAGTGGAGGGATCTGGGGGGGGGGTAAGAGTGGAGAGATGGGGGGTCTGGGGGGGGGGGGGGGGTAATCAGAGTGGGGGATTGGGGGGTGCGATCAGAGTGGAGGGAATCTAGGGATGTGATCGGAGTGGTGGAATCTGAAGGGGGGAGGGGAGTTATCTGGGGTGTGTGATCAGAGCAGAGGGATCTGATGAAGTATCTGGTGGTGTTATTGGGGTGGAGGGATCTGGAGGTGTGATCGGGGTGGGGGATCTGGGGGGGGGGGGTGGTCAGAGTGGAGGAATCTGGTGAGGGATTTGGGGGTGCAATCAGAATTGAGGAATTCTGGGGGGTGTAATCGAGGTGGTGGAATCTGGGGGGTTATCTGGGGGGTGTGATCTGTGTGGGGGTATCTGAGAAATGTGATCAGAGGATCAGAGTGTGGGGGGGGGTATCTGGGGGGAGGTATCTAAAAGTCCACAGGTTAGGGGGTGCAAATTACTTCCCTTGCCCTAGGCGCTGACAACTTATGCTACACCACTGCAGCTGGGTGGAGTTGGGCGTCTCTGACAAGTGGCTCCCATTGGGGAGAATCAGAGGTGTAAAAGTCTGTGGTCAAAAATTAAAGAGAAATAGAGCTGGACCCAAAGCAACCAGACTGTCTCAAAAAGCACTAAATTGTCATTTTAAATGGCCACTATTTTATCATTAGCCATCTTCCAAGAGACTTGAGCCTTGATTTGTAATTGGTCCAAGGTGAGGGTTCTCCATACTTTTGCAATGGGCTATTTTGCTTTTGTTTCCTTGTGATGATGGAAACGTTACCCACCTCAAGATTACCCACAGTAGATCTGTGACTTTTATCGCTGACATTGATCCCAACTGCCCTCATGTAGGGAAATGTCCTTCTTTTGGAACCATTTACCTCTGCTTATCTTTGTTAGTTGACCCTCTTTTTGATCAGAGAATAATAATAATAATATTAATCATCTTGTAGCACTATTTCCCTGGGGTATAAAAGCGCCTATCAAATTGGTAATGGGACCTTTGAATTTGGGATTTTATTTCGAATTTGCAAAGAAATTTTGGGATTTGTCAGGTGTTGCTATAAGCCAAGTAAATAGATTTGTCTTGGGTCTGCTCTTAAAAACATCCAGAAAGGGTGGTTCCCCGTCAAGCAAGTGAGTTCCATAAGGAATGCATGAGAGTTAAATGATTTTACGTTGGCTCTGGACATGCGTAGACATGTGCATTTCGTTTTGTTCCGAATCGAAATTCGGACAAATTTTCATTATTCGGACATTCGGATGCAATCCGAATTACCGAATTACAATGCTAACGAATTCAACCGAATTCGGACGAAATTTGAATCAAATTCGAAAAATGACATTTTGCAACCCGAATTTGGGACCACGTATCTCAAGAGCACTTGTAGCTAGAAACCCCAAATTTGGTATGCAAACACAGTAGAACTAGCACTACAACATCTCCAAATTTGGGGTTTCTAGCACCAAAGTGATCCCAAGTTACGGGGCCCCAAGTCGGGTCGCAAAATGTCAAGCACTTTTCTGCAGCAGAGAATGACATTTTGCGACCCGAGTTTGGGGCCACGTATCTCGGGGTCACTTTTAGCTAGAGAAACACCAAATTTGGTATTCAAACACAATAGAACTAGCACTACAACATCTCCAAATTTGGGGTTTCTAGCACCAAGTGACCCCGAGATACATGGCCCTAAAGTTGGGTTGCAAAATATTTTCGAATCCGGTTGAAATAGTTTCGAATGCGGTTGAAATAATTTTGAATCCGGTAGAAATATTTTCGAATTTGGTTGAAATATTTTCGAATGCGACCGATTTTTCGAATTCGGTAGGAAAGGAAACGAAATCCAAAAACGAATTTAATGAATTTAACGAATATAACTAAACAAAATTAATTAACGAATTAAAACGAAACAAAACTAAACTAATTTTTTTCCTTTTGCACATGTCTATGCGCAGTTTTCCTTTGTTTTGACAAGCAGATGGAGCAGGTGGGAGTATGGGTAACCAGAAGTCCTATTAGATAAGTGGGGCCCAAGGTTTTTAGGACTTTATAAGTAAGCAGACCAATGTTAAAGGATACCCTCCGCTATTTGTTTGGACAAAGTGTAAGGAACGGAGAATTGGGATGGTGTGGCAGTGCAGGGGCGGACTGACCATTGGGTCACTTGGGCACTGCCTGAGGGCCCCATGCCACTAGGGGGCCCCATCAGGGTTGCCAGCCTCAGTAAAACCAGGGACAGTATGTAAAAATGTGTGTTTTTTTTTTTTTACATCTGTCTCTGAAATGTCCCTTACCGACATCTTTTGGTCTAAAAATCATGAGATTATAGCTGCCCCACCTCTCCAGTACCTTCTCAGCCAATAGAAACATGTCTGTGTATACTGTGTGATTGTATACTGTGTGTGTGTGTGTGTGTGTGTGTGTGTGTGTTTGTGTCTACTATGTGGCCCCATAATCTCTGATTGCCTGGGGGCCCCATAATCTCCTATTGCCCGGGGGCCCCATGAGTTGTCAGTCCGCCCCTGTGGCAGTGATGGGGTTGGTGGTTGGGTAGCCTGACTGCTCCATTCTGTATCAGCTCCAAATGATGTAGTTCATGGAAGATCGTAGTGGAGGGAGCAGCAGCAATCTGGATGATACAAAAACGTTATTGAATTTTGACATATCCTCTATTGGAACCGGACGATTGATTCTTGTAAAATTGAATGGTGAAAGGAAGACCTGATGGCAGCTGATACATGTTGCATAATCGATAGGCCCGTGTAGAAGATCACACCTAGTTTGTGTACATGGTTCGGGAACATAAGATTTGTATCCTAAGGTTAAAACCAGCTGGAACGTATTTGCTGCCACATTGGTGTAAGCTCCTGCTCTCCAATTCTTGTCTTGCCAGCGTTCAGTTTCAGCCAGCTGCAGGTCCTTCATTCTTGTCAGTAAGACATCTGTTGATCTTTAATCGTCGGATCACCAGTTCACCATCCAAATAACGAGCCGCACATCAAAAGAAGTTCAACTCTGGGCCAAGGTTTATTGCAATGACAGCACACTGCTCCCTCCCAAAGCCATGCCCCTAACATGGTCCACCCGCAGGAGGACTGAAATCATGGGCAATTATCTGATTAAGACCTGTTGTGGGTGAAACATGTTGGGGAGGGGGCATGGCTTTAGGTTGGAGTGAGCAGTGTGCTGTCATTGCAAGAAACCTTGGCTGGAGTTGAAAGTCTTTAGTGTGCAGTCGGTTATTTGGATGGGGGGATTTCGGTTGAGCGGGTTGCGGACTCCAGGGCCTTGGCACCCGGCTGATCGCAGGGGTCTGGGGGGGGGGGAGGTGCAGGCTGGCCTGTGGGCAGTGAAAGGGGTTGGATTCATCTTAGCCCTTGTACACACGGTCGGAGATTCCGACGGAATGTGTCTGATCGGACCATTTTGTCGGATAATCCGACTGTGTGTGGTCTCCATCGGACTGTTTCCGTCGGAGTATCCGACGGACCAAGTTTTCCAACTTGATTTCCGACAATATGATCCGATCGGACATACTGCGATCATGTGTAGAGAATTCCGATCGGACAAAGTGCCACGCATGCTCAGATCAAATTCCTACACCAAAGCTATTGGCTACTAGCCTGAACGTAGTCCTGTCGTAACAAAATTACGTCACCACGTTCTGAACGATCTGATTTTCTGACAACTTTGTCCGACCGTGTGTATGTCACAGTTTCGGACAAAATCCGTCGGAAAAAATCTTTGGTTGTCGGAATGTCCGACCGTGTGTACAAGGGCTAACAGGGTCACCAGTGTCTAAACTGAAAGACAAGTAGATTTGTGTGTCATCTGCATAGCAATGGTAGCTAAAACCATGGTGTTGGATGATATTTAATGGGATCGCGACGTGTACAGACAGATATCTACTATTTAAAATACATGTAAACCACAATCATAGCCTTCTCTTATTTGTTCCACTTTGGGCTATTACATATAACATTGAAGGCGTTTTGTTATATTTGTTTGATAAAACATACCTGTTGATCCTGACAGAAATTCAGTGAGTTGATAACTTCCTGTGCTCTCTGCTTGTGCTGTACCTATACTAGGAGTGACCCTAGGAAGGCGACTTTTTGGTGTGCACCTAATTTGTAGAACTGGAGTTAGAGCAGGTCTATCCTTGTACCCCCCTCCTATGTTATGGAGATGTGGAAAGTGGTGGTGGTGGTGGGGGGGGGGGGGTTCTGTGGTCATACCCCGAGATGTCGATACTGCTCCTCCAAAGATACAGAACAATAAGGACTGTGCTAGACAGGCTTCAGGAGGTGGTACTTTGCATTATTACAACTCGTGAACGAGCCCTAAGTGAGTGTTGTCACCTTTAGGACACATTCTCTTTTCAAATGAAAGCAAATGAATAGACATGAGAACATAAATTGCTTCCCTTTCCCACCAACGTGTGATGTGGTGTTGGGAAAAGTCCTGCATTGTGGCATTCAAGTCCTTAAAATAAACAATGCAGCTGAAAATGTGTGTTACCATGTGGTTGTTAGTGTATGTAAACTCTAAACCTATATTTCAGTATCAGTTTAGCATCATGAATTTTGTTAAAGAAATCTTTTTTTTTTTTTTTTGTAAATCTGTTAAACTAAGCTAAGCTCTTGCTTCACAATGTTACCGTATATTTTTTTTTTTATCTCGCTATCTCCTGTTTGAACACTGTTTATAAACATTGTTACTTTATATCTCTCTATCTTCCACCTGATCAATGTTTATAAACATAGTTACTTTGTATCTCTGTATCTCCTGTCTGAACAATTTTTACAAACAATGTTACTTTGTATCTCTGTATCTCCTGTCTGAACAATTTTTACAAACAATGTTACTTTGTATCTCTCTATCTCCTGTCTGATCAATGTTTGTAAACAATGTTACATTTATTTCGCTAGCTCTGCCCAGGTTCACACTGCTCCAACATGAAAGTTGCATGACTTCCGATCCAACTTTGCCCTGCAACTTCAGTCCTACTTTGATCCGATTTAATGTGACTTTTTACACTCTACGGCTTTGAAGCCGTATCAAGGTCGGACCAAAGTAGTGCAGGAAACCTTATCTATCTCCCCCCTCCCCACATTTGGCACCTTTCGAGGGGGGAATGGGTACCTGTTATTGACAGGTACCCTGTCCTCACTTCCGTCGGACCTCACCGTGGCGAGGTGTGGTCAAGCGTTCAGGTCCCACTTCCTCCTCCCCCACAACCAGGCCATTCAAGAAAGCGTAGCGCTCCGCACATGCGCATTAGGGTTCCAGCTGTGAAGCCGGGTTCCCATACTACGAATTGCAGCGGAAGCACCCGAGAGCCAATGGAAACATCACCTGGGGTGCTGACATGGCTGGATTCCAGGACAGGTAAGTGTCCTAATATTAAAAGTCAGCAGCCACAATATGTGTAGCTGCTGATTTAAAATATTTCCGTTCGGGGCAGAACACTGTTTTAAGACAGCTTTCATAGGGAAACATTTAATTTGACATGTCATGTGACCAAGGGCGGATCCAACGTCTAGTCTCGGGAGGGGCGCTGCCAGAAAATATGTTTTTTTGCGGGTAATTTATGGGGACAATGGCTGCCGTTGGTGCTTCAGTCATCACGGCACCATGGTTGATATGGTTTTAGAATGATCGAAGCGCATTATTTCTATTATTACATTGTTATATAAAATGAAATAGTTCAACTCAACATAATGCAGAATCAGTGGCAGCCCTGAGTGTGTCACTTGCCACCGGCGCCTGCCAACAAATGCAGCATGTCACTTGCCACGTCACCTGTCCCAAGTTGCGGATTGTCACTTGCCTGCCACCAGATACAGATTGCCACTTGCCACGTCGCCTGCCACCAGATGGGGATTACCACGTCGCCTGCCACCAGGTGTGGATTGTCACTTGCCACGTCACCTACCACGTGTTGCGGATTGTCACTTGCCTGCTACAAGGTGCGGATTGTCACTTGCTGTGTCCCAGATTGAAGGCAGGCAGCGGAGAGAGGAGGTAATCTCTTTGCTGCCAGTGACTGCACAGTGAGGGCGGAACTGCAGTGATGGAGGGGCGGGCAGGGAGAGATGATGTCATCTCCTCTGCTCCCCGCCCGCCGGTCTGCTGACTGGCTTGCCCGCCCGCTCACCTGCCAACTGGCCTGTTCGCCTGCTCACTTCCCGGCCTACTGACTGGTCTGCCCACTCACCCGCTGGCCCGTCACTAATTCCTCAGGGGAAATGTCCCCGTTCCCCCCCCCCCCCCCCCCCGGATAATATGAACCTGCATGTGACTTGTGTTCTCCCAAGTCGGATCCCATGTTGCACCAGTGTGAATCGGGCCTCTGTCTGAGCAATGTTTATAAACCCTGTGACAAACAGTCTCTTTTTTGACTGCAGCACCTTCTATAGCTGTTATATTTATACAGCAACTCCCAGCTGTCATTTTTAATTGACAGCAATTGCAAGGGGGGGGGGGGGGGGAGAACTGGTAGTGGGGCAGAAAGACAGGGAGTAATACACCTGCCATTTTTATTTCAATACAGTTTTTTGGGGGGCATGTGTAGCGCTACCAGTGCCCACAACTGGTTGAGAAAACTGTATACTGTGACACCTGATGCCAATCATACTGAAACATAGATTTTGGTTATACATGCACTGCAATGCTTGTGTTGTTGAGCGCCTCTCTTGGTGGCCATAGGGCCATGGCAGATAAATGGTTATGCAGCAGCGATCGGAGCGTCAGGCGGTGAGAGTAATCATAAGTCAGTGCTGTGGAGGATTTCTGAATTTGGTGAGGATTGCAAAGTGTGAGGTAAGAATGTGTCTCTGGGGGCAGCTCATCATAGATGGGCACAAGGTTATTTGTGTGGATGGTAAACCTTCAAATGTTTATTATACTAAACCTGTTGTGCTCAAATTACAGTGCTGCCATCCCTGACATCCTTACAAAAATGCTAATTCCCTGGCTGTCCTGCTAAACCTCTGCATTGTGTTCTTTCTGAGTCACTGACCAGACAAGCCTGAAGATAAGGAAGGAAGAGTATAGTCAGAAGTCCTTCTCTGCACGCTCGTTCATGGTCAGTGATAGGTATTGAAGCCAGAGCTTCAGTATGACATCCAGGTAAATAGCATTTTTAGATGCAAGCTCAGGAATGGCATCCTCTATATTTATCTGATGACATATTTCTAAGGTTTTAAAAAGTTTGACATTGTTACGCAAGAAAATTGGAAATTGAGATTGTGCAAATTGAATGGTAGAAATTTTGTACTGCTTGATATATATTATTTGTGTTTATATATTGTGACGGTACAACATCCTGTCCCGGTGTGAACACAGTTAAGTGGCACCCAGGGTTGGAGACTTCATCCCTCCCAAGGCTCTACAAAGCCTTCAGGCTCCAGGACCCAGACCAAGACTTACTAGTCCAAGAGGACCTTGAACAACCAGTTTCTTCCACACCAAACCTGCATCATGGAGCCCCTGAATCAGTGTTGAGGAAGCCTCTGAGCTCCAGAACCCATACCAGGATCTACTAATCCCAGATGACCCTGAGCCACCAGTTTCTTCTGCACCAAACATGCATCATGGAGCCCCTCAACCAGTATGGATAAAGCCTCTGAGCTCCAGGACCCATAATTGGATCTACTAATCCCAGATGACACTGAGCAACCAGTTTCTTCTGTACCATTATCAACAAGGTCGGCGCTACCTCTAGGCAAACTGGGCAGCAGCTAGGGCACCCTGCTGTCTAGGGCACAGCCACAGTTGTTGGCTTCCCTAACGTCCCTGATCATCTGCTGCTAAAGCCACGACAACTGAGTAAGGTGGTGGCACTGCCCCTGTCTTGAGGGCAGGTAGGATGATGGGCATTGAGGGGGGTCTCCAGGGGCACTGCTGGTTGCTTGTCTCCTCTCCTCTCCTTCCTCCTCCTCTGACTCCATTTAAGGAGGGTGCCAGGTCTCCCAGGGGTTGGGGAACTTGTGATAGCACCCCCTCTCAGGAAAAACAGCAGCGGGGACTGGTGAAGATGTTGCAGGTGAAGCAATGTGCACCAAAGAACCTTCCGGCTCCTCCGCCACGACAGGACCTTTAAGGGTGTCACACAAAGCCCAAGGCCACTCCTCGAGCTCCTCACAAGGAGCACCACCTCACCACGATCAATTGTGGTGGTTCCTTAGTGGGTAGGGAAAACGTCTGTACCACCTATGATCCCTAGAGAACAACTTCCCTCTGCTAGGTGTGATGCTGTAGGTGGAGGTGGCTCTGTTGCCTCCACTGATGGTACCTCCTATGAAGGCTCTCGACAGAGCTCAACCCCATGGTTGATAGGGGAGCCCTGGTGGGTGCTATCCTCCTCCTCACCCACCAGGTCTGGAGAGCCCAGGCTCTGCAGATGATGTGGCCACGGTGAAGACCTTAGCAGCAATGGTCCATTGTGCATTGTGTCTTGGCAGGGTACCAGGCAGTCACGCGGAGCCTCCCTGACTGGGAGCACCTCAAAGAGGGAGGGCAGGCCCAGCACTCCTCAAAACATGCCCAGGATGCAAGAGCCGATGTCAGAGTTCCGCACTCAGAACATACAGAGACCAAGAATTCTGTGATCCCAGTGCAGCACACTGCCAGGCCCCTTCTGGGCATGACACAAAGTCCAGTGTCCAGGTAAACATTACAGATATCGGGAAATAAAGCAGGACTGTGTCAATGTTTTAATATTTGCTGCTGTTTTTTTTTTTAAATAGTTTTTTTGGGGTGGGTGCAGGTTGCAAGTAGCACAAAGTAGTCTTAACACTGGCCCTGCGCATCGTGGAACTCCTCAACCGGTATGGATAGAGCCTTGGAGCTCCTGGACCCATAACAGTATCTACTAATCCCAGGTGACACTAAACAGTCAGTATCTTCTGTACCAAACACACATCATGGAACCCCTCAACCAGTATGGATAGAGTCTTGGAACTCCAGGACCCATACCAGGATCTACTAATCGCAGATCACACTGAACAGCCTTTTTCTTCTGTACCAAACACGCATCATGGAGCCCCTCAGCCAGTATGGATGAAGCTCCTGAGCTCCAGAACCCGTACCAGGACTTATTAATCCCAGGGGACACTAGACAGACAGTTTCTTCTGTACCAAAGACGCAACCTGGAGCCCCTTAACCTGTATGAATGAAGTCTCTGAACTCCAGGACCCACACCAGGACTTATTAATCAGAGAGGACATTGAACAGCCAGTTTCTTCTGTACCAAACACGCAACCTGGAGCCCCTCAACCTGTATAAATGAGAACCCTGAGTGCCTCTTCACCTTTCTTACACTGTGACAGGGTGATGTACTATCACTTAATAAATATATATAAATTATAGCTGGAGTTGAGCAAATCAATAATGGAGTTTATCACAAAGCACCTGTCTGAGAAGCCGCAGATGAAAGCTGCCAGTTTCACCCCCACCAGGTTGCATAGAAATCCCCCCCCCCCCCACAATGACTGTGGAGGGGCTAAACGTCTATATAGGCCTAACCTTTCAAAGTTTTAAGGAAAAAAATTGTTTTGCATGGTGGGTCACATGGTCAATGCCAAGGCATAACTTACATGACCTCTGTCAAAGGGTGACAAAAGCCAGACAGAACAACCTAGGCCAATGATGGCGAACCTTGGCACCCCAGATGTTTTCAAACTACATTTCCCATGATGCTGATGCACTCTTCAGTGTGGTTGAGCATCATGGGAAATGTAGTTCCAAAACATCTGGGGTGCCAAGGTTCGCCATCACTGACCTAGGCCAATGATGGCGAACCTTGGCACCCCAGATTTTTTTTTGGAACTACATTTCCCATGATGCTCATGCACTCTGCAGTGTAATTGAACATCACGGCAAATGTAGTTCCAAAACATCTGGGGTGCCAAGGTGCACCATCACTTAGATCAGTGATGTTGAACCTTGGCACCCCAGATGTTTTGGCACTACATTTGCCATGATGCTCAACTACACTGCAGGCGAATCACCAATCCCTTTCAATGGCAGAGATCAAGTAAACCTGGGGCAGTGGTCACGTCACCCCACCATGACCCATTTTTAGTATTCTATCCTTTTCTTGTTGGACCGACTCATTGTTACAGTGTATCAAAGTTGTGTTCTTCTGCAGCTTTGGTGTACTGTGGATGAATATGATTTAGTGATTGATTGTTACAATGTATGGAAGGTTTGCTCTTCCCCAGCTATGGCGTATTGTGAATGAATTTGAGTGATGTTCCTCTCTGGATGAAGTCTGTCTCTTCTAACCTAACCTTCTCCCTGTTGGTTTGTCTTGTAGACGCCGGCAACTCCAGGTGATGCCTTTATGAAATACCCCACCCAGCTTCACCCCGCCATTGCCCCCATGTTCGGAACCCTCTCTTACAACCCAGTCGCTCTACCATCAGGTGAAAAAAGGCCCTTGTCTCTTGTGGAAAGTCACCATTAAATCGCACACACACACACACACACTATAGGCTTATTAATCTTCTCGCCACCGCTGCCGGGGTCTTGTAGTAATATCGGTTCACCGTCCCTCGAAGCAGCATGGTGGTGGCGGTGAGGGGGGGGGGGGGGTCTTGATAAACACCAGCATACAGTAATTGTTGGGTATTTCAGGAATGGATTTCAACATGACTGAGGGAGATCTACACTATATATATATATATCACGTAGACATGTGCAATTTGTTTTGTTTCCGAATTTGTTATTTAAACAAAATTTCAACCAATTCATTAATTCAGAAAAACATCTGAATTAACGAAAACCCGTTTAACCAATTTTTTCCTGAAAATTCATAAATTAAAAAATTGATAAATTCATAAATTTGAAAATTCGAAGATTTGTAAATGTGAAGATTCGTAAATTCCAAGATTCATAAATTAGTAAATTTGAAAATGTGAAAATTTGTAAATTCATAAATTCAAAAATTTGAAAATCTGAAATAATAACTAACTATTAAATTATAAATATTGGAATTTCCTTTCAAATTTGGCTGTTAGTAAACGTAACGAATATAAATTAATCTCAAGTTACGAACTATTCAGAAATAACGAGGTGGGGGGGGGGGGGGGTCTTGATAAACACCAGCTTACAGTAATTGTTGGGTATTTCAGGAATGGATTTCAGCTGACTCTGAGGGAGATCTACACTATATATATCACGTAAACATGTGCAATTTGTTTTGTTTTCCGAATTTGTTATTTAAATTTCAACCAATTCAATAATTTGGAAATATCCGAATTAACGAAAACCCGTTTAGCCAATTTTTTCCCAAATATTCGTAAATTTGAAAATTCGTAAATTTGAAAATTCGAAGATTTGTAAATTCATAAATTTGTAAATTCGAAGATTCATAAATTTGAAAATTTGAAAATTCATAAATTCGTAAACTAAAAAATTCATAAATTCATAAATTTGAAAATTCGAAGATTTGTAAATGTGAAGATTCGTAAATTCGAAGATTCATAAATTTATAAATTTGAAAATGTGAAAATTTGTAAATTCATAAATTCAAAAATTTGAAAATCTGAAATAATAACTAACTATTAAATTATAGATATTGGAATTTCCTTTCAAATTTGGCTGTTAGTAAACGTAACGAATATAAATTAATCTCAAGTTACGATTTATTCAGAAATAACGAGGTGGGGGGGGGGGTATCTTGATAAACACCAGCATACAGTAATTGTTGGGTATTTTCATGAATGGATTTCAGCTGACTCTGAGGGAGATCTACACTATATATATCACGTAAACATGTGCAATTTGTTTTGTTTTCCGAATTTGTTATTTAAATTTCAACCAATTCAATAATTTGGAAATATCCGAATTAACGAAAACCCGTTTAGCCAATTTTTTCCCAAATATTCGTAAATTTGAAAATTCGTAAATTTGAAAATTCGAAGATTTGTAAATTCGTAAAATTCGAGGATTCGTAAATTTGTAGATTCGAAGATTCATAAATTTTAAAATTTTAAAATTCATAAATTCGTAAATTTTTTAATTTAAAAATTCATAAATTTGAAAACCTGAAATAACTAACTATTAAATTATAGATATTGGAATTTCCTTTCAAATTTGGCTGTTAGTGAATGTAACGAATACAAATTAATCTCAAGTTACGCATTATTCCAAAATAACGAATGCCGTATCTAAATGAATGAAACGTAGAGAAGTAGTAATAATAAATAACAATAATAATAATAATAAAAAAAACTTTTTATTATTATTATTTTTTTATTAAATCGTTAAGTTTCATTTGTTTATATGCGGCATTCGTTGTTTAGGATAATTCGTAACTTCGGATAAATTTGTATTCGTTATGTTCACTAACAGCCAAATTTGAAAGGAAATTCCAATACTTATAATTTAATAGTTATTTATTCTCAGATTTTCGTTCTTTCTTATTTTTGGATTTAAAAATGTACAAAATTATGAATTTTCAAATTGACAAAATTATGTATTTTTGAATTTAGGAATTTTCAAATTTACAAAATGACGAATTTTCGAATTCTTCATAATGAATGACCCGAAAAAAATAAAAATAAAAATGAAACGGAAACTAAAATGAACAAATTTTTGCGGCAGTGCACATGTCTGATATCATGTATTCTGACCTCTATACTATTTCATGAATGTGCTAGCTACTTTGTGTCGATCCATGGTGCGCTGGCAAAAATATCTACTTTTGTGACTCAAACCAATATTCAGGTGGTTGTTGCTGCAGCACCCAAATTTTGAGAGCTGATTCAGGAAGGTGTGCGATGGGAATATGAAGTATTACCCTTAAAAAACATGACACCAATGAGAGTTTTGGCTGGAGTTAGGCTTTAAACAGTAAAGGTGTTGCAAGCAGGGCCGTCTTTAATATTGATTGGACCCTGGGCAAAACTTTTCTTGGGGGCCCCCATGCAGTTTTGCTCTCCACCTCCTCTGAGACATACAATAAGGGCCAGTTCACACCATAGAAACGCAGTCCGCATGCGTTCCAGGTGCTTTTCTGCATGCGCATTTTTGATGCGTTCCAGTGTGTTTTTGATGCATTTTGGTGCGTTTTTGATGCAGTCCAGTGCTTCCCTCCTTTTTTTTTCTTAAGCTTAAATAAGGACAAGTGTGTTGCAGTGCTTTTTTGGTGCATTTGGGTGCATTTAGGTGCGTTCCAGTACAGTCCAGTGCAGAAAAAATGCAGCATGTTCTACTTTTTTTCTGGAACTGTAACGCACTGGAACTGACCGCACTGGTGTGAACTATGCCATTGAAAACCATATAACCTACTTTCCATGTGTTTTTGATGCAGAAAAAAAACGCACTGGACTGCATGTGGTGTGAACTGGCCCTAAATATCAGCTAGACTCAAAATTCAGTTTACTGAATCAGATCAGGCAGCTATTGCGATTGGTTGCCAGAGGTTACAGTGTAACATTACCGCTCACTGACTGGTTGCTAGAGGTTACAGCACACATTACAGCTCACTGATTAGTTGCTAGAGGTTACAGCACACAATTTCTGCTTTTTGATTGGTTGCTAGAGATTACTGTGGATATGACCTCAGGGGGACATGATATACATATCAATGCCGTCGGCCGCCGCTATTTACATATGAATGCTGGTAATTTACATGTAAACACAGGGTCTACAGGTGAGTCATCTGTACAAAACAATAGGGCAGAGCTGGGCAGCTTTAGTAGCAGCACTTCACACTGAGATATTGGGACACAGCACAGGACTAAAACCTCAAGGGACAAGGGAATTTAAACAAGGATAGTTGGCAAGTAAGATGCAGCTGCTTTGGGCCCCACACCAATGACAGGGCCCAGGGCAGCTGCCCCTTTTGCACTGCCTTAAAAACGGCCCTGGTTGCAAGCATTTTCATGCCTGCCTGGTAAATATGGCGTTTCCCAGAGGTCCTTTCTCCTTGGGGCATGAAGGGGCTTATTTGCAAACATTCACTGAAGAGCCCAGGCCCGGGAGGAGGGGAGGGGGGTACACCACCGCTGTGAATTGGCCCCCTTTTGCAGGAAGACACCAGAAGAGCAGTGATGAGTTTCCTCTCCTTATCGTTACATTGTAACTCACCGGTTGTTTGCAGCTATAATTAGAGATGACTTGCAGGCAGTGGAGGAGACATGACATATAAGACACAACACTAAATCAGGCCTCAAGGGGGGTTCTGAGAATGAACACGTTACAGAGGAATAAGGAAAATCCATTGATAACCTTTGAGCAGACGCTTTAGGATCGATCCGCCGCTGGTGTCCAATGAAAAGGATAAAAATAATTTGATTTGTTTAAGCAGATAGACCGGATAACATTGTATTCTAAATCTTAACCCATGTGGAGCGGGGCAAAGGTCTCATTTCCCAACGAAAGTGGCGCTGAGTCGGCCTTCCGCGCGGCTTCGAGGGCCAATAAATGCCAACGACGTGACAATATTTTTTTTTTCCTAGAAAATTACTTAGAACCCCCAAAAATTATAAAAAAAAAAAATTCTAATACCCTAGAGAATAAAATGGCGGTCGTTGCAATACTTTCTGTCACGCCGTATTTGCGCAGCGGTCTTACAAGCGCACTTTTTTTGGGGGGGAAAAATACACTTTTTTTTATTAAAAAATAAGACAACAGTAACGTTAGCCCAATTTTTTTTTATATTGTGAAAGATAATGTTACGCCAAGTAAATTGATACCCAACATGTCACGCTTCAAAATTGCACCCGATCGTGGAATGGCGACAAACTTTTACCCTTAATCTCCATAGGTGATGTTTAAAAAATTCTACAGGTTGCATTTTTTGAGTTACAGAGGAGGTCTAGGGCTAGAATTGTTGGTCTCGCGCTACTGATTGCAGCGATATCTCACATGTGTGGTTTGAACACCGTTTTCATATGCGGGAGCTACTCACGTATGCGTATGCGCCTGCACGCAAGCTCGTTGGGACGGGACTCATTTAAAAAAAAAAAAAATTATTTTAAATTTTTTATTTTTTATTATTACACTGTTCTTGAAAAAAAAAAAAATCGTGTCACTTTTATTCCTATTACTTGTGATAGAAAAAAAAAGCATGACAGGGCCTCTTTAATATGAGATCTACGGGTCAAAAAGACCTCACATCTCATATTTACACTAAAATGCAATAAAATAAAAATAAAGAAAAATATCAAGATGTTCTCTGATTGGAGGAGGTGATGAGGAGGGGCAGTGACATCACTATCTATAGCTTGTCCAATCAGAGCATACTTTGCATTTGTTGAGTAAAACGCAAGGCGCTCTGTAAATGGCGCTCATGCTGAACTCCTCCCCCCGTGATCACTACACGGCAGAACGGCCTCTAAGGCCGCGTACACACGCGCGGACTGTTCGCCCAACTTTGTCCGCTGAACAGTGTTTCAGCAGACAGTCCGCTCGTGTGTGGGCTTCAGCGGACAGTCTGACGAACAAAGTTTTTCGGAATTCCCGTTAGACAGTCCGCTGAAACCAAGTTCCAGTCCACTCGTGTGTAGGCTTGTTCGCCGTACTAAGTTGCGCGCATGCTCAGAAAGGATTTCCACGGCGAAGGTTGCATTGCAGTGTATAGGACGTTGTTTTTCTAGTCCCGTCGTACGTGCCGTTCACGTCATCGCGCAAGGTTTCAGCGGACTGTTCGTTCGTCGTGTGTGGTCAAGTCCGTTCATGCTAATTTTGAACGGACTGTTTGACAAACTGTTTGACGAACCTAGTTGGGCGAACAGTCCGCGCGTGTGTACGCGGCCTTAGCACAGACAATGGCAATTTTAGTCTTTAATTCTTCAATGTTGCACCTTTTTTAACGCAATACAGAACCCCCCAACCCCCCCCCCCCCCAAAAAAAAACAAATTATATATTATATGAATTAACTAAATATAATATATTATATTATATAATTCTAATATAATATATTGGGAAGCTAGAATTTAAAAAAAAATAATCATCTGAAAAATAATAGTTTCCCAATATATTATATTATAATTATATAATATACTATATTACATTTAATAAATTATATATATATTTATATATATATATATATATATATATATATATATATATATATATATATATATATATATATATATATATATATATATATATATAATTATTATATATTGGGAAGCTAGAATTTAAACAAAATCATCAGAAAAATAATAGTTTCCCAATATCTTTCCAATATATTATATTTAAATATAATATAGTATATTATATAATTATATTAATTTAATATATATATATATATATATATATATATATATATATATTCATTAAATATAATATATTATATAATTATAATATATTGGGAAGCTAGAATTTAAAAAAAAATCATCAGAAAAATAATAGTTTCCCAATATCTTTCCAATATATTATATTATAATTATATAATATATAATATATAATAAATATTATATATATATATATATATATATATATATATATTATATTTAATAAAATAATATATATATATATATATATATATATATATATATATATATATATATATATATATATATATATATATATATATAAATTAATATAATATATTATATAATTATAAAATATTGGGAAGCTAGAATTAAAATAATAAAAAATCATCAGAAGAATAATAGGGGAGAACAGGATAAAAGAGTTAATTAGGGCTGATTAGGGCAAATTAAGGGTTAATAAAATGTTAAATGGGAACCCTTTTTTTATTATTAAAAAAACTCTCTTTTCTTAGGTTCTTTTAATTGACATCATTTGCAGATGGGAAAGGAGTACCTGGGGCCGCCCCAAACGTGCCTCTGGCAAAAGTGGAAAAAAATTGGACAACGATCTCGGTACCCAGGGATTAGGCAGAAAATATAAAAAAAAAGATAAAATATAACAATTTATTAATAGAGATTAAAACAGGGAAAGGAAAAAGAACAATTAGACAAGATGACTATACACAATCAATAGTTACAGCCGTGCAGAATTGCAAAGGATTCAAGCCTCTCCGCAGCTGCATGGAGAGGCGCAGGATCTGTAGGAGGAGTTCTGTCCTCCTCTCTGTTGCCGACTGCTGAGACAGGGTGGGTGCGGTGGGCAGAGACAAGCCTCTCCGCAGGTAAGCAGAGAGGCACAGGATCTGTAGAAGGAGTTCTGTCCTCCTCTCTGTGGCCAAATGCTGTGACAGGGCAGGGGGTAGAGATGAAGCCTTTCCAAAACTGCACAGAGAGGCGCAGGATCTGTAGGAGGAGTTCTGTCCTCCTCTCTGTGGCGGGATGCTGTGATAGGGCAGGGGGTGGAGATGAAGAGTTTCCACAGCTGCACAGAGAGGCGCAGGATCTGTAGGATGACTTATGTCCTCTCTGGTGCCAGATGTCGTGACAAGGTGGGCGGGGGGGGCATAGACAAGCCTCTCCGCTGGTACACAGAGAGGCGCAGGATCTGTAGGATGATTTATGTCCTCTCTGTTGCCAGATGTCGTGACAAGGTGGGCGGGGGGGGGGGGGACAGATACAAGCCTCTCCGCAGGTACACAGAGAAGCACAGGATCTGTAGGAGGAGTTCTGTCCTCTCTGCTGCTGACTGCTGCGACAGGGCAAGGGGTGGAGATGAAGCCTTTCCACAGCTGCATGGAGAGGCACAGGATCTGTAGAAGAAGTTCTATCCTTCTCTCTGTTGCCGGATGCTGTGACAGGACAGGGGGTGGAGATGAACAGCTGCACAGAGAGGCGCAGGATCTGTAGGATGATTTATGTCCTCTCTGTTGCCAGATGTCGTGACAAGGTGGGCGGTGGGGGGCAGAGACAAGCCTCTCCACAGGACACAGAGAGGCACGGGATCTGTAGGAGGAGTTCTGTCCTCCTCTCTGCTGCTGACTACTGAGACAAGGTGGGAGTGGAGAGGAATGAAGTGTCACAGCTGCAGAAGGGGTGCGAGGGCCTAGCGGGCAGATTCAGCCTGGGGCCTTGTGTTTGGCACATGGGCTACATGATGCTGGGCAAGCTCTGGATGGAGTTCAGCTTTAACATGGCCAGCCTGCAACAGGAAGGACTGCTACTGGCAGTGATCCTTAATATCACCCCGTGTGACAAATCCCGGACCGCTGGGATACATTGTAACCCCGTCCATTCCTGAACTAATGGAATGTGACGGATGATGTCACGTGACGTCTTCCAGCTCTGCATTTTCAATCAGGATAACGTGAAAAATAATCGACGTCTTCTTTCGGGATAAAGGATGTTGATGTTTACTCAGTTCTCAGCACTGCAGCAGGTCGACCATACGGTTATTAAAATGTGACGATATGGCCATTTATTGTAAGCAGAAGGCTGGAATTTAACCGGTAATAGAAAAGTGGAGCAACACTGCCCCCTGCTGGTTCACAGACATACACGCTATTCTTGTTTAGCGTTTTTAAAGAGGGGAGATTTATATACACTATATTGTGAAAAGTATTGGGACGCCTCTCTTTACACATACATGAACTTTAATGGCATCCCAGTCTTAGTCCCCATACACACTATTGGATTTTCTGCAGATTTTTGTCTTCAGATTTACCAAAACCATGTGCTGTGAGGGCCTTGACTTCATATTATATGGTTTTAGTAAATCTGAAGACAAAAATCTGCAGAAAATGTAATAGTGTGTATAAGGTCTAAGACTGGGATGCCATTAAAGTTCATGGTTGTGTAAAGGGAGGCATCCCAATACTTTTGACAATATAGCGTGTCAAAAAACAGCTTTAACTCTTCTGGAAAGGCCATCCACAAGGTTTAGGAGATGTGTCTATGGGAATGTTTGACCATTCTTCCAGAAGTGCATTTGTGAGGTCAGGCACTGATGTTGGATGAGAAGGCCTGGCTCGCAGTTTCTGCTCTAATTCATCCCAAAGGTGTTCTATCGGGTTGAGGTCAGGACTCTGTGCAGGCCAGTTAAGTTCCTCCACCCCAAACTCGCTCATCCGTGTCTCTATGGACCTTGCTTTGTGAACTTGTGTGCAGTCATGTTGGAACAGGAAGGGGTCGTCCCCAAACTGTTCCCACAAAGTTAGGAGCATAAAATTGTCCAAAATGTCTTGGTATGCTGACGCCTTAAGAGTTCCCTTCACTAGAACTAAGGGGCCAAACCCAATCCCTGAAAAACAACCCCCACACCATAATCCCCCCCTCCACCAAATGATTTTGGACCAGTGCACAAAGCAAGGTCCATAAAGACATGGAGGAGTGAGTTTGGGGTGGAGGAACTTGACTGGCCTGCACAGAGTCCTGTCCTCAACCCGATAGAACACCTTTGGGACGAATTAGAGAGGAGAGTGCGAGACACAAAATCTCCAGGTAAATTCCATATATGATTAGTCCAAGTGCTGTTATAAGAGTCATTGCACCCTTAAGCCCCATACACACTATCAGATTTTCTGCTGATTCTTTTCCTTCGGATTTACCAAAACCATATAATAAAAGGTCAAACCTTAGGAGTTTCAATGTGTATGCAATCAGGCAGGCCCTTCTACTACATGGTTTTGGTAAATCTGAAGACAAAAATCAGCAGAAAATCTGATAGTTACCCTTTATATTATGGGGCTTTAGTATCCTTTTAGAGACTCCCAGTACCTTAAATCTGAACTCTGGGCACAAAAACTTTCATTTAAAGGGTAACTCCACTTTTGTGGGAAAATAATATAACATACACAATTGCTACACAAGTAATACTGTAATTGAATGTTATTAAAAAAAATGTTTTCAAGTTTTGTATAGAGTATATAGAGTATACATGTTGATGAGCGGGAGGATCAAGGAATCAGAAAAGGCACAATATAAATTTTCATAGGTGATCGTGTAACAATGCCTGTATAGCCAACATTTTTTAAATATTTTTATTTTTATTCATTTTTTATTTTGTTTTAATTTTTTTTTTTTTTTTTTTTTTTTTTTTAAGTTTTGGTGGAATCAGGGAAAGCACAATATAACACAATAGGTGATCATGTAACTGTTTCAGAACAGTGTGTATAGCCATTTTTTGTAATTAAAAAAAAAATATTTTTTATTTTGTTATAAGTAATTATTTAGTTATATATTTTAGTTTTTGGGTAGTGGAGGATTAGAAACTCTTTCAGTTTATGTTTAGTATAAAAATATTATTAGAAAATGTATTATTATTATTATTATTTATATAAATACTAATTGTATAGTCTTCTTCGTCTTCTTCTTCTTATTATTAATTATTATAATTTTTATTTATATTAATTATATATTTTATTATAATTATTATTATTAGTAGTAGTAGTAGTAGTAGTACTATGATTGTGATTATTTATTATATAATAATAATAATTGTTATTATTATTATTATTATTATTATTATATTAATAATATATTCTTAAGAATTAGTATTATTTAAAAATAATAATTATTATTAATTATATTATAGATTTTATTAAAATTATTATTATTATTTATTATTATTATTATTATTATTATTACTTAGTATGCATTATATATTAAGAATTATTATTATTATTATTATTATTATTATTATTATTATTGTATTTTAATATATAATTATTATTTATTAGATTATTATTATTATTAATTATATTAGTATGATTTATATATTATAGATTTATTATTTATATTATTATTATTAGTAGTAGTAGTAGTATTACTTATTACTATTATTGTATTTTATTATATAACTATTATTATTTGATTATTATTATTATATTTAATTTTCTAATTATTTATTATGTAATTATTAGTATTATTATTTTGTAAATTAACATGAATTATATATGCCATTTTTATTATTATTATTATTATTACTAATATTTATTTTATTTATTATTTATAATAGTATATTATACAAATTTTATTTTATTTTGTTATATTGAATGAATGTATTTATTTAGTTATATATTTTAGTTTTTGGGTAGTGAAGGATTAGAACCTCTGTCAGTTTATGTTTTATTGGGGAGGTAATGAGACTTATTAATTATTTATTAATATTAATTATGGTTTATTAATTGTTATTTAGCTATTTAATAATTGTATTAGCATGTTGATGAGGGGGACCAGGGCAGGCAAAATATAAGCAGAATAATCATCAGCTTTAAAAGGAAAACCTTTTAAATGTTAAGGATCTCATATAATAATTATACCTTCTGAGTGTGAAAAGGACACTTCTCCCTTTTAAAGAGGAGAAGATCCTGATGTAAACGCACGTTCTCCGGAGCTCTCCATCATTACACGAGCCGCTGTGATCTCTGCATCGTTTCCTGATAATCGCATTAATATATGATGGATGATCCCCCGGCTGTGTCATGTTACCCTTCAAGAGCCGAGCGGTGCATTGGGGGCCCTGTGTACAGATAAATCCCCCGGGGGCCCTTCCGTAGTCCCGGGCCCGTCCCTCGGGGACCCGCAGAGGTGTAAAGTCAAGCCTTACAAGCCGGTGATTAATTTGGGTTCCTCGCTGATAAAGAGGAATCCATTTTTTTTAATTTTAAAGGGGCCTGTTTGGAGCAATGACCCTGAAAATCGCTCTCCGGGAAAATTGAAATTTGACAGCTAATGTGTTTTGTGTCTAATGATTCGGCGGCCGTCCTTTAGTCGGGAATAAACACTTGTGAATGAAAGGGGCTGTTTAGTGGTGAAATAAATCCGACCTCTAAAAACGTTGTGCCGTGATCTGACAATTAGAAGTGTTATGACTCTCCGCACAAATGAAAGGAAAGACATTAATAAGACCAAATTACCCTTCGCTGTACGCCGCAGAAATTCACAACTTTTTTTTTTTTTTTTTAAGCATGGTTGGAAGTGCGACATTTACAGGATACTTTTTAAATTGTAATTTATTTGAATTTTAATGTTTTCTTTGCAAAAAATGTTTTTTTTGGCCTATTACATATATTAATAAAAGCATTTTGTTACATTTGTTCAATAAGTGCATAAAAAATAAAAATAAACTGTTGATCCTGCCAGAAATCCAGTGAGCTGATAACGTCCTGTGTTATCTGCATAGGTGTGCACAGCCTATTGCATTAGGCAAGTTCAAAGACATATCCATGTGTATGTATGTGTGTGTGTATGTGTATATATATATATATATATAATACAAACACACACGCACACGCACTTGGTTCACACTGGGGCAGCTTCAAAGTCGCTCTGACTCTGAAGCCGCCCCGCACCGCGCAACTTCAGCGTGGCCTTCAAACGACTTCTGTAATAGAAGTCAATGCAAGTCGCCCCAGGAACCTTTTTCTAAGTTGAAGTGACTTGAGTCGCTCCGATTAGAACGGTTCCATTGCACTGATTGTCGCCTGACAGGTGTGAGCTGAGCCCTATAAATAAATGTAATCAAACATTTTAAAATGGATGGTGTCAGTAGGACAGTCGACGTGTCAGTAGAGCAATGGATGTGTCAGTAAGGCAGAGATTGATGTCAGTAGAGCAGTGGATGTGTCAATAGGACAGTGGATGTGTCAGTAAGGCAGTGGATGTGTCAGTAGGACAGTGGATGTGTCAGTAGGACAGTGGACTTTGTCAGTAGGACAGTGGACGGTGTCAGTAGGGCAGTGGATGTGTCAGTAGGACAGTGGA
Organism: Lithobates pipiens; assembly: GCF_037356315.1. Taxonomy (NCBI): domain Eukaryota; kingdom Metazoa; phylum Chordata; class Amphibia; order Anura; family Ranidae; genus Lithobates; species Lithobates pipiens. The sequence continues at coordinate 322,457,341 of NW_027507785.1, forward strand.
TGGTGTCAGTAGGGCAGTGGATGGTGTCAGTAGGGCAGTAGACGGTGTCAGTAGGACAGTGGATGTGTCAGTAAAGCAGTGGACATGTCAGTAGGGCATTGGATGTGTCAGTTGGACAGTGGATATGTCCGTAGGGCAGTTGATGTGTCAGTAGGGCAGTGGACGTGTCAGTAGGGCAGTGGATGTGTCAGTGGAGCAGTGGGCATCTCAGTGGATCAGTGCACGTTTCAGTAGGACAGTGAATGTGTCAGTAGGGCAGTGGATGTGCCAGTAGAGCAGTGAATGTGTCAGTATGACAGTGGATGTGTCAGTGGAGCAGTGGACATCTCAGTGGATCAGTGCACGTGTCAGTAGGGCAGTGGATGGTGTCAGTAGGACAGTGGACGTGTCAGTAGGGCAGTGGAGCAGTGGACATGTCAGTAGGGCAGTGGATGTGTCAGTAGAGCAGTGGATGTGTCAGTAGGACAGTGGACATCTCAGTGGAGCAGTGGACGGTGTCAGTAGGGCAGTGGAGGTGTCAGTAGGGAAGTGGAGCTGTCAGTAGGGCAGTGGACATGTCAGTAGGACAGTGGATGTGTCAGTAGGACAGTGGATGTGTCAGTAGGGCAGTGGATGTGTCAGTAGAGCAGTGGACGTGTCAGTAGGGCATTGGATGTGTCAGTAGGGCAGAGGACATGTCAGTAAGGCAGTGGACAGTGTCAGTAGGACAGTGGACGTGTCAGTAGTTTTTTTTTTTTCTTTTTTTTTTTTTTAACCAGTGTTTTTATTTTTTCCACAATATTTTTATTGTTTTTTTAGAAGCCCCATTAGGGGGCTTTGGAGAAATACTAGGGGTCTAAACAGACCTTTGATGTCTCACTTTTGAGGCAGAGAAAGGGACCGAGGACAGAGATTCCCCAGTTCCTTTTTCAGCAGCCTCGACTGCACTGGACAGTGAATGAATGGGGAGTGCTCTGTGCTGAGCGGGTTCCTGTTCATTCACAAGTAGGGATGAGCTCGGTGTTTGACTCGGCCGTTCGTCTGTTCGGCAAATTCAGAACTTTGTGGACCGTTTGCACCAAATTCGTGTGGCGCGAACGGCCCACAATGCACTACGCCATCGCAGTGCATTGCTGGCTCATGATTGGCCAAGCATGCACTGTGACCTCGCATGCTTGGCCAATCACAGCGCCGGCAGCGAGGAGAGCCATAATTGGCCACAGACAGGATGCCTGTGGCCAATTATAGCTCAGGGGGTTTAGTACACGCCCCACACTATAGAAGGCCGCCAGCTCGGCGGCCTTGTGTAGTGTGTTCCGGCATGCAGGGAAAGAGCTAGATAGGCAGGGACAGTGTGTTCTTTTCTCAGCCATCTGCAGGAGTTAGTGGGTGTTGTGTGCCTCCAGCACAGCACAGTATACACCTGTATCTACCCTTTTTTGCTGGTGTTCTCTAATACAGCCATCTGCAGGAGTTAGTGGGTGTTGTGTGCCTCCAGTGCAGTATACACCTGTATCTACCCTTTATTGCTGGTGTTCTCTAATACAGCCATCTGTAGGAGTTAGTGGGTGTTGTGTGCCTCCAGCACAGTATACACCTGAAGATATCCCTTATTGCTGGTGTTGTCTGTTGCATATCTTGCATATTAGCCTTTAAAATTAGCACTTCTGATTTCGAACGTTCGAATCCCACAGACTTTAATAGGGTTCTAAAGTTCGTACGAATTTTTGGTCCGTGCGAACCGAACCGGGGGGGGGGGGGTGGGGTTTGCTGAGCATAGGAAACACGGTTTTCTATCATTCAGTTATGAATGAGCACAGTGAGTGATTGCTGATCACTAGGACACTTTTTTTTTATTGTCTGTCCTATTCCTTTATGTTCTATTCTATTCCTTAATTTTCTATTCTATTCCATTTTTTTTTTATATTCTATTATTTTTTATTACATTATTTTCTATTCTGTTCTATTCTATTCTATAAAGCAACCTAATTAAGAATAAACATCCTATTTCACTTTTATACCTTACTGTATTTATTGCAACATATTTCCATTTTGAATTCAAATACTTTTTTGAATTTGAATTCAAATTCATTTTTAAATTCGAATTCGGATAGTTTGTTTCATTATAATTTATTTCAGATTTGTTGAAATTCGTTACTATTGTGGTATGGAAACTCAGATACGTCCAAGTCTCCAAAAAAACGAAAATTTCGTCCAAATTTTGTGATTTTTTTTTTTTTTTTTTAACCAACTGAATTGCACATGTCTACTGGGTAGTGGAGGACCTTGTCCCAGGAATGGTGACATTAGAAGTGATATTACACAGAATACGGTATCTGGGTCATTGATTACATCCCACCATGTATCTGGAGACACATTGATCAGGTGGCATAGACTAGAATTCTCCTGGTGTCAGTAATCACAAAGCCAACAAAGATAAGACAACAGATACATCATCATATTATGGGGTTTTAGTACATCACAAGCTACATAAAGGTTTCCAGTTCAATTTGGAAATATTTCCAAACGTTTCTGATTGGCGTTTTTTTTATCTTTTTTTGTTTTCCCGCCAGGTTACGTTGCAATGGGAGCCGTCCAGCCATCGTTCTGGGGACAACAACCATTGATACCGCCACAGATGGTCTTGGGTGGCCAGCCTCCCGTTCCTCAGGTTATGCAGGGAAACCAGACGATAGCATGGGCCCAGACGGGCCTTTACCCCCCCACTCAGCAACAGCCGTGGCCCACCCTGCCCGGCCAGTACCCACCCGCTGCCTTCATGCCAACACAGACTGTATTGCCTTTCCAAGCAGCCATGTTCCAAGGTAGTACCGCCCCGGTAGCCGCTGTGCCGCCCTCCAGCGACTCCATGCGGTCAAGCCCCCTGAGGCCAGATCAGAATTTCCAGATGGTGAACCCTCCTCCAGTGCCATCGAGACAGCCGGACCAGCCTGCCCTCCAGTGTACCTCAGATGCCTTCTCAAGCTACTTCGACAAAGTTGGTCTAGTGCAAGACACGGACGACTGTGACGACTTTGACATCTCGCAGTTGAACCTGACACCCATGACTTCCACCTCGCCCTCCACTAATTCACGTAAGTATCACGTTTTGTTGGCCTTCCAGTTGGCAACACCAAAGGGCTATGAATACATCTTCTCCATAGTAGACTTTATTTTAAAGGGTTGTCATGGGTAAGTTCTATACTGCAGTTTAAAGGGTCAATTCACCTAAAAGTGATTTTTTGGGGTTATAGGTGGCTCCTGGTGGGCTGAGTCAGCCTCTGGCTTCATGTATGCCTGGGATACTCCACCACTGAGTTTCCCTATAACATACTGTAGTTCCTGAGTCCTGACTCTACTCCTGTCCACCTGGGAGGTTTTGGTGTTCCTGCCCACTTTTCATTGGTCCAGTACCTCCTATTTCATCGTCAATAATATAAAAATCCAGCAGAGGTGGTGGGAACCATTCATGAAGACCACGGAACTCAATACAGAGAAGGGGGAAACCCCTCATAATGGGCACAGCAGATGTAAAGACCCGAGAAATCAGTACAGGGTTGGTGGGAACCCCTCATAATGGGCACAGCAGGTGTACAGACCCGGGAACTCAGCACAGGGATGGTGGGAACCCTCATAATGGGCACAGCAGGTTTACAGACCCGGGAACTCAGCACAGGGATGGTGGGAACCCCTCATAATGGGCACAGCAGGTGTACAGACCTGGGAACTCAGCATAGGGATGGTGGGAACCCCTCATAATGGGCACAGCAGGTATACAGACCCGGGAACTCGGCACAGGGATGGTGGGAACCCCTCATAATGGACACAGCGGTGTATAGACCCGGGAACTCAGTACAGGGATTGTGAGAACCCCTCATAATGGGCACAGCAGGTGTGCAGACCTGGTAACTCAGCACAGGGATTGTGAGAACCCCTTATGATGGGCACAGCAGGTGTACAGACCCGGGAACTCAGCACAGGGATTGTGAGAACCCCTCATAATGGGCACAGCAGGTGTGCAGACCTGGTAACTCAGCACAGGGGTTGTGAGAAGCCCTTATGATGGGCACAGCAGGTGTACAGACCTGGGAACTCAGCACAGGGATGGTGGGAATCCCTCATAATGGGCACAGCAGGTGTACAGACCTGGAAACTCAGCACAGGGATGGTGGGAACCCCTCATAATGGACACAGCAGGTGTACAGACCTGGGAACTCAGCACAGGGATTGTGAGAACCCCTCATGATGGGCACAGAAGGTGTACAGACCTGGGAACTCAGCACAGGGATGATGGGCACTCCTCATAATGGGCACAGCAGGTGTACAGACCCAGGAACTCAGCACAGGGATTGTGAGAACCCCTCATAATGGGCACAGCAGGTGTACAGACCCAGAAACCCAACACAGGGATGGTGGGGACCCCTCATAATGGGCATGGCAGGTGTACAGACCCATCGCATAGCAATCACTTCTTATCTAGTAACGATGTGACTTCTGTGAGTTAACATAGAAGTCTATGTGGAAAATATTGCACTGGAGTCCCATTAAAGTAGCGCTTTTCCAAAATGACATTATGCTGAGTCACATGGATTAGGATCGGCTTTATTAAAAACAATTGGCTCCATTCACAGAACCAGATTGCATACAGTATGTACAGTGCCTTGAAAAAGTATTTGTACTCCTTGAAATTTTCCACATTTTGTCATGTTACAATCAAAAACGTACATTTATTTTATTGGGATTTTATTTTATAGACCAACACAAAGTGTCACATAATTGTGAAGTGGAAGGAAAATGATAAATATATTTTTTTCAAATAAATATCTGAAAAGTGTGGGGGGGGAATTTGTATTCTGCCTGCTTTACTCTGATACCCCCTAACTAAAATCGAATGGAACCAATTGCCTTTAGAAGTCACCTAATTCGTAAATAGGGTGTGTAATTTAATCTCAGTATAAATACAGCTTTTCTGTGAAGCCCTCAGAGCTTTGTTATGCCGCGTACACACGATCAAACAAGCGGATGGAAAAGTCCGGCAAACTCAAGTCCGCCAGACAATCCCCCCGTGTGTAGCCTCCGGCATACTTTTTTGACCCGAAAGTACGGCGGACTTAGAAGGCAGTGTTGCACTCCAATCTTCCCGCCGGACTCGCATTTCGGCGGACATTCCGGCCGTGTGTATGCCAGTCCGCCGTACTTTTGAAATGAGCGGACTTTTCCAGCGCGGAGAAAAGTCCGCTCATTTCGAGCGGGTCTGCAGGTAGGCGGGGCCCGCAAAGGAGACGCCGCTGGCACCGTCACCTGGTATGTACTTAAAGGGGAACCCCAACGCCGAAAAAACGGCGTGGGGGTTCCCCCCAAGTCCACAACAGACCCTTGTCCGAGCACGCTACCCGGCCGGCCAGGAAAGGAGGGGCGAGTGAGCGCCCCCCCCTCCTGAGCCGTACCAGACGGCGTGCCCTCAACATGGGGGGTGCCTTGGGGAAGGGGGGCCGCGCGGCCCCCCACCCCAAAGCACCTTGTCCCCATGTTGATGAGGACAAGGGCCTCTTCCCGACAACCCTGGCCGTTGGTTGTCGGGGTCTGCGGGCGGGGGGCTTATCGGAATCCGGGAGCCCCCTTTAATAAGGGGGCCCCGGATACTGGCCCCCCACCCTATGTGAATGAGTATGGGGTACAATGTACCCCTACCCATTCACCTGTGAAAAAAAGTACAAAAAAAACACAACACAGGGTTAAAATTATTTATTGCACAGCTCCGGGGGTCTTCCGTCTTTGGGGGTCTTCTCGCCGGACTCCTCCGCTATCTTCTTGTAGCTCTTTTGCTAGCGGAGGAGCCCGGCTTTCTTCCTCACCGCCGGCCTCTTCTTCCGACTTCGGGGGTCTTGTCCCCCTCTCCGGTCTTCTGTTGCCGCCGCCTTCCGTTCTTCTGTTCTTGTCTTCTTCTTCTTCTTCTTCTTCAGATGTTGCCTCGCCGAGTCCTCCGCTCACAATGACGGGGACCGGGCACGCAGCGACTTATATAGGGACAAGGGGCGGGGTCTTCGGTGGAAGTCACATGGGTGGATGCCACATGGGTTGATGTCACAATAGAAGAAGGCAGAAGAACCGAAGAGGGGGACAAGACCCCCGAAGTCGGAAGAAGAGGCCGCGGCGACGAAGAAGAATGCCGGGCTCCTCCGCTAGTAAAAGAGCTACAAGAAGATAGCGGAGGAGTCCGGCGAGAAGACCCCCGAAGACGGAAGACCCCCGGAGCTGTGCAATAAATTATTTTATCTTGTGTGTTGTGTTTTTTTTTGTACTTTATTTTACAGGTGAATGGGTAGGGGTACATTGTACCCCATACTCATTCACATAGGGTGGGGGGCCGGTACCCGGGGGCCCCCTTATTAAAGGGGGCTCCCGGATTCCGATAAGCCCCCCGCCCGCAGACCCTGACAACCAACGGCCAGGGTTGTTGGGAAGAGGCCCTTGTCCTCATCAACATGGGGACAAGGTGCTTTGGGGTGGGGGGGCCGCGGCCTGGTACGGCTCAGGAGGGGGGGGGCACTCGCTCGCCCCTCCTTTTCTGGCCGGCTGGGTAACGTGCTCGGACAAGGGTCTGTTGTGGACTTGGGGGGACCCCCACGCCGATTTTTTTCGGCGTTGGGGGTTCCCCTTTAAGTCCATACCAGGCGGCGGGGCCAGCGACGTCTCCTTCGCGGGCCCCGCCTACCTGGAGATGCGCTCGAAATGAGCGGACTTTCCTCCGCGTGTGTGGACGAGTCCGTTCATTTCAAAAGTAGGGCGGATAGTACGGCGAACTTAGTACGCCGTATTAGTCCGCTGAAAAAGTGCCGTGTGTGTGCAAGTAGCCCGTTCGGAAAGTTCCGACGGACAGTCTGGCGGGAAGTCCGGCTACGTGTGTACGCGGCTTTAGAGAACCTAATTGAACAAACAGCATCATGAAGGCCAAGGAACACAACAGACAGACAGGTCAGGGATAAAGTTGTGGAGAAGTGTAAAGCAGGGTTAGGTTATAAAAAAAAAATCTCCCAAGCTTTGAACATCTCACGGAGCTCTGTTCAATCCATCATCCGAAAATGGAAAGAGTATGGGCACAACCGCAAACCTACCAAGACATGGCCGTCCACAGAGCCAAGAGGCCCATGGTAACTCTGGAGGAGCTGCAGAGATCCACAGCTCAGGGGGGGGAGAATCTGTCCACAGGACAACTATTAGTCTTCTCTCCACAAATCTGCCCTTTATGGAAGAGTGACAAGAAGAAAGACATTGGTGAAAAAAATCCATAAAAAATCCCTTTTGCAGTTTGTGAGAAGCCATGTGGGGGACACAGCAAACATGTGGAAGAAGGTGATCTGTTCTGATGAGACCAAAAATTATCTTTTTGACCTAAAAGCAAAACTCTCTTATGTGTGGTGAAAAACTAACACTACACATCACCCTGAACACACCATCCCCACCGTGAAACATGGTGGTGGCAGCATCATGTTGTGGGGATGCTTTTCTTCAGCAGGGACAGAGAAGCTGGTCAGAGTTGATGGGAAGAGGGATGGAGACAAATACAAGAAATCTTAGAAGAAAATCTGTTATGCCGCGTACACACGACTGGACTTTTTGGCAGAAAAGGTCCGACGGTCTTCCCGACGGAGTTCCAATGAAGCTCCGATGGACTTCCGACAAAACGGACTTGCCCACACAAGAACGGACCAAAGTCCATTAGTTTGGAACGTGATGACATATGACAGGACTAGAAAAGGAAGTCCAATAGCCAGTAGCCAATAGCTGCCCTTGCTCATATTTGGTCCGTTGGACCAGCATACAGACGAACGGTTTTCCCGATAGAAATTGATTCCATCGGACAGATTTCAAACATGTTCTATTTCTAGGTCCATCTGAATTTTTGAAGAAAAAAGTCAGATGAAGCCAACACATGATCGTAATATCCGACAGAATGATTGACCTTTTCTGACAGAAAGTCCGGCCGCGTGTACGCGGCATTAGAGTCTGCTAAAGACTTGAGACCGGGGCGGAGGTTCACCTTCCAGCAGGACAACGACCCGAAACATCCAGCCAGAGCTACAATGGAATGGTTTAGATCAAAGCATATTCATGTGTTAGAATGGCCCAGTCACAGTCCAGACCTAAATCCCATCGAGAATCTGTGGCAAGACTGGAAAATTGCTGATCACAGACGCTCTCCATCCAATCTGACAGAGCTTGAGATATTTTGTAAAGAAGAAGAATGGGCAAAAATGTCCCTCTCTAGATGTACAAAGCCGGTAGAGACATCCCCAAAAAGACTTGCAGCTGTAATTGCAGAGAAAGGCGGTTCTACAAAGTATTGACTCCGGGGGGCGCCATACAAATGTACCCCCCACACTTTTCACATATTTGTACAAGATGTTGAAAACAATTTATCATTTTCCTTCCACTTCACAATTATGAGCCACTTTGTGTTGGTCTATCACATAAAATCCCAATAAAATACATTTACGTTTTCGGTTGAAAATGTGGAAAATTTCATGGGGTATGAATACTTTTTCAAGGCACTGTATATTGCTATGTTGCTTTCTTCCTGAGTTTTTCTTTACTTAACAAAAAAAAATATATAATTTAATATTTCAAAAAAAGTGATCTATCTGATGCCTTGCATCAGACTTCGAGTGACATTTGATTTATTAGCAACTTTGTATTACATTTTAGGAAGTCTATTTATTTCACGTTTGAGTCATATTGGGCTGAACATTAATAAAAGTTGACTAAGAAACCGCGCGGGTTCATGTGTCCCCGAATGATGAATCTTTAAATTTGCTGTGCTGCATCACACCACAAAGTGTCACTCAATCCACTATTCAATTACAAGTAAACCCTAAAGTAATGACAGTTCACAAACAACTGCCATTTGTTAAAATAATGTACCGTGTCCACCTTTTTTTTTTCTTCTTTTTTTATCCCTTTACAATATCAATGCTACTGATCTCCTGCGGCCTCTATACAGCCACTTCATGCACTTTTCTCAGAATGTGTTTCCTGATGGTGACAACGGTGGACCATGCCTGTGTTAGCCCTTGTACACACGGTCGGACATTCCGACGGAAAATGTCCGATCGGACCGTGTTGTCGGATAATCCGACCGTGTGTGGGCTCCATCGGACTGTTTCCGTCTGAATATCCGACCGACAAAGTTTTAGAGCTGGGCTATAAAACTTTCCGACAACATGATCCGATCGGACTTCGTCTGATTGTGTGTAGAGAATTCCGATCGGACAAAGTGCCACGCATGCTCAGATCAAATTCCTAGACCAAAGCTATTGGCTACTAGCCTGAACGTAGTCCCGTCGTAAACGAAATAACGTCATCACGTTACGAACGATCGGATTTTCCGACAACTTTGTCCGACCGTGTGTGTGCCTGTGTACAAGGGCTAATGTGTGTTGAAACAGTCGCTTATGGTTTCCATCAGAAACCCGAGCAACGGGGTGACAACTCAGGAGCACAATTGGTGGACAGGGATGGAGTGTTGTCACCCTATAACAGGAAGGATCTTCATGGTAGGATCACCAGGGATTATTTTACTAATGGCTACAGATTTATATACTCTTGTAAATTACACTTAAAATTATATTAACATGTCAAATATTTACATTTAGTGATTTGGATTTACATCTTCTTGCTAAAACTATTCCCTGCCACTGTTTAAAAAACCTGCCACACTTTTGTATGTGTGTTTAGATATACTGTATATACAATACAGTGCCTTGAAAAAGTATTCGTACCCCTTGAAATGTTACACATTTTGTCATGTTACAACCATAAACGTAAATGTATTTTATTGGCATTTTATGTGATAGACCAACACAAAGTGCCTCATAATTGTGAAGTGGAAGGAAAATGATAAATGGTTTTCATTCTTTTTTACAAATAAATATGTGAAAAGTGTGGGGGGTACATTTGTATTCAGCCCCCTTTACTCTGATACACCCCTAACTAAAATTTAGTGGAACCAATTGCCTTCAAAAGTCACCAAATTAGTAAAGAGAGTCCATCTGTGTGTAATTTAATCTCAGTATAATTACAGCTGTTTTGTGAAGCCCTCATAGGTTTGTTAGAGATTCTTAGTGAACAAACAGCATCATGAAGGCCAAGGAACACACCAGACAGGTCAGGGATAAAGTTGTGGAGAAGTAGAAAGCAGGGCTGGGTTAAAAAAAAAAATATCCCAAGCTTTGAACATCTCACGAAGATCTGTTCAATCCATCATCCGAAAATGGAAAGAGTATGGCACAACTGCAAACCTACCAAGACACGGCCGTCCACCTAAACTGACCGGCCGGGCAAGGAGAGCATTCATCAGAGAAGAGCCAAGAGGTCCATGGTAACTCTGGAGGAGCTGCAGAGATCCACAGCTCAGGGGGGAGAATCTGTCCACAGGACAACTATTAGTCGTCTCTCCACAAATCTGCCCTTTATGGAAGAGTGACAAGAAGAAAGACATTGGTGAAAGAAAGTCATAAGAAGTTCAGTTTGCAGTTTGTGAGAAGCCATGTGGGGGACACAGCAAACATGTGGAAGAAGGTGATCTGGTCAGATGAGACCAAAATTTGACTTTTTGGCCTAAAAGCAAAACGCTATGTGTGGCGGAAACTAATACTGCACATCACCCTGAACACACCATCCCCACCGTGAAACATGGTGGTGGCAGCATCATGGTGTGGGGATGTTTTTCTTTAGCGGGGACAGGGAATCTGGTTGATGAGAAGATGGATGGAGCCAAATACAGGACAATCTTAGAAGAAAACCTGTTCTGCCGCGTACACACGAGCGGAATGTCTGACAGAAAAAGTCCAACGGAATCTTTTCATCGTATATTCCGATCGTGTGTATGCCTCTTCAGACTTTTATTTACGAAAATTCTGACAGACCTAGAAATAGAACATGTTTTAAATATTTCCGACGCAACCAATTCCTATCGGGAAAACCGCTCGTCTGTACGCTGTTCCGACGGACCAAAAACGACACATGCTCTGAAGCAAGTACGAGACGGAGGCTATTGGCTACTGGCTATTGAACTTCCTTTTTCTAGTCCCGTCATATGTGTTGTACGTCACCGTGTTCTTAACGATCGGACTTTGGTGTGATCGTGTGTACACAAGACCGTTTTAGCAGAACTCAGTTGGAAAAACCTTCAGAGTTTATTCCAATGGGAAAACCGGTCGTGTGTACGCGGCATTAGAGTCTGCAAAAGACTTGAGACCGGGGTGGAGGTTCACCTTCCAGCAGGACAACGACCCGAAACATACAGCCAGAGCTACAATGGAATGGTTTACATCAAAGCATATTCATGTGTTAGAATGGCCCAGTCACAGTCCAGACCTAAATCACATTGAGAATCTGGGGCAAGACTTGAAAATTGCTGATCACAGACGCTCTCCATCCATTCTGACAGAGCTTGGGATATTTTGCAAAGAAGAATGGGCAGAAATGTCCCTCTCTAGATGTGTAAAGCTGGTAGAGACATCCCAAAAAGACTTGCAGCTGTAATTGCAGAGAAAGGCGGTTCTACAAAGTATTGACTCCGGGGGGCGCCATACAAATGTACCCCCCACACTTTTCACATATTTATTTGCAAAAAAATTGGAAAACATTTATCATTTTCCTTCCACTTCACAATTATGTGCCACTTTGTGTTGAACTATGACATAAAATCACAATAAAATACATTTACGTTTTTGGTTGTAACATGACAAAGTGTGCAAAATGTCAAGGGGTGTGAATACTTTTTCAAGATTGTATATACAATCCTGTGCAAAGATTTTAGGCAGGTGTGAAGAAATGCTGTAAAGTAAAAATTCTTTCAAAAGCTCTGGTGACCTCCATGCCCAAGAGGGTTAAGGCAGTGCTGGAAAATAATGGCGGCCACACAAAATATTGACACTTTGGGCCCAATTTGGATATTTTCACTTAGGGGTGTACTCACTTTTGTTACCAGCGGTTTAGACATTAATGGCTGTGTGTTGAGTTATTTTGAGGGGACAGCAAATTTACACTGTTATACAAGCTGTACACTCACTACTTTACATTGTAGACAAGTGTCATTTCTTCAGTGTTGTCACAGGAAGAAAATATTTACAAAAATGTGAGGGGTGTACTTACTTTTCTGAAATATATATATGTGTTAATTGTTTATTTTTTATCAAATTACAAAAATGCACAGTGAGTGAACAGAAGAAAAAACAAAATCAAATCAAAATTTGGTGTGATTTCCCCCCTTTGGCTTAAAACCAGCATCAGTTCACAAAATCCAAGACTTTGTAGGATTAGAGTCAGGTGTGTGATTAGTCAATTGCACCAAGCAGGTGCTAATGATCATCAATTTCATATGTAGGCTGAAACACAGTCATTACCTGAAACAGAAACAGCTGTGTAGGAAATTGGGTGAGGAACAGCCAAACTCTGCTAATAAGTTGAAATTGTGGAGGACAGTTTTTTTTGTCACCGGCCATACACCATGGCAAAACTGAGCACAGCAACAAGACACCAGACAGTTATACTGCATCAGCAAGGTCTCTCCCGGGGAAAGATTTTGTAGCAGATCGGGGTTTCTAGATGTGCTGTTTAATCTCTTTTGAAGCACAAAGAAACGGGCAACGTTGAGGACCGTGGACGCAGTGGTCGGCCAAGAAAACTTAAAGCGGACCTCCACCCTGAAGTGGAAGTTCCACTCATCTGATCCCTCCGGTGCCACAATCGGCACCTTTCAGGGAGGAGGGGGGTGCAGATACCTGGATAATCCAGGTATCTGCACCCACTTCCGGGACAAGCTCGCCACAGCCTCGCGGCAGATGCCCCGCCCCCTCGTTGTGTTCTGGGAAACACACAGTTCCCAGGACACAGCGGGGACCAGTAGAGACGCGCAGCGCGACTCGCGCATGCGCAGTAGGGAACCGGGCAGTGAAGCCGCAATGCTTCACTTCCCTGACAGAGGATGGCGGTAGGGGCAGCAGAGAGACGAGCGATCGCTCGTCATTTGCCGCCGGCATCGCTGGACCCTGGGACAGGTAAGTGTCAATTTATTAAAAGTCAGCAGCTGCAATATTTGTAGCTGCTGGCTTTTAATATTTTTTTTTAAAGGTGCAGCTCCTCTTTAATGCAGCAGCATCATGCTTGCGTTCCTTCCACATCAGAAGATGTCCGGCAGTGCCATCAGCACAGAACTGGGCGAAACCAGTGGAACCGAGGTACACCCATCTACTGTCTGGAGAAGTCTGGCCAGAAGTGGTCTTCATGGAAATATTGTGGCCAAAAATCCAAACCTCCGATGTGGAAAGAAGGCTAAGAGACTCAACTATGCAGGAAAACATAGGAACCTGGGGGGTGCAGAAAAATGGCAGCAGGTGTTCTGGACTGATGAGTCAAAATATGAAATATTTGTCTGTAGCAGGAGGCAGTTTGTTGGCGAAGGGCTGCAGAGTGGTACAATAATGAGTGTCTGCAGCCAACTGTGAAGCATGGTAGAGATTCCTCGTAAGTTTGGGGCTGCACTTCTGCAAATGGAGTTGGAGATTTGGTCATTTGTCCTCAATGCTGAGAAATGCAGGCAGATACGTCTCCACCATGCCATACCATCAGGAGTCTGTGTGATTGGCTCCAAATGTATTCTGCAGCAGGGCAACCACCCCAAACATACAGTCAATGTCATTGAGAACTATCTTCAGAATAAAGAGAATTTTTTTTTCTCGATAATAATAAACTAGACAAGTGATAAATATAGTAATGTGACTGGGTGAAAATTGATAAAAAAAAAAAAAATATGATTGTTCAAATACTATAGGATTAAGAGTCCATTCAGATTAATAATCAATATCCTCGGTGTGATTATCACACACAACACCCAAGAGTAGTGATACTGGAAAGGATCTGTCTTCCACCTTCACACAGACTGCCTCTTACCAGCTCGTATGGATCTCTTAATTATAGGAGATCGTATGCACCAATGGCTTAATACCCAGCCCGGGCCTTTAATTGCTCTCAGTCAGTATCCCAGCGCCTTTTCAGGGGTTGGTGGCACAAGCAGGAGGTAAGTGGCAGATATTTCCCAGGAAAAAAATCATAAAGAAATTGCTTCCATAGCGTAAAACCATGCAGAATTTATTTTATAAAAAGATAAAAAATATTTCACTAAAATTTAAGTGATAACATTATGTGCAAAGTAAATGCTGTAAAGCAAGATAAAAAATGAAGCTGGCCAGATCTCTCTAACTGACCGTGGTTCCCTGACTTCCATGTATAGCGGTGACATCAGCACGTCGCTCCTCCCTATGCTTTTTGTCACACCTGACGTTGTCCTGGGCCTAGGGAGGAGCGACCCAGGCAAGATAAAAAATTAAGCCAGCCAGCTCTCTGTAACTGCCCGTGGTTCCGGGACTTCCGTGTATAGCGGTGACGTCAGCACGTCGCTCCTCCCTACTCTTTCGTCACACCTGACGTCGTCCTGGGGCCTAGGGAGGAGCGACCCAGGCAAGATAAAAAATGAAGCCGGCCAGCTCTCTGTAACCGCTCGTGGTTCCCGGACTTCCATGTATAGTGGTGACCTCAGCAAGTCGCTCCTCCCTACTCTTTCGTCACACCTGACGTCGTCCTGGGGCATAGGGAGGAGCGACCCAGGCAAGATAAAAAAAAATGAAGCTGGCCAGCTCTCTGTAACTGTCCATGTTTCCAGGACTTCCGTGTATAGCGGTGACGTTAGCACGTCGCTCCTCCGTCCTCCCTATGCCCCAGGACGACGTCAGGTGTGACGAAAAGCGTAAGGAGGACCGACGTGCTGACGTCACCACTATACACGGAAGTCCAGGAAACACAGGCAGTTACAGAGAGCTGGCCAGCTTCATTTTTTATCTTGCTTTACGACATGTATTTTGCATATGATGTTATCACTTAAATGTAAGTGCAATATTTTTTATCTTTTTATAAAATAAATTCCGTATGGTTTTACGCTATGGAAGCATTCTCTTTGTGATTTTTTTTCCTCTGCCACTTACCTCCTGATTGAGCCACCAACCCCTGAAAAGGTGCTGGGGTCCTGACTAAGTGCAACTAAAGGCCCGGGTTGAATATTAAGCCATTGGTGCATACGATCTCCTATAATTGAGAGAAGATCCATACGAGCTGGTAAGAGGCAGTCTGTGTGAAGGTGGAAGATACAGTGGTGTGAAAAAGTGTTTGCCCCCTTCCTCATTTCCTGTTCCTTTGCATGTTTGTCACACTTAAGTGTTTCGGAACATCAAACCAATTTAAACAATAGTCAAGGACAACACAAGTAAACACAAAATGCAATTTGTAAATGAAGGTGTTTATTATTAAAGGTGAAAAAAAATCCAAACCATCATGGCCCTGTGTGAAAAAGTGATTGCCCCCTAAACCTAATAACTGGTTGGGCCACCCTTAGCAGCAACAACTGCAACCAAGCGTTTGCGATAACGTGCAATGAGGCTTTTACAGCGTCCTGGAGGAATTTTGGCCCACTCATCTTTGCAGAATTGTCCTAATTCAGTTACATGAGGCCGCGTACACACGCGCGGACTGTTTGCCCAACCTTGTTCGCCAAACAGTTTCGGCAAACAGTCCGCTCAAAATTTGCATGAGCGGACTTGCCCACACACGAGCGGACTGTTTCAGCGAACTGTTTGCCAAACAGTTCGCTCAACTTTTGAAATGAACGGACTCGCCCACGTAAGGCGGAGGCAAATCCGCCCATTTCGAGCGCGTGTACAGGTAGGCGGGGCCCGCGAGGGAGACGTCGCGGGCTCCGCCGCCTGGAATGGGCTTAAAGGGGAACCCCAACGCCGAAAAAAATCGGCGTGGGGGTTCCCCCAAAGTCCACAACAGACCCTTGTCCGAGCACGCTACCCGGCCGGCCAGGAAAGGGGGGCGAGCGAGCGCGCCCCCCCTCCTGAGCCGTACCAGGCCGCGTGCCCTCAACATGGGGGGTGCCTTGGGGAAGGGGGGGCCGCGCGGCCCCCCCACCCCAAAGCACCTTGTCCCCATGTTGATGAGGACAAGGGCCTCTTCCCGACAACCCTGGCCGTTGGTTGTCGGGGTCTGCGGGCGGGGGGCTTATCGGAATCCGGGAGTCCCCTTTAAGAAGGGGGCCCCCGGATACCGGCCCCCCACCCTATGTGAATGAGTATGGGGTACAATGTACCCCTACCCATTCACCTGTGAAATAAAGTACAAAAAAAAACACAACACAGAGAAAAAATATTTTATTGCACAGCTCCGGGGGTCTTCCGTCTTCGGGGGTCTTCTCGCCGGACTCCTCCGCTATCTTCGTGTAGCTCTTTTACTAGCGGAGGAGTCCGGCTTTCTTCCTCCCCGCCGCCGGCCTCTTCTCCCGACTTCGGAGGTCTTGTCCCCCTCTTCGGTTCTTCTGCCGGGCCACCGCGCCTTCTTGTAGCTCTTTTACAGGCGGTGGCCCGGTCTTCTGTCGCCGCCGTCACCGCCGCCGCCTTCCGTTCTTCTGTCGCCGCCTTCCGTTCTTGTTCTTCTTCTTGTTCTTCTTCTTCTTCTCCAGGAGATGTTGACACGTCGCTCTGTGCGGTCACTTATATAGTGACAATGGGGCGGTGTCACATGGTATATGTCACATGGGTTGGTCACATGGGTTGATGTCACATGGGGACTATGACATCGTAAGGGGGCGGGGTCACCATGTGACCAACCCATGTGACATATACCATGTGACACCGCCCCATTGTCACTATATAAGTGACCGCACAGCGCGGCTCTGGCATTCCGGCCGGAGAGAGCGACGTGTCAACATCTCCTGGAGAAGAAGAAGAACAAGAAGAAGAACAAGAACGGAAGGCGGCGACAGAAGAACGGAAGGCGGCGGCGGTGACGGCGGCGACAGAAGACCGGGCCACCGCCTGTAAAAGAGCTACAAGAAGGCGCGGTGGCCCGGCAGAAGAACCGAAGAGGGGGACAAGACCCCCGAAGTCGGGAGAAGAGGCCGGCGGCGGGGAGGAAGAAAGCCGGACTCCTCCGCTAGTAAAAGAGCTACACGAAGATAGCGGAGGAGTCCGGCGAGAAGACCCCCGAAGACGGAAGACCCCCGGAGCTGTGCAATAAAATATTTTTTCTCTGTGTTGTTTTTTTTTGTACTTTATTTCACAGGTGAATGGGTAGGGGTACATTGTACCCCATACTCATTCACATAGGGTGGGGGGCCGGTATCCGGGGGCCCCCTTCTTAAAGGGGGCTCCCGGATTCCGATAAGCCCCCCGCCCGCAGACCCCGACAACCAACGGCCAGGGTTGTCGGGAAGAGGCCCTTGTCCTCATCAACATGGGGACAAGGTGCTTTGGGGTGGGGGGGCCGCGCGGCCCCCCCTTCCCCAAGGCACCCCCCATGTTGAGGGCATGCGGCCTGGTACGGCTCAGGAGGGGGGGCGCGCTCGCTCGCCCCCCTTTCCTGGCCGGCCGGGTAGCGTGCTCGGACAAGGGTCTGTTGTGGACTTTGGGGGAACCCCCACGCCGATTTTTTTCGGCGTTGGGGTTCCCCTTTAAGCCCATTCCAGGCGGCGGAGCCCGCGACGTCTCCCTCGCGGGCCCCGCCTACCTCGAAATGAGCAGACTTCCCTCCGAGCGGGAACAGTTTGCTCATTTCGAAAGTAGCCTACACACGGGCGGACTGTCCGCTCAAACACAGTTTCAGCGGACAGTTTTTCGGAATTTCCGAAAGACTTTGTCCGTCAAACTGTCCGCTGAAACTGTCCGCTGAAAGCCCACACACGAGCGGACTGTCCGCCCAAACACTGTTCAGCGGACAAGGTTGGGCGAACAGTCCGCCCGTGTGTACGCGGCCTCAGAGGGTTTTCGAGCATGAACGGCCTTTTTAAGGTCATACCACAACATCTCAATAGGATTCAGGTCAGGACTTTGGCTAGGCCACTCCAAAGTCTTCATTTTGTTTTTCTTCAGCCATTCGGTGGTGGACTTGCTGGTGTGTTTAGGATCATTGTCCTGCTGCAGAACCCAAGTTCGTTTCAGCTTGAGTACACGAACAGATGGTCGGACATTCTCCTTCAGGATCTCTTGGTAGACAGCGGAATTCATAGTTCCTTTTATCACGGCAAGTCTTCCAGGTCCTGAAGCAGCAAAACAGCCCCAGACCATCACACTACCACCACCATATTTTACTGTTGGTATAATGTTCTTTTTATGAAATGCAGTGTTCCTTCTACGCCAGATATACTTGGACACACACCTTCCAAAGAGTTCCACTTTTGTCTCATCGGTCCACAGAATGTTGTCCCAAAAGTCTTGGGGATCATCAAGATGTGTTGTGGAGAAATTGAGACGAGCTTTGATGTTCTTTTTGCTCAGCAGTGGTTTTCTCCTTGGAACTCTGCCATGCAGGCCATTTTTGCCCAGTCTTTTCCTGATGGTGGAGGCATGAACGCTGACCTTAACTGAGGCAAGTGAGGCCTGCAGTTCCTTGGACGTTGTTGTGGGGTCTTTTGTGACCTCTTGGATGAGTCGTCGCTGCGCTCTTGGGGTAATTTTGGGTGGCCGGCCACTCCTGGGAAGGTTCACCACTGTTCCATGTCTTCGCCATTTGTGGATAATGGCTCTCACTGTGGTTCGCTGGATTCCCAAAGCTTTGGAAATGGCTTTATAACCCTTTCCAGACTGATAGATCTCAATTACTTTCTTTCTCAATTGTTCCTGAATTTCTTTGGGTCTCGGCATGATGTGTAGCTTTTAAGGATCTTCTGGTGGACCTTACTGTGTCAAGCAGCTCCTATTTAAGTGATGCCTTGATTGTGAACAGGTGTGGCAATAATCAGGCCTGGGTGTGGCTAGAGAAATTGAACTCAGGTGTGGACAACCACAGTTATAGTATGTTTTAACAAGGGGGGCAATCACTTTTTCACACAGGGCCATGATGGTTTGGATTTTTTTTCACCTTTAATAATAAACACCTTCATTTACAAATTGCATTTTGTGTTTACTTGTGTTGTCCTTGACTATTGTTTAAATTGGTTTGATGTTCCGAAACACTTAAGTGTGACAAACATGCAAAGGAACAGGAAATGAGGAAGGGGGCAAACACTTTTTCACACCACTGTAGATCCTTTCCAGTATCACTACTCTTGGGTGTTGTGTGTGATAATCGCACCAAGGATATTGATTATTAATCTGAATGGACTCTTATGCCTTGTACACACAGTCGGACATTCCGACCACAAAATTCATCAGATTTTTTCTGACGGATTTTGTCCTAAACTGGTGTTGCATACACACGGTCGGACAAAGGTGTCAGAAAATCCAATCGTTCGGAACGTGATGACGTTCGTTCGTTACGACGGGACTACGTTGATGCTAGTAGCCAATAGCTTTGGTCTCGTAATTTTATCTGAGCATGCGTGGTACTTTGTCTGATCGGAATTCTCTACAGACGATTGGAAAAAGTCAGATCTGATTTGTTTTGTCGGAAAAAAATTTCCCTCAGAAATTCCGACTGAAAAAGTCCGATACAGCCCACACACGATCGGATTTTCCGACAATATAATCCGATCGGACCTTTTCCGTCGGAATTTCCAACCGTTAATCCTTTAGTATTTTATCACTTTTTTTAATCAATTTTCATCCAGTCACAATACTATATTTATCACTAGTCTAGTTTATAGTGCGGCTTATTATTTGGAAATTGTTTGCGTGTATCTTGCAGCAAATTCGCAACTGTTTACGTTTATTACTGTTCTTGTATGCAATCACATATCTGATATCACTTCAGCTATAGGACAGCGCAGTAATTATAAATTATACATATAAAGAAAAACAAGGAGTCCTGGAAGTGATGGTTTGGCCCTCACAGAGCCCTGATCTCACCATCATGGAGTCTGTCTGGGATGACATGAAGAGACAGAAGGATTTGAGGCATTCGACATCCACAGAGGATCTGGGATTAGTTCTCCAAGATGTTTGGAACAACCTACCTGCTGCCTTCAAAAACTGTGTGCAAGTGTACCTAGAAGAAACTGATGCCGGTTTAAAGGCAAAGGGCGGTCACACCAAATATTGATTGGATTTGGATTTCTCTTCTCCTCTTCATTTGCTTTCCATTTCATTAATTGATACAATTAAACACTTCTATTTCTGAAAGCATTCTTCACTTACAGCATTTTTTTTTTCACACCCGCCTAAAACTTTTGCATAGGAGTGTATACTGCAGGTAATAAAAGACCACATCGGGGCATCTCTTCTCTGCTATGCATCCCTATGATACGGCCCCTTCACAAATTTGTTGCAATAAATGTATCGAAAAAAAATGCGTTTTGCATAGCTACCGCTTTATTCCGAAATATTTCTTCCGTCGCGGAAACATGGCGGTATAACGAATGTGTTTGTTCCCGCTATGAAAAATGCTTCTCAACACGTTTAGACAGCAAACAGGCGGCCCGGGAAAATTATTAGTTACAAGCCAGTGACTCCAAGAGGAATTTGATGGAGTCGGTTAAACTTCTGGCAGAGAGATCTGTAATAGAAAATGAAATATGGATTTCATAACAGTCTGTGTCCTTTTATCTATTCACTAACATATGATTCTTTATTTTTTTCTTTGTCTTCGGCTCCACCTTCTCGCCTTACCCTCCAAACATGGAACTCCGGCTCAAAGTCATTGTCGGAGACATTGGAAAACGGGCTTTTAATACCTTTTTTCCATCGGCTTGTAGCGATTGTCTGGCTGTGGATAATGCAGGGAAAGGCTGGAACATTTGTCAGTTGTTTATTTCTGGGAGGAGATCCACTTTTTTTTTTATATATTTGTCCTGTGAACATCTAACGCACACTGCGAGCTTCTCACAATGTGCGTTGGAAGCTGCAGCAAGTTAGATTTCCCAGCCCCCGCCCCTCTTCCTGGCTGGAGGAGCTCCACCATCATCTAGTCTTTTCTGCACAGCTTTTTCTGTCCCTAGCCCCGTCCCTTTCATTCATTGGAATTCAGTTCTTACAATCGTAGAGGCTCGGGCATCACATGTCTAGGAACGCCCACGCCTCCAGACTGACATCCATTCATCAAAGCGTTTTGATATTTTTGCATAACTCCTTCCAAGAGCCAGCCCACCGCTTGCATCAGGACTGAGGGCTGTTGAAGAGTAGTGAGGCCGGGTGCTGTGATGTTCTCAGGAGGCTATCCACAGCACTCTGACGGCTCCTCCTACCAGCCATGAGCTGCCTGAATTGCATAGAAAAACATAGAGACCCAGTGATGACATCACTAGGTCTAAATCATATTATACAAACATTTCTTTAACCTTTATATGCAGGGACTAGAGTTGTGTCTCTCTCCCTACACTGTGTGCATCAATAGAAACACACAGCCCTATAGCCTAGGATAGCAAGGCCCTCCTCAGCTCCTCCCTCCTCCTCCCTCTTCCTCCTTCCCCTAGTCCTCCTCCTTCCTGCTCCTCCCACCTCTACTTCCTTCCTCCCTGCTCCTCCCTCATCTACTTCCTTCCTTCCCGCTCCTCCCCCTCTACTTCCTTCCTGCTCCTCCCACTTCTACTTCCTTCTTTCCTGCTCCTCCCCCCTCTACTTCCTTCCTTCCTGCTCCTCCCACTTCTACTTCCTTCCTTCCTTCACGATCCTCCCTCCTCTACTTCCTTCCTTCCCACTCCTCCCCCCTCTACTTCCTTCCTTCCTGCTCCTCCCCCTCTACTTCCTTCCTTCCTGCTCCCCCCACCTCTACTTCCTTCCTTCCTGATCCTCCCTCCTCTACTTCCTTGCTTCCCACTCCTCCCCCCTCTACTTCCTTCCTTCCCGCTCCTCCCACCTCTACTTCCTTCCTTCCTGCTCCTCTCACCTTTACTTCCTTCCTGCTCCTCCCCCCTCTACTTCTTTCCTTTCTGCTCCTCCCACCTCTACTTCCTTCCTTCCTTCCCGATCCTCCCTCCTCTACTTCCTTCCTTCCCACTCCTCCCCCTCTACTTCCTTCCTTCCCGCTCCTCCCACCTCTACTTCCTTTCTTCCTGCTCCTCCCACCTCTACTTCCTTCCTTCCCGATCCTCCCTCCTCTACTTCCTTCCTTCCCACTCTTTCCCACCTCTACTTCCTTCCTTCTCGCTCCTCCCCCTCTACTTCCTTCCTTCTTGCTCCTCCCACCTCTACTTCCTTCCTTCCTGCTCCTCCCACCTCTACTTGTAACTCACAGATGGACATGTGAACTATTATCACTTTTTATGGACTTATGAGTTATTGAATTTATTTGATTACTATTATGAAAATGCAACACACTTAAAAGGAGCTTTATTTATCATATACACACGTATATATATATATATATATATATATATATATATATATAATTTTTTCCCCCATAAATGGATTTATGTATATTGTATAATATGTATACAATATCTCACAAAAGTAAGTACACCCCTCACATTTCTGTAAATCTTTTCTTCTATCTTTTCATGTGACAACACTGAAGAAATGACACTTGTCTACAATGTAAAGTAGTGAGTGTACAGTTTGTATAACAGTGTAAATCTGCTGTCCCCTCAAAATAACTCAACACACAGCCATTAATGTCTAAACCGCTGGCAACAAAAGTGAGTACACCCCTAAGTGAAAATGTCCAAATTGGGCCCAAAGTGTCAATATTTTGTGTGGCCACCATTATTTTCCAGCACTGCCTTAATCCTCTTGGGCATGGAGGTCACCAGAGCTTCACAGGTTGTCACTGGAGTCCTCTTCCCCTCCTCCATGATGACATCACAGAGCTGGTGGATGTTGGAGACCTTGCGCTCCTCCACCTTCCGTTTGAGGATGCCCCACAGATGCTCAATAGGGTTTAGATCTGGAGACATGCTTGGCCAGTCCATCACCTTTACCCTCAGCTTCTTTAGCAAGGCAATGGTCGTCTTGGAGGTGTGTTTGGGGTGGTTATCATGTTGGAATACTGCCCTGCGGCCCAGTCTCTGAAGGGAGGGGATCATGCTCTGCTTCAGTATGTCACAGTACATGTTGGCATTCATGGTCCCCTCAATGATCTTTAGCCCCCCCAGTGCCGGCAGCACTCATGCAGCCCCAGACCATGACACTCCCACCACCATGCTTGACTGTAGGCAAGACACACTTGTCTTTGTCCTCCTCACCTGGTTGCCCCCACACACGCTTGTCACCATCTGAACCAAATAAGTTTATCTTGGTCTCATCAGACCACAGGACATGGTTCCAGTAATCCATGTCCTTAGTCTGCTTGTCTTCAGCAAACTGTTTGTGGTCTTTCTTGTGTATCATCTTTAGAAGAGGCTTCCTTCTGGGATGACAGCCATGCAGACCAATTTGATGCAGTGTGTGGCTTATGGTCTGAGCACTGACAGGCTGACCCTTCAACCTCTGCAGCAATGCTGGCAGCACTCATACGTCTATCTGCCAAAGACAACCTCTGGATATGTTGCTGAGCACGTGCGCTCAACTTCTTTGGTCGATCATGGTGGGGCAGGTTCTGAGTGGAACCTGTTCTGTTATACCGCTGTATGGTCTTGGCCACCGTGCTGAAGCTCAATTTCAGGGTCTTGGCGACCTTCTTATAGGCTAGGCCATCTTTATGTAGAGCAACTGTTCTTTTTTCAGATTCTCAGAGTTCTTTTCCGTGAGGTGCCATGTTGAACTTCCAGTGACCAGTATGAGAGAGTGAGAGCGATAACACCAAATTTAACACACCTGCTCCCTATTCACACCTGAGACCTTGTAACACATTGATTATCAGCACAGCCCCCATCAAAAGGTGCCCATCAGCTGCCAATCAGTGTCCATCACCTGCTAGCCTGTCCCCCTCTATAAAGCCTGTCAGTGCCCATAAAAGTGCAGATCAGTGCCCACAACAGTGCCAATTAGTGCCCAAAAAAGTGAAAATCAGTGCCCCATCAGTAATGCCTGTCAGTGCCCCATCAAAGTACCAATCAGTGCCACTCAGTAATGCCTGTCAGTAGCTCCTCATCAATACTGCCTATCCAGTGCCACCTATCAGTGCTGCCAATCAGTGCCGTCAATGCTGCCTATCAGTGCCCATCCGTTTTTATTTTTCAAAATTATTTTTTTTCGTTTATAGCGCAAAAATGTAAAACCGCAGAGGTAATCAAATACCACCAAAATAAAGCTCTATTTGTAGGAAGAAAATGATAAACATTTAGTTTGGGTACAGTGTTGCATGACCGCGTAATTGTCATTCAAAGTGCGATAGCAGGAAGGGGGGAAGTGCCCAGTATTGAAGTGGTTAAAATATATCTAAACTCAAGAATATTTGAATATATCACAGCTTAACAGTTGTTGGATCAAATAACTTTTGTTAAAGTAATATTAAACCCTCAGCGTATTTTAGTTCAGCACATTGAGCACAATAAAATGAACATTCCCCAATAAACTAACTGTTAAATCTCTTACACCAAGACTCTAATGCCGCGTACACGCGGTCGGACTTTCCGACTGGAAATGTTC
The DNA here is from genome assembly GCF_037356315.1 of Lithobates pipiens. NCBI lineage: Eukaryota > Metazoa > Chordata > Amphibia > Anura > Ranidae > Lithobates > Lithobates pipiens. Next base: position 322,481,829 of record NW_027507785.1, read on the forward strand.
AGTGTGAGCTTATGGTTGGAAAGTCCTACCGTGTGTACGCTCCATCGAACATTTGCTCTTGAAATTTCCGCACACAAATGTTTGAGAGCAGGTTCTCAAATTTTCCGCCAACAAAACTTGTTGTCGAAAAGTCTGATCGTGTGTACACAAGTCCGTTGCACAAAAGTCTACGCATGCTCGGAATCAAGCAGAAGGAGCCGCACTGGCTTTTTTCTCCTTTCTTCTTCCTTATTTCTCAGTTTGTCATATGTGTTGTACGTCATAGGCATTCTCACGCTCGGAATTTCGGGCCAACATTTGTGTGACTGTGTGTATGCATGACAAGTTTGAGCCAACATCCTTCTGAAGATAATCCACGTTTTTTTGTTGGCGGAAATTCCGATCGCGTTTACGTGGAATTAGAGTGTACAACATTTAATGCTGCTGGCTTCTGCTAAGTACTGCTTCCTTGAACTTATTGTTTTCATAGGAAAGCATTAACAGTGGGCAGTGCAGTCTGGAGCCAGTCTGTTTGTTTGGAGAAGGAGAGGTGGGGGAGAGAAAGAGGGTGGAGATGGAAGGGAGGAGGCAGGAGTAGCAAAGAGGAGGGAGGAACAAGAATGGGGGAGGGGGAAGAGGGAGGAGCAGGAACGGTGGAAGAGGAAGAGGCAGGAGCAAGAAGGGGAGCAGGAGGGGTGAAGGAGGAAGAGGGAGGAGCAAAGAGAAGCAAGAAGGGTGGAGAAAGGGAGAGGAGCATAAAGGGTAGAGGAGGAAGAGGTAGGAGCAAGAAGGGTGGAGGAGGAAGAGGGAGGAGCAGGAAGGGCGGAGGAGGAAGGAGCAAGAAGGGTGGAGGAAAAGAGAGAAGCAAGAAGGATGGAGGAGGAGAGAGGAGCATAAAGGGTGGAGGAGGAAGAGGGAGGAGCAAGAAGGGTGGAGGAGCAGAGAGGAGCATAAAGGGTGGAGGAGGAAGAGGGAGGAGCAAGAAGGATGGAGGAGGAAGAGGGAGGAGCAAGAAGGTTGAAGGAGGAAGAGGGAGGAGCAAGAAGGATGGAGGAGAAGCGAGAAGCAAGAAGGATGGCAGAGGAGAGAGGATCATAAAGGGTGGAGGAGGAAGAGGGAGGAGCAAGAAGAGTGGAGGAGCAGAGATGCAAAAAGGGTGGAGGAGGAAGAAGGAGGAGCAAGAAGAGTGGAGGAAGAGAGAGGAGCACGTAGGAGTGTGGAGGAAGAGAGAGGAGCAGAAAGGGTGGAGGAGAAGGAAGGAAGGGGAGGGAGGAACAAGAAGCAGAGAAGAGGAGGACGGAGTATCAGGAAGGGGGAGGATGAAGAGGGAGGAGCAGGATTGGCAGAAGAAGAGTGAGGAACCAAAATGGAGAAGGAGCAGGAAGGAGGAAGAGGAATAGGGAGAAGCAGGAAGGGGGATAAAATAGAAGGGAGCAGCAGGAAATGGGGAGGAGGAGGGGGGAGCAGGAATGGAGGAGGCGCAGGAAATGGGGAGGAGGAGGGAGGAGCAGGAATGGAGGAGGCGCAGGAAATGGGGAGGAGGAGGGGGGAGCAGGAATGGAGGAGGCGCAGGAAATGGGGAGGAGGAGGGAGGAGCAGGAATGGAGGAGGCGCAGGAAAGGGGAAGAAGGAGGGAGGAGCAGAAAGGGGGGAGAATGAGAAGGGAGGTGGAAATAGGGGGAGGAGCAGGAAAGGAGGAGGCGCAGGAAATGGGGAGGAGGAGGGAGGAGCAGGAATGGAGGAGGCGCAGGAAATGGGGAGGAGGGGGGGGAGCAGGAATGGAGGAGGCGCAGGAAATGGGGAGGAGGAGGGAGGAGCAGGAATGGAGGAGGCGCAGGAAATGGGGAGGAGGAGGGGGGAGCAGGAATGGAGGAGGCGCAGGAAATGGGGAGGAGGAGGGGGGAGCAGGAATGGAGGAGGCGCAGGAAAGGGGAAGAAGGAGGGAGGAGCAGAAAGGGGGGAGAATGAGAAGGGAGGTGGAAATAGGGGGAGGAGCAGGAAAGGAGGAGGAAGAGGGAGGAGCTGGGTAGTGCCTTGCCATTCTAGGCTATGGGGCTGTGTGTTTCTTTTGATACATACAGTGTAGGGAGACACAACTCTGGTCCCTGCATACAAATGTGGCTTCATAGGATGTAGCAAGAGAAAGTAGCCGCCCTGAAGCAGGAAACCTGGGACAATGGTCATGACACCAACTTAAACTGGACCATAGGCAAGAATTAAAAGATAAATAAGCTGCATTCTCAGTAAGGAATTAAATCAGCTGCTGAAAGTACTCCAAATAACTGATAGTTCTGTGTCACTTTAGGGCTGAGTAGAGAACAATGTTCTATGCTTTAGATACGCTTTAAGCACAAGTACTTCCTTTAGCACTACTGCTTATTTTCATGTCTCTGGTACATCGCCGTGTCTTTCAACGTTTCCAATGTCATCCCTTGCCAGCGCCCACGCCAGCTCCGAGGCAGAGCTCGCCATCAAAGTCTTCAGTGTCTCACACCAGCGATCCCAACCCAGACGACATCTTTGAAGAAAGCTTTGAAAGTCCCAGCAAAAGTGTCGAACAAGATGCAGTAAGTAGCTGAAAGATATTCAAATAACAATCTCCCCCCTAGACAATTCCAAGCCACTAACACAACTTCTTTAAAAAGAGAGAGACTGATGGATGTTGCGACGGGTGGCTGAGAGCTACGAGCCTGTTTGATGTCTTGGATATGGCAGTTACTGTGACATTGTATTGTGTTAAAGTGGGATGGAATGTATATCCTGACGGGTAAGGACTTTATACAAAAAAAAAGATGAATGGAATACATTCAAAAACATAAGGGTAAATACCTCCCGAAGCTTGTAGAACCGCAAGTAGATCTTGGAATATGTTTTCTAGGCAGGGTTGACATCTTGTGAATATATAATTGCAAATAAATTAAAGAGAAACTTCTTATACAGCTTGCAGGATGCAATATACCAGAGACTTTACTTTACTCATTAATATAATATTTACTAACTCTGTAAAGCTTTATAGAGTACATAGTTTGGTGTCCCTCCGAGCCAAAGAACCTTCCAATTAAATGTTCCCACCACACTTGTTTTTAATATAAATCAGCTATAAGTGCTGCATGTATGATATTCACCAGCATTAGTATCAGGTCTCCACCCCTTTTACGCTTGACCAATCACTAAAGGCAGCCTGCGATGACCAAGTGTTTTGTGATTGGCCAAGCCTAAATGGGTGCAGAGATACAACACTAGTGTTGAGGTCTTGTCAGGAGGCAAGCAATGCCCATGTGAACCGTCTAGCTACACTGTAAGCCCTTGTACACACGGTCGGAGATTCCGACAGAATGTGTCCTATCGGAACGGTTTGTCAGATAATCCGACAGTGTGTGGTATGCATCGGAATGTTTCCGTCGGAATATCCGTCGGACCCAATTTTCCAACTTGTTGGAAATATTTTCCGACAAACTGGTCCGATAGTGTGTAGAGAATTCCGATCGGACAAAGTGCCACGCATGCTCAGATCAAATTCCTACATCAAAGCTATTGGCTACTAGCGTGAACGTAGTCCCATCATAACGAAATTACGTCATCACGTTCTGAAAGATCGGATTTTCAGACAACTTTGTCCGACCGTGTGTATGCAACAGATTTGGTTGTCGGAATCTCCGACCGTGTGTACAGGGGCTAAGAGATACCCAGTGAGAGGTTATAGGCCTACCCAGGAAGTGTAGACTGACAACCAGTTCACGGCAGAGCAAGGCAACACAGGATAAGTTAGTCTGGAAAAACACCAGCACTCGTCCTTGAGCTTGTAAGTCTTCTTTATTAAACATCGGGGTAAAAGTCACAGATGCATCAATACTGATGCGTTTCAGCCAGGAATTATGCTGTTATGAGTAAGGTCATGAGTAAGGATGAGGGCCAGTGTTTACTTTCCAGCTAGACTAGACATATACAAGAGCACCACCTATTGCATGCAGTCATTGAGTCCAGCCGGGTCAAGCACCGTGAGTTTTTTTCCTGCATGCACAGAATAGGTTAGGCCTGGGAGCTAGATATGTGGAGTAGGAACCATGCTGGAGCACACTGGAAGATGAAGGCCCTGGACCTCCTGAATGTAGAAGGATGGTCCCAAATGACAGAAGTTGACATTGGATCCCGCAGGGCGCAGAGTCTAAGAGCTGGCTGGTATTCACCAGAGACCCCCTCATGGAGGTTCGGCCTATGCGGCATGCTGACCCAAGATTGAGACCCATGGGTTCACCCTGCTCTAAGTACCGTGGACCATGAGTTAGAGGTCACTGGGAGGAGCCAGGAGGACAAGACTGGACAGGAATAATCTGGAACAAGCTAAAGGTCAGGACAGGCAGCAGACATGGACATCCAGTAACAAGTCAGAAGTCAGCCGAAGAAGCTTACAATCAAATGTCCCCACCACAGTGGGAACATTTTATTGTAAGTTTTTAATACAAATCCGCTATATGTGCAGCAAGAATGATAGTGACCTGCATTAGAGTTACATCACTGCTCTTGTCTGCGCTTGGCTATTCACTAAAGGCACCCTGTGATGACCATGCATTTTATTATCGGCCAAGCATAAATGGCCTAGCCTAAAGCTTAGTGTTGAGGTCTTCTCAGGAGGCAAGCAAAGCCCATGTGAACCCTCTAGCTACACTGTAAGAGACACCCAATGAGAGGTATAGGCCTACCCAGGAAGTGTAGGCTGATAACCAGTTCATGGCAGAACAGGCCCACACAGAATAGGTTAGGCCTGGGAGCTAGATCTGTGGAGTAGGAAGCACACTGGATCACACTGGAAGATAAAGGTCTTGGACCTCCTGAAAGTAGAAATATGGTCCCCCATGGCAAAAGTTGACAGGGAATACCCCAGGGTTCAGAGTCTAAGAGCTGGTTGGAGACAGCCCTCAGAGAGATTTGGGCTTTGCTGCATGCTGACCCTAGATGGAGATCAATGGGTTCCCCCTGCTCTAAGTACCATGAGTTGAACATCAATGGGAGCTGTCCAGAGAACATGGCTTATTCAGAAGAAACTAAAGGTCAGGATGGACAGCAGACATGGATAACCAGCAACAAAGCAGAAGTCGTACACAGAAATCAATGGAGGATACAGCTTGAATAGCGTAAAGGCATAGCTGGGGCTCGGCAGATGTCTTGCAAAAGCACTGCTCAAGCAGCAAGTTTAAAATATTAAAATACTTGGGAAGAAGTAGAAAGACACTCTGGTTGGGGGTGTTTGTGACAGTGACAGTGAGAGGCCATACTGTAACTGCAATGACTGTGATGCAACAGCGCATTAGGAGATAGAGCTACCACTCTGAATGAATACGGGCACAACACTCAGGGTAAAACACATCCATGTGCTTTATAAACAGATACAGTGCCAAATATAGGAAGGTAAGTCGTGATGATAGGTCTATAATAGATGTATCACTGATAGTGGTGGTGGGACAGATATACAGAAGAAGCTGTACTCTTTGGGAATGCCGCTCTTGCTCCTTGCTGATTGGAGAGTTATAGGTGCTGCATGTTTGATAGTCATCAGCACTGGCGTTGTGTCTCAGTTCAGTGTATGCTTGGCCATTCAGAAAAGTCAGCCCGAGGTGATGCGGCCACCATGCGTTTTTTTTTTGTGATAGACCAAGCGTAAACAATGGCAGAGACATCACACCAGCGCTGACTATATACATGCTGCACTGATGTCGGTGATGGGACAAATGTACAGCAGAAGCGAGACACTAAAATAACTCTTGCTCCCTACTGATTAGAGAGCTTAAGGTCTGGCTCAGCTGAGGATGCATCACCTCTGCGGAGTGACCGCTGCTTCCACACAGAGAGCATAGGTTCTTCTCTGCAGCAAGCTGGCATTGGACATTCTCTTGTAAGTGGACTGTGGCTGAATTGTATGAAAAAATTGCAAAAAGTCTTCAAACACCTTTTGCTTTGGCACACTTGGAATGTATTTAGCTGATTTAAACTGAAAGTTCAAATGGTCTATAGAGCTAGGAAAATGATAGTTCTAGGAGTTGGGCTCTAAAGAGACCTCATCATGTACCAAAACCCATTAGGCAAATGGCATATGTGTAAAGACGGGGCTTAATACCTCCCCTGCACCGCTCAACTCTGCACCATTGCAGAGAACTGGTCTATCAACCTCCATTGGGAAACCACCATTTTCAGGAGTGTCGATCTCCTCGGTCCCCCACAGAGCTTACTGGTTCCTCTGTCTGACCTCACGTCACTGTAGGTTAGAGTGGTGATGAGAAGTCAGAGAGAGGAATCCATGAGAGCTGCAGAGGACCCTAGAAGACTGACACTCTAGGGAATGTTGGCTTTCCAGAGGTTTTCGGGGGACCAGATCTCTTCAAGGGTGCAAGCGGCAGGAGAGGTAAGTATTCAGCCTCTGCTTTACAGGGATGTTTTTTGCTGAGTTTTAGTGAATGACAGGGTCCCTTTAAATCCTGCTACAGTTTTTGTTTTGTTTTTGAAGGTGAAATCTTGGTGTAAAAAATTGGGGTGTCTATGGGGGGGGGGGGGGTAGCTGCTCACTATCTCTGTCTAACTGACCTCAAACTTTAATTTCTTTTCTACTAAACTTTGAGCTTTTTCTAGTCTTCAGGGAAAAATACCAGTTATTATGTTCTTGTGTTCTAGCCTGATGCTCCTCAGGCGTCTTCCTGCACTGACCAGGGCGAGTCCAGTGGTGATACAATAAGCCCCGAGGTCGGTAGCTAGATAGCACAGACTGGGGTAGGTACCTGTCCTTTTTTTTCTCTGATCTTCCTGTTATGTTCCGTTTTGCATGATTTTCTCTTCCCCCCTTTCCACCGCTTTGCTAGCCAAGTGTGCTGTTATTGGTGCTGTTGTGCATTGTGACCCCTTTGTGATGATTTTTTGCATGTGTCCAGGCTATCCTCATGTTTTGGCAAACAAAATATGTTGCCTAAAAGCTGAGGCTTTAATACCCAGAGGTTGTCCAAATGAGCTAGAAGGCATTTATCTTCTTTCAACATTACAACATTGTAAATAATACTTATTGAAAAGAACAGGGATGGCATTGCAATCTCAAGGTCCCCTGTCAAAAAAAATAAAAAAAGGGTCCAGAGATGATCCCAGGCCCCCAACTGAGCCTGGAGTAAGCATGCATTGCATAAAAAAGAGCATGCCAAAAGAACAATTTGATATGAAGCTCATAAAATCCATGCATAAGCTAGAAACCAGTATGGGGGGAAAAATCTGATCCTTCTTTAATCGGTAATAAAGATTGGAGTGAAGAACAAGAAGAAGGGGATGTATGGCGTATGAGGGAATAATGAGCGAAAAGCCAAGCGGGGGGGGGGGGGGGGTAATGCGGGATCTACCTCTGACAGGGGTGGCAATGAAGGCAAGTACATTCAGGAGGTTCCCACATGATGAAGGAGCAGAGGAGAACTCTATATATCATGAAGGGCAGACACTTATGATGTCTCCGTGGTGGGTGGAGAGGGGTCATTCATGATTTGTTTGCTTCATGGGAAATGAAGTTCCAAAACATCTGGGGTGCCAAGTTGCGCCATCTGTGGGTCATTCATGATTTGTTTGTGATCTGCTGTGAAGAAGAACACCTACTAACAGAACCATATTTTATGGAATTTTTGAGTAGTCCCTTTAGGAGAGCTGGTCAGATCAGGGAAGGAGAGCATTTGACCATTGGGCTAGTGCTAAAAAGATATGTTGGGCTGGTAGCTCTAAGTGGAGAGAGATACTTCACTATTCGGAGATTAATTAGAGCAGGACTGGCAATCAACGACACGTGGTGGGCATTTCATATCTACCTTCTGTCAGTTCAGATCTGGGATCATGTGACCACTTCCAAAAGCCACCAATTAAGCTGGTGATGGTAGATGGGAAAAGAAGTGTTGCTAAGAAGAAAAATGTAATCTAGAAAACACCAACCTTTGACTATAACCCCCAATCACTGTGTCCCTTTGGTGCACCCACATAAATCTGTTCCTACCATGAAAGGGCAACTTGGTTGTAGTTGTGCCCCTAGGCCAGAGATGACGAAACTTGGCACCCCAGATGTTTTGGAACTACATTACCCATGATGCTCATGCACTCTGCAATGTCGTCATGGGAAATGAAGCATCATGGGAAATGAAGTTCCAAAACATCTGGGGTGCCAAGTTTCGCCATCACTGCCTTAGGCCAGGGAACTCCAAACTACGGCCCTCCAGCTGTTGTAAAACTACAGATCCCATGAGGCATTGTCAACCACTTTAGTCCCGGACGATTTTACCCCCTTCCTTACCAGAGCACTTTTTCGATTCGGCACAGCATCGCTTTAAATGACAATTGCGCGGTCGTGCGACATTGTACCCAAACAAATTTTACGTAATTTTTTTCCCCACAAATAGTGATTTCTTTTGGTGGTATTTGATCGCCTCTGCGGTTTTTATTTTTTGCGCTATAAACAAAAGAAGAGCGGCAATTTTGAAAAAAAACACAATATTTTTTACTTTTTGCTATAATAAATATCCCATAAAAAAAAAATTTTCCCTCAGTTTAGGCCGATACGTATTCTTCTACATATTTTTGGTAAAAAATCACAATAAGCGTATATAGATTGGTTTGCGCAAAAGTTATAGTGTCTACAAAATAGGGGATATATTTATGGCATTTTTTTAATTCTTTTTTTTTTACTAGTAATGGCGGCGATCTGCGATTTTTTTTTTTCGTGAGTGCGACACATTTTTGGGACCATTCACATTTACACAGCGATCGGTGCTATAAAATGCACTGATTACTGTGTAAATGTGAGTGGCAGGGAAGGGGTTAACACCAGGGGGCGCTGCAGAGGTTAAAGTGGAAGTAAACTCCGCTATCGTTTTCAGCCAAGGAAGCTGCCATCTTTGCCTCTGTTTAATCTTTAACTGCTATGGTACTTTACATGTGATTCGTTATGACACCAGCCATTGGATGGTTTGATAGTTTGGCTGAGAGCACAGCCAATGTGCAGTTAGCATTCGCAGCATGCCTTTTTTTTTTAACTGTTTAAATCGATGGGTTTACTTCCACTTTAATATGTTCCCTATGGGAGTGATTCTAACTGTGGGGGGAGGGGACTCACAAGGGGAGGAGACCGATCGGTGCTCCTCTGTACTGGGAACACACCATTGGTCTCCTCTCCACTGACAGGACGTGGGTCTGTGCGTTTACATACACAGATCCACGGCCCTGCTGTGTTCCCAGGCAATCGTGGGTGCCTGGTGGACATTGCGGCCGCCGGGCACGCACGCGCCCCCTAGGCGGACGGGAATGGGAGAACGTCATGACGCCCACCCAGGATGGGAGATCCCATCTGTGGGTGTCATATGACTATGGGTGGGTAGGGAAGTGGTTAAACTCTGACATTCATAGACGTAGTTAGTAAGGTTGACTAAAGACACCAGTCCATCCAGTTCAACCTGAGTGTCTACAATTGTCCCTATCCCTGTACATTGCACACTCACATCGGTCCCTACCCTCAAGTAGCCCACAATCCAAGGTCCCCATTCATATACTAGGGCCAATTTTGGACAGAAGCCAATTAACTTACCTGCATGTCTTTGGAGTGTGGGAGGAAACCGGAGCACCCGGAGGAAACCCACACAGGCACGGGGGGGGGGGGGGGCATGCAAACTCCAGGCAGGTAGTGTCATGGTTGGGATTTGAACCAGCGACCCTTTTTACTGCTGGGCGAGAGTGCTAACCACTACACCACTGTGCCGCCCAATGACTAGGCATGATGGGAATTGTAGTTCCTGAACAACTGGAGGGCCATAGTTTGGAGACCCCTTCCCTAGGCCAAAGACAGCTCTTCTATGGTGGATACCTTAGTTCGTAAACATAAACTCTATCCCCCGGTTTTCATGAAACCCATCCAATAACTATTTTGTCTGTTGTCCATAGATCTCATCAGAAGACCCTATCTATGCTCAGATACGAAGACCTAAGTAACAGAGCTAACGAGCTTGCAGTGCTCCAAGACTAGATTGAACAACCAGCTGGCTAGCGGCACATCAATGGAGGCATTATATCAAAAGACACCTCAATGGGTTTTAGCGGCGCACCGAATGAGATTGATCCACCGGCGATGGCAGCACAAAGGAAGACAAAACAAAAACACAAGCTCTCTAACATAATTAACCAGAAAGCTTTGCAATGGAAATACATTTTTGACTTGACTATTTTTCATCTTACTTTTTTTTTTTTTTTTGAAGGACGCTGTGGTTTACTATTTTCCAAATATTTTCAGTTTTTCTTTAAAAAAAAATTACTTTTCTCATTTTATCTTTTTATAATTCGAAAGTTTATGTAGCAGATACATCACCCGGTGTAATTTGGGACTTACGTTTACAGTTCGTTTTTTTTTTTTTTCCATTGCCAATGTTTTCATAGTGACGTTTGAGATCACCAAGACATCATTGAAAAGCTGTTTTATTTGCTTCACAACTCCTGGCAGTTGCAATTTTTCTTTTTTCTTTTTTTTTCTTTGGAGGGGTGAGGGTGGGACCACATTTTCTGAAACCTGGGTAATATAGAGTATCAATTGATATCATTTTTTATTTTTATTTTATTGCCTCTGACATTGAGCAAACAAAAGGAAAGGAACCATGAACATTCAAGGTCTATTTGGTGGTAGACCATGCCACTTTACTGGATAGCAGACGATACATTAAACAGATTGTTATTTACAAAGAAACTTTCTAAATAAAAGAAAAATAAAAAAATGGGAGGTATTTTTCCTCCTCACATATCTTGCTGCTGTATGGCTATGCAGTCAAGTATTACCTACTACGTGTGCCATTTTTGAAAAAAAAAAAAAGACTTGTAATTTGCCCATCTCTGGAATATTTCCAAATTGAAATTTGGATAAAATGAAGACTTTGTTCTGGGACTATTGAGGCATGAATTTTGTTATATAAAAACCTGTGATTAAATGACTTTTCTCTGGTCTCTTTTGTACATTACAGGGCGAAAAAAGTGTTTTTTCTTTTTTCTTTTTCTATTAAAATAATGTGACATTAAATTCTTCAACCAGGAAAGGCTTTAAATAATTAACATAAAAATGACAGGTTTTGTAAATATGGGTTTTACAACATTTTTTAACATTGTTATTTCACTGTAGAAGAGAGAGAATTTATGTGGTTGAAAGGCTTCATTAACAAGATTCATATATCACTTTTTTTTTTTTTAGGTACAGAATAATTAGCTTGTCAGAAACCAATAAATGACTGGGGATCCTAAAAGCTTGTTTTTTTTTTTTCTTTGTAGCAATGTATTTAGGCTGTAACTGATGGTATTTTCAAAGACCAACTCTTTCACTTTTTGTCCCGTTGCACATTGTCACAAGGACAGGAATTTAAGTACATGTCTCCAACAGTCAGTGGCGTTGCTAGGAGGTGGCTTTTGGGGTTATAGCTCCTATAGTCTCTGCAGGTGTCCCCAAGGGGAGGGGAGGCTCTCTGAGAACCTTGATGCAAGGAGAAGGCTCTTTGATGACCCTGATTTTAAGGGGGAGGCTCTCTGGGGACCCTGATTTTAAGGGGGAGGCTCTCTGGGGACCCTGATTTAAGGGGGAAGCTCTCTGGGGACCCTAATGTAAGGGGGGCTCTCTGGGAACTCTGATGTAAGTGGGGGCTCTCTGGGGACTCTGGTGCAAGGGGGAGGCTCTCTGGGGACCCTGATGTAAGGGTATGTATATTACTGTATATACATGTGTATGCCAGTCCAAGCGTATGACTTTCTTTACTACGCTGCTATGGGCTCTAGCCCCAGATCTTTTGTAGACCTAGCAATGCCCCTGCCAACAGTTATATGCTGCTACCCAGTGCCTACAAGAGGTTTGGATACTAGCAAACAGAAGAAACGTTGGGGACCAGCCTCCATTTAGCTTCACCTCTAATCATAAAGCCACAGTTATTTGCTAGTGTCCTAGGAGGTTGGACACCTTTCCTTAAAAATGTAGCCCCCATAGGGGCTGCTGAGTGATGTGGCCCACCTGTCACCATGCCCAGCCTAGCATTCACTTCCAGACACTCCAAGACTATGAAAAGTCCATCAGCTTTGTTTTTGTATTTTATTGAGGGATTAGAATTTGGATGGGGTTAAGGAATTTATGGGATCCCCAGAAAAGATTCTTGCATGGCTTGGGACACTATAGATACTCTCCTCCTGCACAACACTTCCCGCAGACTATCTCTCCTTCTCCCTCCAGCACAGTTCTTCAGGCGTAGCTAACACATGGTTAGGCCTTAGCAAAAGTACCATATTACAGGCAGGGACTACGGGACCCTACGGTGTAGAAAAGAAAGTTCTGATGCTAGCTGCCCTCTTTGGTGGACTACTGCTCCCAGACAGTCCTCTTCAGACACTGACAGCCCTCCCGGCTGCAGCTTCCTGCTTCCACTGCCCATGACACCACGGTCCTTACTGGCTCTACATCCATCTCAGATTGCATCCTCCCAATCCGCTCTGGCATGCCTCCCCAGCATTCCTGGCTGTGTGTCACTCACCAACACCCGGTGGATCCCTCCTGGAGACTTGCCCAGCACTATTCTCTGCTGTCCTCTCCTGTTCCTGTTCAGGACACTCCTTGGGTTGTGTGGAGTTCCCGTTCAGCTCCAAGCCCCTGGCCCAAGGTCAGCCCCCCCCCCCCTTAGAGTAGGGGGCTTCCTCAAAGGCCCTGACACCCAAATACTCCATCTGCAGTTCCAACCCTTCCCCAGCTGGGCTGACGCTGGGTATTTAAGGAGGCCTGACCCCTGCCAATCCAGGTCGGGGATTGGTCAGGACTCTTTAGAACACCCCAGACAGCTCCACCCTTCTTCTCAACCTTCCTTCTAGAAGCCTCTAGATGCAGAAGAGAGGTAACCGAAAGATAATGCTACCTGTGAGTCACCAGCCTACTCTGAGCCACTCCCAACCCCATAGATCAAAACAAACAGGCCTAGCTTTTAGATAGGCCTGCATAAATTTACCTGCACTACAAAAAAGTCTCCCACTAGTCACTAGGTAGAGGGTACTACAAAAAATATTTAACTATTTTTCTAGCTTTTTTATTTATTTTTGATGATTTTTCTCAAGACTACCCCACTGCTGCTTTAACTGGTCTCTACGTAGCAGCTGTCCATATCAGAGTGTCCTCAGAATCGGCTGTGGAGGCCATACCCCAGACCCTGTTGGCCTGTGACCTTCAGGTCAGGCATGGTGCTCTACATTATGGTGCTTTCCAGACCTAAGTGCACTGATTATGTTAGCCCGCGGAGTGCTTACCAAGTCTAGAGCTGTGACACAGCCAAAGGGGTGACCCTGTCTCTGAAGAATCTCTCTGTGAGTAAAGTCAGACAAGCTGAAGCATCAGGAGCTACTTCACAATTGGAACCATTGAGCACAATTTAAAATGTCACTGCACTAAGGGTCCAGGCTGAGGGATCAAAAGCTGACATCATCCATTAGGTGGCATGCTGCACATACACACATGTATGCCACACTCTTTTTTCCCCCCCATTTAGCCTGAATGAAGCTTTATCCTACTCCAGCCCATAAAGCACCAAATGGATTTCCAGTCTCAATTTCCACTCCACTGAGCACCAGTGATGCAGTTACCTCCGGCCACCTGAAACCCCCATCAGCACCAGGTGAGTGGGTTTGTGAGTATTTGTCACACATAGCACATTGTTGTTTACTGGCATGACACATGATATGTTTTCTCAAAGTAATCTGCAACCTGGGACCCCTATCATCGTGGGGTATTCTTCTTTGAAGTCTATTTTAGCTCTGTTGGCTGGCATCAATGTTTCTGCTATGTCTACAAGTACTGTACTTCTATGTCTACTAAGGACTTCTTGTGCACAGCTACTGGACTAATTTGTCCATATGATAGTGTTTTATTCCTGCGCTACCACTGGTGATCTATCAAATGTCAGGGGCTGCTGCTACTACCGGAATGGATCACGCCGTAGCCACTTAATATGATATAACATTATTTAATATAGGGACAGGGCAATACCAACATATCTTTAATTTGTCCATATGGATTCCAAGCACACTCTGGCACCACACCTGGCAGAGTCTATCTCTGGGCTTCCTGGGGCCATAGTTCTTTTACACTTTCCCACTACACCCAATGTTTGATGTTTCCTCTATGGAAACAACCTGAATCCTGGGCCCCACCTAAGACTCAGCCAAAGCATTTGCGCTGTGAAAAGGGATTCACCAATAAGTGGTCCATATCCAATGTGGATGTTTCAGTGATTCATGTTAACAGAGATACCATTAGAAGAGTCAAATATATGCTTATCTTTGAGGACTTCATTGATTTAACTGGGGTCTGACCCTCTGTCCTGTGTTGCCTTGTACCTCATCTACCTTAGGAGTGAATCTAACTGCTGCTCAGACCACAGGTCTAGAGACCAGATATCGGCTAAAGATTCTTGCAAGTCTTTAGCATAAGGCTGGGTTCACACCGCTGCGGGTGAGAGATCCGGATGTGATTCGCACTGCACTGTAGTGCAAATCACATCCGATCTGTCTGTGCGATGCGAGTTCAGCCATACAGATAGTATGGCTGAATTCGCATCGCACCCGCCGCAAACTCGTACAGGACCCTTTTTTTGGTCCGCAGCAGAATCGGATCGCATGGGTGTTCACACCATGCGATCCGATACCTGTCCGAGTTTGCAGATCGCACTGCGATATGCGGACTGGTCTGGGGGTGTCATTAACATTTCATTGACACTCCCAGCAGTCTGCATAGGGCAGTGTGAACTGCCGGCGGGGGGCATGCGATGCGGGAAAACGCAGCGGATTTGCGGCGTTCCCGCATCGCTATGGTGTGAACCCAGCCTAAAGGTGCACCCTCTCTTTACGGGGGGGGGGGGGGGTTGTTCAAACACCTAGTTGGCTCCTGGTAATTACTGTGCCTTGAAGATGTATTCATGCCCCTTGAAATGTTCCACATTTTGTCATGTTACAACCAAAAACGTAAATGTATTTTATTGGGATTTAATGTGATAGACCAACACAAAGTGGCACATAATTGTGAATTGGAAGGAAAACAATAAATGGTTTTCAAACTATTTTACAAATAAATATGTGAAAAGTGTGGGGTGCATTTGTATGCAGCCCCCTTTACTCTGATACCCCCTAACTAAAATCTAGTGGAATCAATTGCCTTCAGAAGTCACCAAATTAGTAAATAGATTCCACTTGTGTGTAATTTAATCTCAGCCTAAATACAGCTGTTTTGTGAAGCCCTCAGAGGTTTTTTTAGAGAACCTTAGTGAACAAACAACATCACACCAGAGAAACACACCAGACAGGTCAGGGATAAAGTTGTAGAAAAGTTTAAAGTGGGGTTTGATTATAAAAAAAATATCCCGAGCTTTGAACATCTCACAGATCACTGTTAAATCCATTATCCAAAAATGGAAATTGTATGGCACAAGTACAAACCTACCAAGCCATGGCCGTCCACCTAAACTGACAGGCTGGGCAAGGAGAGCATTCATCAGAGAAGCAGCAACTCTGGAGGAGCTGCAGAGATCCACAGCTCAGGTGGGAGAATCTGTCCACAGGACAACTATTAGAGCCGGTTCACACAGTGGCGACACGACTTCCAGGACGACTTTGTGAGGCAACTTGGAGAAGACTTGAACAGGACTTAGACACGACCTGGGGTGACTTACAACACAACTTTAAGTCGCCCCAGGCCAGGCGACTTTTGCCGTGGCCAATCAGAGAATCAGCTCTAAAGGGGGAACTCTGCGCCAAATTTATGAGAAAAATTTGTCGTGGGTTCCCCCTCCGAGAGCATACCAGGCCTTAGGTCTGGTATGGATTCTAAGGGGAACCCCCATACTCCGAAGAAACGGCGTGGGGGTCCCCCCCAGATCCATACCAGACCCTTATCCGAGCACGCTACCCGGCCGGCCAGGAAAGGGGGTGGGGATGAAGAGAGCGCCCCCCCTCCTGAGCCGTACCAGGCCGCGTGCCCTCCTCATGTTGATGAGGACAAGGGCCTCTTCCCGACAACCCTGGCCGTTGGTTGTCGGGGTCTGCGGGCGGGGGATTTATCGGAATCCGGGAGCCCCCTTTAATAAGGGGGCCCCCGGATACCGCCCCCCCCCCACCCTATGTGAATGAGTATGGGGTACAATGTTCCCCTACCCATTCACCTGTGAAAAAAAAATGTACAAAAAAACACAACACACAAGGGTTAAAATAGTTTATTGCACAGCTACGGGGGTCTCCGTCTTCTGCTCTTTTGCTAGCTCTTTCACTAGCGGAGGAGCCCGGCTTTCTTCTTCACCGCCGCCCGGGGGTCTTCTTCCGACTTCGGGGGTCTTGTCCCCTCTTCGGTTCTTCTTGCCGGGCCACCGGGCCTTCTTCTAGCTCTTTTACAGGCGGTGGCCCGGTCTTCTGTCGCTGCTGTCGCCGTCTTCTGTTCTTCTCTTCTTCTCTTCAGATGTTGCCTCGTCGCTGCCTCCGCTCACAATGGCAGGGACTCGGTGCGCGGCGACTTATATAGGGACATCACCGGATGACATCATTATATAGGGACTGTGACATCATTATGGGCGGGGACATCACCGGATGATGTCCCCGCCCATTATGATGTCACAGCCCCAGCATCCTCTGGGACTGTGACATCACAATGGGCGGGGACATCATCCGTTAATGTCCCTATATAAGTCGCCACGCGCCCGTCATTGTGAGCAGAGAGAGCGACGAGGCAACATCTGAAGAGAAGAAGAGAAGAACAGAAGACGGTGACAGCGGCGACAGAAGACCAGGTCACCGCCTGTAAAAGAGCTAGAAGAAGGCGCAGTGGCCCGGCAAGAAGAACCAAAGAGGGGGACAAGACCCCCGAAGTCGGAAAAAGACCCCTGGGCGGCGGCGAAGAAGAAAGGCGGGCTCCTCCGCTAGTGAAAGTGCTAGCAAAAGAGCAGAAGATAGCGGCAGAAAAAGACCCCCAAAGACGGAAGACCCCCGGAGCTGTGCAATAAACTATTTTAACCCTTGTGTGTTGTGTTTTTTTTGTACATTTTTTTTCACAGGTGAATGGGTAGGGGTTTATGAGAAAATTTGGCGTGGGTTCCCCCTCCGAAAGCATACCAGGCCCTTAGGTCTGGTATGGATTCTAAGGGGAACCCCCTACGCCGAAAAAACCAGATCCATACCAGACCCTTATCCAAGCACGCTACCCGGCCGGCCAGAAAAGGGGGTGGGGACGAGCGAGCGCCCTCCCCTCCTGAGCCATACCAGGCCGCGTGCCCTCAACATGGGGGGTGCCTTGGGGAAGGGGGGGCCGCGCGGCCCCCCCACCCCAAAGCACCTTGCCCCCATGTTGATGAATGTATATATAAATATAATGGTGCGCTCCGGTCAACTCCCTAATGTACAATCTGCAACAGAGAAAAAGGATATTAATCCTAGGATTAATAAGGGGAATTTAGTTGAACACCTAACTGTGCAACAAATGCAATATTATGTAAAAAAAAAACAACAATATAAAAAGAATATATATAAAGTGCAAAAAAAATTACGTACACTAACAAAGGTGCAAAGATTCCTAAATGTTCATGTGCAAATAAGCAATGACGGATCTCACTAATATTCACTAAAGAAGTGCTATTGTGCGGATTGCTCTTCCACCTCACACCTGAACAGCAAAAAACTCACAGTTCCAGAAATAGGTTCAGGGAAGGGGTACAGTGCAAAATTACAATGGTGCCATATATAAACGGCTGCAAGAATGAATCTGAGCTTGTGTTTTAAGGGGTGTCCAACGGTTGGTACCCTACTCCACATTTTTTGGAGCTGTCCTCAGCTCCAACCTATCTGGGATCATGTTTCTACCACGGTGGCTACCATTGCGGGCACTAGAGTTGATCTGACGGCCGCACGATGCTTATTGTTTGCCTCAATTCCGGGGATCCCCCAGTCCTCTCAAAGATTGATCAACTCATTGTTTTGTGCCATTCAGTGGACTATAGCGCTACATTGGCGCTCACATTTGACTCCCTGGTCTTAGGTCCTTCAGAGGATGGATTCTATCCGCCTCATGGAGCGGATTCACAACACGATCATGGACACTATGCACATTCATACTGCTAAATGGGCCAATTGGCCACTGTGCACAGGGCCCATTGGGGTGGTGCCTCTCCCACACCTTTCCCCCGAGGGTATCTAGATTTTAGACGGATTTGAGCTCCCCAGTGGGATGGGATGTGGCTTCCAATATCACTGACACCTGCTAACCCCACCATATGGTATTGAGCTCCTATGCACACTGAGCTGAGTTGTGGCTCCTCATTGAGGAGTTGGTTTACATCCATAATTGTTCCGTTGATAGATGGTCAGCTTTGGTTGTTGGTTCATTGTTGTATCAGCTCTCTGACAATCATTCGAATAGACATACGTTGTATCTCACACTGTAAACAGTTTAGCAGGAGCAGGACAACGACCCGAAACATACAGCCAGAGATACAATGGAATGGTTTAGATCAAAGCATATTCATGTGTTAGAATGGCCCAGTCACAGTCCAGACCTAAATCACATTGAGAATCTGTGGCAAGACTTAAAAATTGCTGATCACAGACGCTCTCCATCCAATCTGACAGAGCTTGAGATATTTTGCAAAGAAGAATGGGGCAGAAATGTCCCTCTCTAGATGTGCAAAGCTGGTAGAGACATCCCCAAAGAGACTTACAGCTGTAATTGCAGTGAAAGGCGGTTCTACAAAGTATTGACTCAGGGGGGCTCAATACAAATGCACGCCACACTTTTCACATCTTTATGTGTAAAAAATATTGAAAACAATTTATAATTTTTCCTTCTACCTCACAATTATGTGCCACTTTGTGTTGGTCTATCACATAAAATCCCAATAAAATACATTTACGTTTTTGGTTGTAACATGACAAAATGTGGAACATTTCAAGGAGTATGAATACTTCTTCAAGGCACACTAATTACCAGGAGCCAAATAGGTGTGCAAACATTCCCCCCCCCCCTTGTAAAAATGAGGGTGCACCTTTATGCTGAAGACTCGCAAAACCAGCTACCTCATTGACCAGGAGGAGGATCAGTGTTACAACAGTGAATATTCATTTGCTGTTGTAACACACCTGGGTGGGCTCCGTTTGCATTCTATGCACCCTTCCCCGAGCCCACCCTATTTTGAAGCCTATTAGAGCCTCTGGCTCTAATCAGGGGCTTCAAAACCCCCCTGAAAATGGCTGGACACATGGATTGGGGGGGGGGGGGGGGCGGTGCCCATGCGCTCTTAAAGGACGGGCCATCCCTGCTGTAAAGTAAAATGTGGAGGAACTGTGCTAGCTATTTGGTTGACGTATCTCTAAAATATATGTCAACCCAATCAAAAAATCTCATATAAGCTTCAATGAGATGATCGTTGAAGATCCGGTCCCCAATCACCTCTATGGCTCTATGGTTAGCTGGCAGAACTGCCATCTTCAGTGTTGACTGAGCTCCCCACTGGGACGGAAGAGCCCAGAGAGGGGGGTGGGGAGGGGGATGGGGAGGGGGGGGGGGGCAACCTCTCCTGCAGCCTGTAAAAGCAATCCAGCTTTTACATCAAAGTGAATTGCCGCCATAATCCTGGTATAACCACTGAAAATCCAGGACATCATATGACATCCTACAAGCGGGAAGTGGCTGATGGACCAAAAGAGAGCAAAAAATATGTAGCGCTACCCCTACAAGGGCTGCTGATAAAGATTATACCCCACTCCTGCGCGGCCAGGTGACTCCCATCCAGACACAAGGAACAGTCTTGGTTTTTGTTGCTTTATTATGGGTAATAACTTGGATGGGAAATAGGAATTATGGGATGCCCAGCTTGACTGCAACAATAAACCGGGATAACTTCCTCCCTATGTACAGCATTCTGAACTGTTCTCCTTCCAAGACACTGATAGTCTCTGATAATCAAAATACAAAAGCTCCTTAAGGACTAAAAACTCTCAATCCCTCTAGATCAGTGGTCTCCAAACCGGGGGCCAGATGTGGCCTTTGCTTACCTTTATCAGGCCCTTGGGACACTGTTCCTCTCCCAATGCACTATTCCTTCTACACTAACAATGGGCCATAATTCCTGTTACTGATACCAACAATAGGGCACTATTCCTACCACTGACCCCAACAATGGGACACTATTCCACCCACTGACATAAATGATGGGACACTATTCCTCCCACTGATGCCAACAATCGGGCACGATTCCTCCTATTGACAGAAATGATGGGGCGCTATTCCTTCCCCTGATGCCAACAATGAGGCACTATTCCTACCTGAAGACACTAATGATGGGGAACGATTTCTTCCCCTAATACAAACAATGGGGCAGTATTCCCACTGACCACTGGCCCCCTCAAAGCCTGAAGGACAGTAAACTGGCCCTTTGTTTAGAAAGTTTGGAGGCCTCTGCTCTATTAAGTAGCACATTGCATACAGAAGTATCTCCAACTCCACTGTAGAAACTGCCCCCAGCTCTACTGCCTGCAGGAACTACCAGCCCACTTGACAGCGTGTCCACCAGCCCGCCTAGCTGCTCTGAAGATCTCCCAGGGCAAGGGATAGAGGGGTTAAGCACAATGGTGTCCTCCAGAAAGGCTTGTTACATGTGGCAGTCTCTCCACTTATGATTCCCCGGGTGTGCTGATGTACTCACTCTGTCCTCTTTGCTCTCTGCTGCTTCTCAGGCAAGATTATTTTATTTTCCAAACCTTAATGTTGTCAGGACTTTCACAGGCAAGCCGGAGCCCAGCCTGGAGGTAAAGCCACCCCCCCAGACACAGATCAGCCTCCTGGGCCCCGCCCACTAACTTCTAGAAATTTCTCCAAACTTCCAGATCCAGGGGGAGGACCTGCCTCTGTGAGTCATCCAGTCTGACTTACAGTAAACCCTGACCTAATTTCAGTGGAGAAATTTCATCAGAGCACCAAGGATTCCTCAGAAGGGTCCAAAGCTTTATTCACATGGTCATATGGTACACATACGGCAATGTTTCTGAGACAAGCAGGGCTCCTTTGTCAGGCAACTTGCCTGAGGAAGGAGCCCTGCATGGCTCCGAAACATTGTCGTACGTGTACCGTGTGACCATGTGAATAAAGCTTTGGACCCCTTTGAGGAATTATAGGTTTGCTGATGACATTTCTCAACTGAGATTGTCTACAGTTTCCAGTCGGTTGTTATTACAGCACCCAGCATTATTACAGCCATTTCCATGAATGTGTGCATGGGGAATATTGCATTCCGACCTAATTTCAGACTCACAAACTAACCATAATACCGTGTATACACGGCTGCACTTTTCAACAGCATAGGTCAGACAGAACGAATCCGTCGGACAATTCGACCGTATGTGGGCTTCCTTGGACCTTTGCTGTCGAAAAATCAGACGGACTTTAGATTTAGAACATTATTTCAAATCTTTCTGACGGACTCGAGTCCGGTCAAAAAATCAGTTCATCTGTATGCTAATCTGATTAAGGAAAACCGACGCTAGAGAAGCTATTGGCTACTGGCTATAAACTTCCTTATTCTAGTCCGGTCATACGTCATCATGGTCGAATCCGTCGGACTTTGGTGTGATTGTATGTGGCCAAAGTCCGTTCGTTCGGAAAGTCCGTCGGAAGTCCGCTGAAAGTCCGTCGGGAAGACCGTCGGACCTAGTCTGACGGAAAGTCCGGTTGTGTGTACGGGGCATTAGTCATATATACATATGCCTGCACTCATTTAATTGCACACTAGAGGGTGCTACGAATAGAAGTTTGCTGGTAGGGAACACTTTAATTCTGGAGAACTGCTCTGAGTCTGCACTATATCGACCTTGTTGCAAGTCCTATGATTGTCCCAATTCACCTTCTTCCATAACATGTTCAACACGATGCCTTTTAATTTGTAATCTCTATTTTATTAACAATAAGAGAATTAAAGACAATGACATGTATTGTTCTTTATCCCGGTTGTTTGACGCCGTTTTCTGTTAGTCGCACTCCGCTAATAACGGCGTTCATTAATCAGGTCGTGCATATCGTTCTGTATTCGGCGATGACTCTCAGGAACGCTTTTATAGCTGCAAATCAATATTATTAATTAAAGTCACGGCTGTGATTTCAGTTCTGCTGGGCGAACACAATTAATATGATCAAAGTTTTTTCTTTTTTTTTTTGTTGAGATGAGAAGAACGGAAAAATGATTTATGAAAATAATTACGTCTGTGATATCAATGTTGCGATCTGGTGTGAAGTCAATGGATTATTTAAAGAAAGGGAAGGCGCGGCGGTAAACCGGCTGCATCTCCTATCCGCACTGAATGATAGATATGTAATGGGGGGCTTCATCAATTATGTGAAATGAGATTTCGGATTGTACATCGTGATGGGAGCGTGTCATATATCTCTTTGTAGCGCTTTACTGAACCCAAATTTATACTGGCTGGAAATTTATATTTATATTTGCTGGAAAAAATATGTCTTGGAGGATTTTATTTATTTTTTTTCCTCTTTTTTTGGGGCTGCTGATTAGTTTCTCAATTTTCTTTCTCGTGATTTCTAATGGGAATATTGACCTGAGATTAAAAAAAACTGGCAATAAGGAGTAAAGTAAAAGTTTTTTTGGTCCCTTCAAGTACTAGTGTACAAGTACTACTTTACATCCATATGGAGCTGCCTTGGATAATAGACGCAGGCTATGCACAAGACCCTGACTTTTCCAAGTCACTATTAAACACCACCACTGCCACTAAGCCCCACGCCTTATTGAGACTGAGGCTTAGTGGCAGGATTTAAATCTGACATCCAGCCTTCCCTTCTGTCACGGTCAGGCTTGGAGTGCAGTAGCTATAGCGGTACAGAGGCCAACAGGATGAATATGCAAGCAGGCAACCCTGGCGGATGACACAGGCTCACCTAAGGTGCAGGGTCTAGGCATTAACCGGTGTTCACCAGAGATCCTGATGGTGGAGATGGGTTTTGCTGCATGTTAGTACCAGGTCACAGTCCTGAGGATCAGGAGGTGAGCAAGCCCAGGCCCAGTAGCAGATAAAGATCAAGCAGAAGCATAGTCAGTAAACAAGCCAAAGGTTGGTAACAAGTGATTGCAGGTTGGAAGGGATCAAGAAGAAGTCCAGTTGAGGAGCAAGCCAAAGGTCAGTAATGAGCAGTAGTTACATAGTTAGTAAGGTTGAATAAGGTTCAACCTGAGTGAGTGTCTACAATTGTCCCTATCCGTGTACATTGCACACTCGCATCAGTCCCTACCCTCAAGGAGCCAACAATCCAATGTCCCCATTCATATACTAGAGCCAATTTTGGACAGAAGCCAATTAACCTACCTGCATGTCTTTGGAGTGTGGGGGGAAACCAGAGTACCCGGAAGAAACCCATGCAGCCGCAGGTAGAACATGCAAACTCCAGGCAGGTAGTGTCGTGGTTGGGATTTGAACCAGTGACCCTTTTTACTGCTAGGTGAGATTGCTACCCACTACACCACTGTGCCACCCTTAAGTAGTTAAGTAGTGAAGATATGGACGGCAGCAGGAGAGACGAGAGCGAGATCTTGGCTGGAGAGAGCACAATCCAAACAGGAAGTGCAAAGGCATGACTTAAAGTTCATAGCTTACAAAGTTCATGGGAACAGCGAGGGGTTCAAGGTTCATTAAAAACAAGGTACAAGACAAGATTGTCTAAAGCAGGGGTCTTCAAACTTTTTAGCCAGTTTACTGTCCTTCAGAATTTAGGGGGCCTGGACTAGGGCCATATCGAGTAGAAAATATCCAGGTATCCAGTGGGAGTAAACAATACCATATCTTTGGTGTCAGTGGGAGGACTAGTGCTCCATTGTTGGTTTCAACAAAAAGAATCGTGGTTGTGCCCCATCATTGGCGTCAATGGAAGAACTGTGCCCCCTTTTATTTTTTTTTATTTTTTTTCAATAGTTTTTTATTAAAGAGTTTTTGCAAAATACAAAGTGGTACAAAATACAAAAAGTACAGAGAATACACAATACAGTGATATGTAGCCAGAGTGTACATTGCATCCAGTAAGCTATAGAGGTGTGATGATGCAAGGTTTGAGCAGGTAATGTTTGTCTTTAAAAACAATGTTACATTCCTATGTAATACATTCCTAAAGACATGCCTTATTCTACTTTGAACCAATCTGTCCATATTTTCCACTGGATGTCAAACATTTTCCTCCTTCCATCCTTATTTGCTACCAAGGATTCGTAAGCGTAATTGATTTGTATAATTTCAAGTACTTCTGAGACATTGGGTACCTTATTGGATTTCCAATTTCTGGCTATTAATGATCTGGCCGCTAGGAAGATGTGTGTGACCACCGTGCAAAAGCAAGGAGAGAAGGTTTCAATGTCTAAATTTAATAGGGCTACCCCAGGGTCCGGGGGCGTCAGAACTCCTGTGATTTGTGAAATGCACCTAAATAAACTCTTCCAAAAACCAGACCAGAACACATGTAGGATGTTTCCTACAGTACCACATTCTCTCTAACACAGTGGGGACTTGGAGCGAGAAAATGTTGCCATTCTGTATGATGTAAGGTACCATCTCTGAGACAGTTTTTGGGAAAGTTCCCAGTGGTTTACGCATCTAGTGGCTTTGTATGTAGTTCTGAATGCACGTTGCCATTAGAACTGTGCTGTTTTGATGGTGTCAGTTGGAGTATTACTGCCCCGTTGTTGGTGTAAGTGGATAGAAGTGTGCCCCTTGGGCCTATATAAAGGCTAGCAAAGAGCCGCATCCAGCCCCAGGGTCAAAGTTTGGAGACCCCTGGTCTGAAGGATCCAAAGGGAACTGTTGAGCATCTCTGGTGGCTTGGCTAAAAAAAGTTACTGCGAGGGCGTGGCCTGGACATGGCGGAGTGAAGTCGCATTTTCTGTGAGCTCCCGGCCCCGGCCTTCCACCCACGGTGTTCCACTGTTAAATCGGCATGCAATCACCCGAAAGATGCAGGACAAGGGCAGCTGCTAAGGGAGATCGCTCTGGGACCCCTGCCGGGGAGATGCAACGCTACTTTAACCCCACGCAAAGACGGTCTACAGGTGCGGCCTTGGCGGTGCCACGAGGCACACCACGCGGAGCATCTCAAGCACGGCCTGAGAGTCGGGACACCCTGGCGGATCGACATCCAGCCGCGGACACTCCGCCTGTAACTTCGGCTTCAATGGATGTACCAGGAAGTTCCCGGGGGTCGGACCAGGTCAAACAAGATCTCCGATCCTTGAAACAGGCCCTCCCCACCAGAACGGACATTGAGGCGCTTATTTTACGCCTCGAGGAGACGCACCGCAGAGATATCCAGGAGGTGAGGGAAGATGTGTCCGCTTTGACGGAAAGGGTGTCGGCGGGGGAGGCCTCCTTTTCCACATTGGAGCACCGAGTGGCGGACTTGGAAAGGTCCCGAGACCAACATCGTGACACAGCTATTGCACTTCAGCTCCA
Source organism: Lithobates pipiens (assembly GCF_037356315.1). NCBI lineage: Eukaryota > Metazoa > Chordata > Amphibia > Anura > Ranidae > Lithobates > Lithobates pipiens. The sequence goes on from NW_027507785.1 coordinate 322,507,332, forward strand.
CTTAGAAGACGTGGAAGACAGGAGCCGCAGGAACAATCTGCGGCTCCGAGGAGTACCCGAATCCCTCGAGGGTGAAACTATGGAGGCCGCTGTGCAAGAAGTTTTTCGTATTCTCTTGGAGGATCCCGCGGGTGCTGTGGAAGTGGAACGTCTTCACCGGACTCTGGGACCTAGAAATGCTGATCCGGAACGTCCGCGGGATGTCCTTTGCAAACTGCTACGATACCCACAGAAAGACGAGATACTGAGAAGAGCATGGGAGCAGGGAGAAGTTGACTTAAACGGAGCTGCCATTTCCATTCTCCCGGATCTTTCCAGGGCCACGCTGAAACGTAGGGCCCTACTACGCCACGTCCTGGAGTTGGCAAAGCGAAGGGATGTACCTATCGTTGGGGGTACCCACTTGCCGTCACTTTCCGGAGGGAAGGCAACATATACACCCTGCAGTCGCCAGCTGACCTGCCCAGCCTCTTCAGGTTCCTTGAGGCGGAACAGATCCCTGTCCCTGACTGGTTACAACTGCTTCCTCGCCCGGTTGGAAGATCTGGTCCCTCAGCGTACATAGGCCCGTTACAGCCCAGGTTGCAGCGCAACCGATGGCGGCCTAGGTTAGCCCAGCGGGAGGAACCTCCACACCGTGAGTAGCTCCCTTGTTTTGCTGCTTGACCCCTGACTTATTTTGGGCTCCCCCAACTGTCCTCTATCAGTACCCCCAGCGGTTTTGTGACTTTCTTGCCCTCCATAGCCCGGATTTTTTCCCTTCTTTTTTGTGCTCCCCCCCCCCCACCCCGTTGGGTCCCCTCCGGACCCCCGCTGTGTCTCCTTTTCTATGGAAGACTGAGGTACATTGATTTGCGGTGGGGGGGTCTTTTTTCTATGATACTCTCTACATGGCAGCGAGACGATGTGTACCCTGGCAATAGATGGATATGGCAGTTGCTTTTGTTGAGGGCGGGGGGAGGAGGGTTGATGGCCACAGGAATTACACCATGCTTTTGGGTTTTATGCTCTCCCCTGCTGCTAGGCCTACACACCCCTGTTAGGTGTGACTACTGCAAGTCACCTATTCATAAGTTATGTTACCGCTTCCCAATTATTATTAGAGTCTTATCTAAGCAAGGAGACACGGAAAAACTTCTCAGTATGTCTGCTCAGACGGTCGCACTCACTCACACTCTGAGTCTCTTTATTATCACACAGGTCTTATATACACAAAGGAAAGACAGGCGTTAAAAATGTTGAAACAAAACAACTTCTATAAAAGGCAATTTCTAAGTGTCTTCTGCTTTTTGAGCTGATGCAGCAGTTGACCCTTATGACATGGCTTCCTCTTTGTGTGTACGTGACTGGATGTGACTGCACCCATCCGGCCTTTAAGAATGATGTCTTTAAAACAACTGAAAACAGACGAGATAAGCATTAATAGAAATATACTGTCAACCATTTTTATTCTTATACCTTGATCCTCACAATTTCCCCCTTTGACATCACCCCTCCCTCTTACCCTGGGTCCACCTGAACAAGTTCTAGTCGGCCTATGTCCAAAGTACTCTCCCTGACCGCGAGTTGTCAGAGGGGTATACACCCATCCCCCTGGATAGTACCAACATCTAAAATTCAGGAAGAGTGGCCTTTCTGAAAGATGGGTGATGTCAAGAAACTAAATCCACCTATCTTATCCAACTTATCAACTTACAAAAGTTCCATCTTTTCTACAGCATTTACCTTGGCTTTCTTGCAAAAGCACATAAACAACTTAAAACACAAATAAATGAGAAATATGAATATAAGCACTACTATAATCGTCATTGCTGCCTTCTTGAACCAAGAAAATAACCCAGAGAAACTAAAAGTTCCACCAAAAGGATCCCAGTCACGGCCAATATTACGGGCCTTCTCCTGTAGATCCTTTACTTCTGTGCGGTGTCGTGCAATGATGTCATAATAGTCGGGTACTTCGATGCTGGTGTTATGTATCCAAGTACAACATTCATAGTCTTCTGTAGCCTCACAGAGTCCTGTTAATGCTGCACTCATACTTTCAATCGCTAACTCATGTAATTCTATTTGTTTTGTGATGGCTCTGGTCTCTAGATTTAACTTAGTAATGTCATCAGAGTTTTTCTCCAAAATATCATTAATTATTCCAGTATAGTTATTTAGTCGCTTCATTAAGTCTATACCCCATCCTGTCCAGGACGGGAACCAAGCCCATGCCATGTCCTGCTCTAAGAATATTTCTCTCTTGCTACGATATCTGAGGGGATATCTGGGGTGCATACTAGCTTCTAGTAGGTGATCACCTCGTTCATCACCCACTACTCCCATTACTGGTACCAAACTTGCGAGGTAGCACCATCCCTGAGCCCTTCTAGGTATCCAGGTATAACACTTATCCCCACAACAGATGTATATATTGTTTCCGAGAGCTACTGATCTTGAACTGATATCATTTCTATAACGAGAGGTGTATCCATAGAGGGATAAGTTGGATACTAACCACCTAACATTATTATCCACAATGTTAGTGAGGAAGTCAGATAATGTCTGGTGTGTACTGGAATTACTGGGGTAGAAGCTTCCATTTAATACGACAATGGACAAATTAAACTTGCTGTCTTGGCATTTTCTATTTCCTCCCGTTGTGTTTCCTAGGTTGAAACACCAATCAGGGGGAAAGGCGAGACCATTTGATTTAAACATTACTGTCTTGCTGGTATTTGTTCCAGTTATGTTAATGCTACTGTTAGCAAGGTCAGTATAATTTATAGGAACTGCCATCAGTGGTATGTTTGCTGTACTGGGGTGTAATTTACTACAAATCCAACATTTCTCATATCCTGACTTCCGAGCATAAGCATATTTAAACTTCAGTAATAACATTTTTTTAGAAAATCCTTCATCCTTGTGAATTTCATTCTGTGAGGTAACCAAACTATTGGTCAGGATTACTGAAACAAAAAGAATAAAAAGATACATGTTGTCATTTGCCAACTGGCTCCTTTTTACAGTGTGAAGCGTGGATCCAGGCTGCTTTACCCTCCAACTTGACCGATGTGGGAGTGGTCAGCAGTACTTGATATGGTCCTTCAAACCGTGGCTCTAAAGCTTTTCTGGTATGTTTCTTTACATAGACCCAATCTCCGGGGCTCAGCGAATGAGTACCTGCTATTGAGTTAGGGTCTGGAAGAGAAGAATACACACTTTTGTGGATCTTAGTTAGATGCTGTTGTAATTGTATCACATATGCAGTCAAACTATCACATTGCAATTGCATACTCTGTGGAAAGTATAAACCTAGTCTGGGTGCATTCCCAAAAAGTATTTCATATGGGGATAACCCTGTTTTTCCCGTTGGAGTATACCTTATGGAGAACAAAGCTAAAGGCAGACATTCTGGCCAAGGTTTATTTAACTCTTGCATAGCTTTTTGTATTTTTAACTTTGTTGTCCCATTTACTCTTTCTACTGATCCTGAACTCTGTGGGTGGTAAGGGGTGTGGAAACTTTGTTGAACCCCTAACATAGCCATTACATTCTGCATGATTTCTCCTGTAAAGTGTGTTCCCCTATCTGATTCTATGGTTTCAGGAAGACCAAACCTAGGTATTAACTCTGTGATCAGTTTCTTCGCTGTGGCTTTCGCTGTAGCTGATTTCACTGGATAACTTTCTGGCCAGCCTGAAAATAAGCAGATGCACACGAGACAAAATTCAAATGGGCCGCTCTTAGGCATTTGGATATAGTCAATTTGCAGTCTCTGAAAGGGATACTGGGCCCGAACCTGATGTTTACGTGGGGTTTTCACTCTCTGTCCTGGGTTATTTAACAGACAGATTTGGCATGCAGCACAGTAGTTCCTTGCAGTACTACTGAATCCAGGGGCTAGCCATCCTTGGCTTACAATCCTATACATAGAATTGGAGCTGACATGAGTGGGCAAGTGGACAGCCGCTGCCATTGCTGGGTATAGAGAGGCAGGTAGGCATATTCTGCCTCCTTCCCTCCATATATTGTCAAGGCCTGGTGCTGCTCCCATTTTTACCCATCTATCTTTCTCGCTCTCTCCTGCTTGCTCCTGTAGTTTACTCATCTGCTGCCATGTCGGTTCTGGGATGCTCACCTTTACCGTAGCTAAGGTCTCAGGGCTTACTTCCCCTAGAGCTGCTTGTTTTGCAGTTAAATCTGCAAATGCATTTCCTTTTGCCTCAATTGTTTTTGCGCTCGTGTGTGCCGCTATCTTCATAATGGCTACTCTTCTAACTTTTTGAAGATTGTTCAGGACTCTTTTGATTCCTTCACCATGTTTAACAGGTGTGCCTGCTGCTGTAAGGTAACCTCTAGCTTTCCATATGTGGCCATAATCATGTGCAACACCATAAGCATAGGCAGAGTCAGTGTAAATGTTCCCTTCTTGTCCCTCTAAGTGTTCTAAGGCTTTTTCTAAGGCCGTTAGTTCCGCTTCTTGTGCCGACATGTGTGCTGGTAATGACTTTGCCTCAATTACCTGTGTGTCCGTTACCACAGCATAACCTGTGTGATATTTACCTTTGTCATCGGCAAATCTACTACCATCTATGTACAGTGTGTGTTCTGCATTTGCAATGGGTGTGTCTGTGACATGTGGGAACCCCGTGATCTCTTGTTCCATAAGTTGAAAACAATCGTGTTCATCAGATGTTATGTCATGAAATGAAAGTGTGTCAGAATCCTGAGTTTCTTGTGCTGTGCCTTCACCATTACTCCCCCCTGTCAAATCTGTCTGTAAGGGTAGAAGTTGTGCTAAGTTAAAGGAAGTGCATCGCTGGAAGGTAACATTGGGAGGTAGGAGCAAGGTGCATTGCAGACGCAGCTGCCTCGCCATTGATATGTGCTTTGGCTGAACTTGTGACAAGATGGCGTGTATGTCATGTGTGGTATGTACCACTACAGGATTGTCTAAGACAATTTCTGAGGATTTGTCAATGATAATTGACACTGCTGCGACTGCTCGTACACAGGACGGTGATCCTCTAGAGACAGGATCGAGAGCCGCCGAGAAGTATGCTACCGGCCTTTGTTTGATGTGTTGTTGTGTCAACACCCCTGTTGCGTGTCCCGTGATTTCAGCAATGTACAAATGAAATGTTTTGGTATAGTCAGGGATCCCGATCGCAGGTGCCAAAATTAGTAACTTTCTTAAGGTGCTAAAAGACTTATGACCTGCTTCTGTGAGTACATAGGGTACTATTTTCAAGCAATCATATAATGGCTGCATCAGAGAACTGGCATGTGGTATCCATTGTCTACAATATGATACCATTCCCAGAAACATACGAAGTTGCTTAAAGTTGCGTGGGACATTCATTTGTCTTATGGCCTGGACTCGTTCTTCAGTGAGGTGTCGAGTACCCTGGGATATACAGTGGCCCAAAAAGACAACCTTTTTCTGGCATACCTGTAACTTAGTTCTATTCACTTTGCACCCTTTTTCAGCCAGGAATTGTAACAATGATAGAGTGGCTTTTAAACAAGTATCGTTATCCGGACAACATAACAATAGGTCATCTACATATTGCAACAATACACAAGTGTCAGGTGGTTGCCATTCCCCCAACACTGTCTGTAGGGCTTGCGAGTATAGAGTTGGCGAATGTGCCATTCCTTGCGGTAGGCGTGTCCAGGTCAACTGGCGGTTTTTGAGACGGAACGCAAACCACGGTTGACATTCCTCCGCCAGGGGTACAGAAAAGAAAGCATTAGCCAAGTCTATAACAGTAAATGAGGAGCTATCTGATGGTACTTCTGAAAGTAAAGTATGCGGGTTTGGTACTAGTGGCATTATTGGGACCAATATTTTGTTTACTGCCCTTAGGTCTTGTACCATTCTATACTTTACTGGGCCATCCCCCAATGTCTTTTTCTTGACCGGATACAATGGGGTATTGGCTGGTGACTGTATTTCTTTTAATGCTCCACTTTTGAGTAGAGCCTCCACTTGTAGTTCTATAGCTGCTTCCTGGGGCGCACTGAGTGGGTACTGTTTCTGCTGGGGGAGAACTGCTCCTGGAATCAGCTGTAGAGTAACCGGGGGTATGGGCAAAAGCCCAACGTCTGCTGGATGTGTTTCCCATAGCCCTTCCGGAAGGCTAGACAGAATTTGATCTATTTCCGGCGAGGGTGTATTGGACAGTTCTGGTTCTACTTCCAAACATTGTATTTTATTACAGATTTCTATACCCTCTGGGTCATCTCCTATTGCTAAGGTGACCATACCATCTGGATGATAAGTAATGTTTGCTCCTATTTTCTGAAGAATATCTGCTCCTAATAAATTAGTAGGGGCTCCTCTGGAAATCAAAAAGCGTGACAAAAACATGTGATTCCCTATTTTTACTTTTAAAGGTTTAGTCAGTGGGGCATCGGACAAAAGACCGTCATAACCACTTATGGGTATGGTGTCACGGGATGTCATGTGTGGAGGGACTACTGAATCAGATAATAAGCTGCGTGATGCTCCTGTGTCAACTAAACAAGGAATATGTTTACCTTCCACCTTCATCAACATGTGGAGCATTTTATTCTCTGATTCAGCTAGGACTGGGGCAAGTCATGCGGTCGGATCGTCCCTATCGTTGGTACGCCTCTGTCTGTAGTCCCTCGTGTCTCTGTCCGTGTTTCCTTCCTGTTCGTCTTTTATTCTTTTCCTACAGTCTCTTTTTATATGTCCCACCTTGTTGCAGTAATAACAGGTAAGAGGTTTACGGGAGGAAATCCCTCCTTCATTGACCCGGGCAACAGTGTTAACTCCCGGTGTCCTTCTGGGTTTAGCTTCTGCTAAATCAGCCTCTATGCCTTGTGCTTTCTGCAACAATGTTCCTCTGTCCCGTATGGCTCTCCATTCGGGAGTACATGCCTTCAATTTGTCACCTATTTGGGGTACTAGTCCTTCCATAAACTGTCGATTGAAAGCCCTAATGGTGACGGGTAAGGCTAAATCTAGACCTTCGTCAGCCATCATGCTTTCCATGTTGAGGTAAAATTCTGTAACAGTCTGACCTGGGGCCTGTTTTATGGGCGCTGTCGAACCCCTTTCCTGCTGTTTCCCTTGGCAAAATTCTCGTAACTGATTAATAAACAGGGGTCTAGAGTCTATATGACGGGGGTGTATTCCTGGTGGATCTGTCGCTGGATCCCCTTGTGGTCTATGTGGAGCAATTTCATTCATAAATTGATTAAACATCGTTAGTGTCATTTTATGTCTACACAAATCTTCCCCATCTTGCCAAGTTGCTTCATGTGTGTCTAGTAATTGTGTCACGAATCTACAGAATGCGGCAGGTTTTGCTACGGGATCAGGAGCATTCTGTATTAATGCCATAAGAGTGTCAGCCGACCAAGGTGTCCATGTCCTCAGAACGACTTGTCGAGTCACTGTAGGTGGCTGTCCTGCTTGACCCGCATTTGGATTATTTACTTGTATTACCCTAGTCCGACTGTGGACTGGAGCTACGGACTCTGGTCTTTGAGCTCCGCAATGTACACATTCCTGTGCCCAGTCTGTATTCTGGGTACCGCATACTCGGCATACCCATCCTCTTCCTCTTAAGGAAGGATAAAGTTTTGGTCTTTCGCTACCTGGTGTGGTAGTGGTATAAGGAGGTGGAGTACCTTCCGTTTTTACTCCATCCTCGGGAGCAGAAGGGAGACTCTTGCGTCGGACCTTCATGTCCCATCCACCCTGTTCATGACAATACTTCCATCCCTCCTCTTTAGCCCTGTTGGAAACCTTAATTAAACATTGTATTTGTGATACCCATCTGTTCTGCAGGACCTCCCCCTGTCTGTCTCTCTTTATATTCTCCCAACCTTCTACACTTAGCCCATTTTCTCCATCCATTCCAAATTTCTTGAGAACCCTATTCGTGCCCTGTGCCTTGTCCTTCCCATACAACATTGTAATTATGTCTTTAACAGCATAACATTTCTGAGATTCCTCCTGGGGTTTACCATGTGTCTGGCCCATTTTGACAGTCCTGCCTAGGTGGCGTTTGGATCACTTACTAAGTGTCTCGTTGCCTTCTCCTCCTAGGGTGCCAAAATACTAAAAACCTCTCCTGGATGAGATTTCTGAAATCGAATTACTTTATATGCTAGCCAACTGACAAATATTATGACCAGACTGACAGCTACAACATATACAAGCATTCCTTTTGGTGGCCAAACACATATAACTAGATCTCCGGGACTTTGTGGAGACCTTATTCCCTTCCCTTTAACATGGAATTTCTCAGCAATCGTTTCTTATTCCTGCTTTATTGAGGCAGTCAGGACTTATACTTTCAACCCGTTTTTAGGCTCATGAATCAAAAAGCGTATATCAAACTTAAGTGTCGGACCCCCAAGTACTCTTACGAGTTAAGGGCGCATTCCGTTACCCATTGGGATGATATATGTTTCAATTCACACCATACAAACAGGGCTTATCTCAGTCACAACAGACAGATGACAAGGAGACAGACAAGAAACAACGGTAACATAAGTCAAATATTAAATTCAAGACTCGCTTACTACAGAGGTTGGTTTTACCTGAAGAACAATACAGACAGATCGGGTGGGCACAAATCTAAGAAGCACAGAGTTTATAAGAAAATAAAGCTTTTCTTACCTGCGCAGGATTTGTCTGTGGTTCCTGATGTGCCCGACCTCTTTGTTCCGTCCTTATGTTCGTTCGCCTCTTGTAGTTTCTTTAGCGAAGTCCCTTGTTCGTGCGCCAAAAATGTTAGGTGTGACTACTGCAAGTCACCTATTCATAAGTTATGTTACCGTTTCCCAATTATTATTAGAGTCTTATCTAAGCAAGGAGACACGGAAAAACTTCTCAGTATGTCTGCTCAGACGGTCGCACTCACTCACACTCTGAGTCTCTTTATTATCACACAGGTCTTATATACACAAAGGAAAGACAGGCGTTAAAAATGTTGAAACAAAACAACTTCTATAAAAGGCAATTTCTAAGTGTCTTCTGCTTTTTGAGCTGATGCAGCAGTTGACCCTTATGACATGGCTTCCTCTTTGTGTGTACGTGACTGGATGTGACTGCACCCATCCGGCCTTTAAGAATGATGTCTTTAAAACAACTGAAAACAGACGAGATAAGCATTAATAGAAATATACTGTCAACCATTTTTATTCTTATACCTTGATCCTCACACCCCCCTGACCGCTGGGATGCCCGACGGAGACTTATTTGCCACGTGAGGATTGTCTCCCCAGAAAACTCGTAGGTGCAGGCCCTGACCTGCGCCCCGTATTGGATGTACTATATACTGCCTTGTGTGATGGTCTGCCTTGAACAGAGGGACGTAACCATTTCTTCCATCTAGGGGGGGAGGGGGGTGTTTTGTTTGAGGGGGGCCTGTTATGCCCAGTGGCCCGGGACGCCCGGGGTGATTCCACTGTGCTGGGGGGTGGGAGTGCTCCTTCGGGTTGTGGAGGAGTTTGATTTTGGTTTGAGGGAGTTGGGGGGACCAGCAACCATGTTTTTTATCGGGGAGTGATGTAGAGGGTATGCTGTTAGCCACATGATTGTCTAGTGTTGTTTCTTTCCCTTGGGTTATTCTTCCTTTTATAGTTGAGCTGGGCATTGATGTTAACATGTTTCCTCTCCCTGTGAATATTCTTCATGTCTTTACAGTGGTGTGAAAAAGTGTTTGCCCCCTTCCTCATTTCCTGTTCCTTTGCATGTTTGTCACACTTAAGTGTTTCGGAACATCAAACCAATTTAAACAATAGTCAAGGACAACACAAGTAAACACAAAATGCAATTTGTAAATGAAGGTGTTTATTATTAAAGGTGAAAAAAAATCCAAACCATCATGGCCCTGTGTGAAAAAGTGATTGCCCCCTAAACCTAATAACTGGTTGGGCCACCCTTAGCAGCAACAACTGCAACCAAGCGTTTGCGATAACATGCAATGAGGCTTTTACAGCGTCCTGGAGGAATTTTGGCCCACTCATCTTTTCAGAATTGTCCTAATTCAGTTACATTAGAGGGTTTTCGAGCATGAACAGCCTTTTTAAGGTCATACCACAACATCTCAATAGGATTCAGGTCAGGACTTTGGCTAGGCCACTCCAAAGTCTTCATTTTGTTTTTCTTCAGCCATTCGGTGGTGGACTTGCTGGTGTGTTTAGGATCATTGTCCTGCTGCAGAACCCAAGTTCGTTTCAGCTTGAGTACACGAACAGATGGTCGAACATTCTCCTTCAGGATCTCTTGGTAGACAGCTGATTCATAGTTCCTTTTATCATGGCAAGTCTTCCAGGTCCTGAAGCAGCAAAACAGCCCCAGACCATCACACTACCACCACCATATTTTACTGTTGGTATAATGTTCTTTTTATGAAATGCAGTGTTCCTTCTACGCCAGATATACTTGGACACACACCTTCCAAAGAGTTCCACTTTTGTCTCATCGGTCCACAGAATGTTGTCCCAAAAGTCTTGGGGATCATCAAGATGTGTTGTGGAGAAATTGAGACGAGCTTTGATGTTCTTTTTGCTCAGCAGTGGTTTTCTCCTTGGAACTCTGCCATGCAGGCCATTTTTGCCCAGTCTTTTCCTGATGGTGGAGGCATGAACGCTGACCTTAACTGAGGCAAGTGAGGCCTGCAGTTCCTTGGACGTTGTTGTGGGGTCTTTTGTGACCTCTTGGATGAGTCGTCGCTGCGCTCTTGGGGTAATTTTGGGCGGCCGGCCACTCCTGGGAAGGTTCACCACTGTTCCATGTCTTTGCCATTTGTGGATAATGGCTCTCACTGTGGTTCGCTGGATTCCCAAAGCTTTGGAAATGGCTTTATAACCCTTTCCAGACTGATAGATCTCAATTACTTTCTTTCTCAATTGTTCCTGAATTTCTTTGGGTCTCGGCATGATGTGTAGCTTTTAAGGATCTTCTGGTGGACCTTACTGTGTCAAGCAGCTCCTATTTAAGTGATGCCTTGATTGTGAACAGGTGTGGCAATAATCAGGCCTGGGTGTGGCTAGAGAAATTGAACTCAGGTGTGGACAACCACAGTTATAGTATGTTTTAACAAGGGGGGCAATCACTTTTTCACACAGGGCCATGATGGTTTGGATTTTTTTTCACCTTTAATAATAAACACCTTCAATTACATTGCATTTTGTGTTTACTTGTGTTGTCCTTGACTATTGTTTAAATTGGTTTGATGTTCCAAAACACTTACCGTATATACTCGAGTATAGGCCGACCCGAATATAAGCCGAGGTCCCCAATTTACCCCCAAAAAACTGGAAAAAATTATTGACTCGTGTATAAGCCGAGGGTGAGACATGCCTGTCCATCCCTGTGTGTCGTCCATCCCTGTGTGTGTCCATGCATCCGTGTGTGTGTGTGTCCATGCATCCGTGTGTGTGTGTGTGTGTGTCCATGCATCCGTGTGTGTGTGTGTGTCCATGCATCCGTGTGTGTGTGTGTCCATCCATCCCTGTGTGTGTGCATGCATCCGTGTGTGTGTGTGTGTGTGTGTGTGTGTGTGTGTGTGTCCATGCATCCGTGTGTGTCCATCCATCCCTGTGTGTGCATGCATCCGTGTGTGTGTGTGTGTGTGTGTGTGTGTGTGTGTGTGTGTGTGTGTGTGTCCGTGCAGCCTACCTGTGTCCAGCCTGCCTGTGTCCGTCCAGCCTGTGTCCGTCCAGCCTGTGTCCGTCCCGGCCTGCGTCCCGTCCCGGCCTGCGTCCCGTCCCGGCCTGCGTCCCGTCCCGGCCTGCGTCCCGGCCCGTCCCGCAGCTCTTCGTCGGTGGCCATTCTAGGATTCAAAAGCCGCGCCTCCGTCGGTGATAGGCGGAACACTCAATTTCCCACTGACTGCTGGGAAATTGAGTGTTCCGCCTATCGGATGTCCGTGATAGGCGGAACACTCAATTTCCCAGCAGTCAGTGGTCCGCCTATCATGGACGTCCGCTCATCCTCATACTACGGACGAGGATGAGAGGACGTCCGTGATAGGCGGAACACAGACTGCTGGGAAATTCAGTGTTCCGCCTATCACAGGCGAAGGCGGAGACGGAGGCGCGGCCTTTGAATCCTAGAATGGCCGCTGTCTGTCTGCTCGACACGCTGATCGGGCAGACAGACAGCGATGACTCGAGTATAAGCCGAGGGGGGCACTTTCAGCCTCAAAAAAGAGGCTGAAAATCTCGGCTTATACTCGAGTATATACGGTAAGTGTGACAAACATGCAAAGGAACAGGAAATGAGGAAGGGAGCAAACACTTTTTCACACCACTGTATATGCTATATAATGTTCCACAAATATGGTCAGATGTTCTTGCCGTTGTATGTTATTGTTATATGCCGGATTGCCGGGGGTGTTGGGTGGGACCGGGGGCCACACTTCTCGGCCCTGTCCAACCACTACCCCACTTAGTAACGCGCCCGAATCCCGGTATTTTACTGGGGAGCGCTTTAGCTGTATTCAGCACATTTAGTTGTCTCTTTGCGCAGTTCTCTCTTGTGATTGCGCCCTAATTCTACTTCTTGTTCTTATTTCTCCTTTTCGGGCCCGTTAAGGGCCTATCTATCACTTTCCCCCTTTCCGCATCCATTGGATTTTTTTTCACCTTTAATAATAAACACCTTCATTTACAAATTGCATTTTGTGTTTACTTGTGTTGTCCTTGACTATTGTTTAAATTGGTTTGATGTTCCGAAACACTTAAGTGTGACAAACATGCAAAGGAACAGGAAATGAGGAAGGGGGCAAACACTTTTTCACACCACTGTATACCATACGTCACCTCTGCGGGGGGTCAGAAGATCTCCCTGCCGCAACAAATTTCACAAGAATTTAAAACATTCTATGACGCCCTTTATAATCTACATACGTCCCCGCCGCCCCCAAATGCTACCTCTCAGTATATCGCCGCCTCCCTCATGCCCACGTTACCGGTCGAAGTTATAGAGAATTTAGAGGAGCCAATTACGTTAATAGAACTTCAGTCGGCGCTAGACACCACTAAGACGGGAAAGGCTCCGGGTCCAGACGGTCTCACGAATACATACTATAAAACCCTTCTCCCGTCTTTGGGTTCACATTTGATAAATTTTTTTAATGTCCTGAGCACGGGAGCGCACTTCCATAAGTCAACGGTACAGGCTAAGATTTCGGTGATACCGAAAGAAGGCAAGGATCCAGCGCAATGTGGGAGCTACCGCCCTATCTCCTTGCTAAATACAGACCTGAAACTCTTCACAAAAATTTTGGCCACTAGACTACAACGACATTTACCTAGCTTAATCCACTTAGACCAGGTGGGTTTCATACCGACCAGAGAAGCCAGGGACAATACTATTAAAGTCCTGAATCTGCTACATGTGGCGAATAAGGAACGCATTCCGTGCGTATTCCTCGGGACGGACGCCGAAAAAGCTTTCGACCGAGTGAACTGGCAGTTTATGTTCTCCACGCTGGAGCACATTGGACTGGGGGACAGGATGATGCGCTGGATTTCGGCCGTGTATTCCAATCCGACAGCCGGGGTGAGAGCCAACGGTGTTCTCTCGGACATCTTTGAGATTACCAATGGGACCAGGCAGGGGTGTCCGATCTCCCCCCTGTTGTTTGCCCTGACCCTGGAGCCTTTCTTTTGTCATATTAGGAGAAACCCAGATATTGTAGGGATCGGGGTCGCGAATACACAATACAAAGTCTCGGCTTACGCCGATGACTTACTGTTTACTCTGGCTGATCCGTCCTTATCACTACCTACCCTACTTAGTGAATTTGAAACTTATGGCAAACTCTCCAACTTCCGTATAAATTTTAGTAAATCGGAGGCCATGGGAGTAGGCATGTCCGCTCCCCAGCTGACTAATCTACAAACTCGTTTCAACCTGAAATGGACGACAGTAGCCTTGAAATATCTGGGCACACTTATACCCCCGAAACTATCTCAACTTTTTCAGCTCAACTTTCCACCCTTGCTTCATAAAGTGCGAGCTTTGTTATGCAAATGGAACAGCGGCCTCCATTCTTGGTTTGGCCGCTGTAACATCCTGAAAATGATGATTCTTCCCAAATTTCTCTACCTCCTTCAAGCCCTCCCAATCCACATCCCTCTATCCTACTTCGCACAAATCCGGTCAGTATTTCTGAACTTTCTGTGGGCGGGGAAAAGGTCTAGGTTACAGGGGAGGATTTTGTCCCTACCCAAGCAATCTGGGGGTCTGGCGATGCCGGACGTGCACTCGTACTACAAAGCAGCACAGCTGGTTAGACTAATTGACTGGTGTCGTCATGGGAAGGTGAAGCTGTGGACGCAGGTGGAACAAGCCCAGAGCGGGATACTCCTGAATGTCATTCCATGGTGCTACAATGATGTGCCGCTGGCCCTCAAGCGCCACCCGCTCATAGGCAATACTGTGGTAGTCTGCACGCGTCTGGCCTCCCGGGTCCCCCTGTCTTCCGATAACTCGCCCCTCCGCCCGATTTTAGACGACCCACGTTTCCCCCCGGGCACATCTGATGCAGCATTCCGAACCCTGAGGGATTCGGGGTGTTACCTAGCCTCACATTTTAGTGTAGCGGGACGTTGGAGAACGACTGCAGAACTGACAGACCCGACTGGCTCTTACCGCCTGGACTTTTTGAGAACAGCACAACTGCGACACTTTTTAGACACCCTAACGCCGCCTAGGGCCGCGTCTTCTTCTCCCACACCCATAGAAGATCTATGCTCCGGAACGGGGTTGGTGGCTCACACTCTGTCCTTAACATATACGATACTTAATGTTCCGCCGGAAGGCTATCAGCTCCCAAGTCTCATTAAATGGGAAAGGGAACTGAATTGCACATTCACAGATCTACAGAAGCAGAAAATTGTGCTGTTTACGCACAAATCGTCAATCTGCACTAAGGTGCAGGAGACGAATTACAAACTCCTCACGAGATGGTATAGGACCCCGGTAGTTTTGCGTAAATTTTTCCCGGCGGTGTCGGATGAATGCTGGCGCTGCTGGGAGGGGACGGGGACTCTGTTGCATATTTTTTGGTCCTGCCCTAGACTTAGATGTTTTTGGGAGGGGGTCCGTCGGATCGTGCAGGGATTCACTGATTATGTGATCCCGGATGATCCGGCGTTCTTCCTGCTTCATGTTAACGACATACCCACACGCTTGTATAAGAAGTCTTTGATCAGACATTTGGTAGATGCGGCGAAGGCATGCATTCCCCTTGCCTGGAAATCCCCGCTCCCGCCTACTCTGAATACTTGGGTCAGGAAAGTCGAAGACGTTAATAAGATGGAAGACCTTGTCCTGACGAGCCAACACAGACAGGAGTTATATACTAAGACATGGCAGCTTTGGAATATATTTAAATTCTCACAAGAGGGGCAGGCCCTACGGATGCCCCTAGATCACCCACTGTGAAGTGGATGATATCGTGACCATTCGTTCGAATGTTTACCTAATCTGAGTATTCTGGACACCCATGCTCGTGGGTACCTCCCCCCTCCCATGCCCCGCCCCCCCAATCTCCTTCCTCCTGCCCCCCGCCTGACCTTTACTTACCTCTCCCTTCCTACTTCCTCTTCTATTCACTGTTTTTCTATCTAGCTTTGCCTTCCTTGGCACCTCAGGGCTCTGTTGGAGTTCCTGGGCTTTCTTACATCCTTCTACAACTAACGGGAAAAAAGAAAAAGGGGGGGAGAGACCTGGCCGGACCTAAACGGCATGATGTTACATGTTACTATCAGGAGATACCTGTGTTGCAGTTGTACTATGTCATGTATTCAGAATGTCGCTACTTTATATTGCACTGTGAATGTTTGGATTTTGTACATGTTGTGGCCGGTTTGGTCCTCCCGCCCAAATACAAATAAAAAAATAAATAAATAAAGTTACTGCCAGACACAGCAGAAGTCCTCGGTTCACATCCCAACAGTGGCGGCTGGTTAGCAAAAAAATAAATAAGATTGCGCTATGGACAAATTATACCTATTCACTACACGGGTCAATAAAAAATTGTAAAATCAAGTGAAATCAAGTGAAATTCAATTATATGAAATGAATGAAAATAATAATGGTGAGATGAACTCCAAAGGTTGAAGCTGCCTGTGCTTGAAACCTGCCCCTAAATATAGGAGTAGGCCAGAAATATGAAGTGTAAATTGAGCTTTGGCGCTAAAACCTTTTTTAACGTGCACTGTGAGTGCCAAAATTATATATATGTGTATGGTGATCTATTATCTCTGCTGATGATCTAAATAATTCATGTGAACTAATGTGGAAATCTCCTAAAATCCACTATATAAGTGATATCTACCAAAATACGTGTGGGTATATCTAAGTAGATATATTAAAATAAAAATAAAAATAAACTGGAAAAAATAAATGTGTCTGTTGACTTGCAACTCAGAAATGCACATGTGTTGCAAGAAAATAGTGAATAAATCGCATGAAAATAAATAATTAAAAATAATACATATGTGCTTGGTAAAGAAATCATATGCAAACCATAAACCTATATCTATAAATTATGCTCTATGTTCAGAAGTGACAGTCCAAAGCGTTTGTAAAAGTACCAAGAAAAAATAACAAAAAAAACAAAAAACTTTCAATGTCCAACAGAAATTTTTTCAAAGTCGCATCATTCAGTTGCTGAAAAACGCATGGAATTTTTTCAAGTGAGGGGGATAGAGCAAGGTGACTAGTGCAGAAGGGTTAAAGTCATTCCTCTCCGGTGCGCCACTCTGTGTCAGGAAAAAAAAATATATATATGCGCTCACCAGACCAAAAACCCTCAATGGGTTAACCGAGCAGTCACAGTATGAGCCACTGTGCAGCTTTCCTTGGGCTCTGCTTCTGCTACGCTGGGGGAATGCTTTGCACTTCTCCTTCCACAAATAGTCCGTTTAGCAAATACACATAGGAGGAAACAGAAGTACAACCATAGTGCAATACTGTTTTTGAACGATTTATTTGTTTAAAAGTCAGGTTACTCACAATATCCAGTAAAAACAGATCGCCTTAATAATGACTGCGCCGGCGTTGCTGCTTGTATACCAATATGAGGTGCACGTCCTAGGCCACGCCCTACGCGTTTCGTCAGAGCGACCTCATCTGGAGCGGCCATGTTGGTGCACCCTCATGTTTATGTAGGGTGCAGTGCTCTTCTGCGCTTGCGCGATGTATTAGCGCCATTTAACTGTGGGAATGCCCTACCAGAGCCGCTGTATGTCTATTACGTACTGTATGCTCCCTTATAACAGCACAAACATAGAAAAAAACTTTTGCGGACACGGGGTATAATGCATTGTTAAACTATGGAGCATGCTGTATATTCCCTTATGCCAGCACAAATGTAAGAAACATTTTAACTATTGCGGACTCAGGGCATGGTGAATTGTTAAACTATAGAGCGCTGCAACCCACATGTTAAATTCCGGTATACAATGGGAAAATTGACAACAACTATGCACAAATATAATTGATAAAATGTATATAAACTGTATAAGAAATGTACATAAAAACTATATAAACAATACGTTAATAAAAATGGTAATCCCCTGACCGACTACCTTATGCATGTGACCCCTGCAAATCATCCAGAGTACAGGGTTCTATCTGTATTTTTAATGCAAATTATAATTAAAATTGCTAAAAAACGAAAGTGAAATCAGACCATATAATCACTTCCCTAGTAAGTGAATGTACTCCGGAAAAAAGAAAATAAAATAAAATAAAAAGGAGAGAAAAGAAGGGGGAAGTGAATGAGACAAACTGGAAACATGAATGTATGTATACATATATATGCATCTATATCTGCACATCCATACATCAATCAGTTAACTCAGATCAATGGATATGAAGGGTAATTACAGGTGAGATTAAATTCCTAAAGGAAGTACCTTTTTCAAATGTGGCAAATGCCTCCCTTGCAAAAACAGCAAAAGAACGGAAAAGAAGAGAACCACCTTCCAGTCAACCTCAAATAAAAGAGAATATAGAATAAATGAGCTCATCACATGTAAAAGCACTCATGTCACCTACATTATAGAGTGTCCCTGTTCCAAACAATATGTAGGGCGAACCACGAGAGAACTCCAAATTAGAATCGGAGAACATATTAGGAACATCAAAAAAGGGTATCCCAAACACAGTGTCTCCAGACACTTTAGGGATTTCCACAATCGTGACCCAGGACAGATGGTGTTTTACGGCATTGATAAAATAAGGGCCCACTGGAGAGGAGAGGACAAAACAATCAAAATATCCAAAAACGAGACCAAATGGATATATGACTTAGATACCCTCCAACCACAGGGAATGAATGTGGAGCTGGATTTGAATTGCTTTCTGACCAATTTTTAAAACTCCCCCAGTTTCAATTCTAGACTATACATTACTTACCTAAGGTAGGAACGTTTATATCCATAAAATCATAGCATAACATTCGACTCGTAATGAAACTAAGTAGGTTTCTCCCAATAAGTTGTGGCATTACAGTAAAAAGATCCACCTGAAAGCTCTGGCCCCCTAAAAGAGGGTGCATACACATTATGTGACCCAAGTCTGAGGTTATACATACATGTCCTCAAATGAGGGCAGTACACATCTATATATGTAAACAAAACTTGAGTTCATTACTATGCATTATTTCCGAACTAGGGATATATATGTATACACTGGCCTTCATTTTATATTGTTTTATATTTATTCTTATTTTCCTTTCATTTCATTTTTATTATTCCCTAAAAAAAATGAATAGATACCGGTACTTCCTTTAGGAATTTAATCTCACCTGTAATTACCCTTCATATCCATTGATCTGAGTTAACTGATTGATGTATGGATGTGCTGATATAGATGCATATATATGTATACATACATTCATGTTTCCAGTTTGTCTCATTCACTTCCCCCTTCTTTTCTCTCCTTTTTATTTTATTTTATTTTATTTTTTCCGGAGTACATTCACTTACTAGGGAAGTGATTATATGGTCTGATTTCACTTTCGTTTTTTAGCAATTTTAATTATAATTTGCATTAAAAATACAGATAGAACCCTGTACTCTGGATGATTTGCAGGGGTCACATGCATAAGGTAGTCGGTCAGGGGATTACCATTTTTATTAACGTATTGTTTATATAGTTTTTATGTACATTTCCTATACAGTTTATATACATTTTATCAATTATATTTGTGCATAGTTGTTGTCAATTTTCCCATTGTATACCGGAATTTAACATGTGGGTTGCAGCGCTCTATAGTTTAACAATTCACCATGCCCTGAGTCCGCAATAGTTAAAATGTTTCTTACATTTGTGCTGGCATAAGGGAATATACAGCATGCTCCATAGTTTAACAATGCATTATACCCCATGTCCGCAATAACTAAAAAGTTTTTTTCTATGTTTGTGCTGTTATAAGGGAGCATACAGTGCGTAATAGACATACAGCGGCTCTGGTAGGGCATTCCCACAGTTAAAATGGCGCTAATACATCGCGCAAGCGCAGAAGAGCACTGCACCCTACATAAACGTGAGGGTGCACCAACATGGCCGCTCCAGATGACGTCGCTCTGACGAAACGCGTAGGGCGTGGCCTAGGACGTGCACCTCATATTGGTATACAAGCAGCAACGCCGGCGCAGTCATTATTAAGGCGATCTGTTTTTACTGGATATTGTGAGTAACCTGACTTTTAAACAAATAAATCGTTCAAAAACAGTATTGCACTATGGTTGTACTTCTGTTTCCTCCTATGTGTATTTGCTAAATGGACTATTTGTGGAAGGAGAAGTGCAAAGCATTCCCCCAGCGTAGCAGAAGCAGAGCCCAAGGAAAGCTGCACAGTGGCTCATACTGTGACTGCTCGGTTAACCCATTGAGGGTTTTTGGTCTGGTGAGCGCATATATATAGTTTTTTTTCCTGACACAGAGTGGCGCACCGGAGAGGAATGACTTTAACCCTTCTGCACTAGTCACCTTGCTCTATCCCCCTCACTTGAAAAAATTCCATGCGTTTTTCAGCAACTGAATGATGCGACTTTGAAGAAATTTCTGTTGGACATTGAAAGTTTTTTGTTATTTTTTCTTGGTACTTTTACAAACGCTTTGGACTGTCACTTCTGAACATAGAGCATAATTTATAGATATAGGTTTATGGTTTGCATATGATTTCTTTACCAAGCACATATGTATTATTTTTAATTATTTATTTTCATGCGATTTATTCACTATTTTCTTGCAACACATGTGCATTTCTGAGTTGCAAGTCAACAGACACATTTATTTTTTCCAGTTTATTTTTATTTTAATATATCTACTTAGATATACCCACACGTATTTTGGTAGATATCACTTATATAGTGGATTTTAGGAGATTTCCACATTAGTTCACATGAATTATTTAGACCATCAGCAGAGATAATAGATCACCATACACATATATATAATTTTGGCACTCACAGTGCACGTTAAAAAAGGTTTTAGCGCCAAAGCTCAATTTACACTTCAGTGGCGGCTGGTTCTCCAATTTTTTAGTGGTGGTGGTAAACAAACCTTGCCCCCTCACTCCCCCCCCACCACCTAGGGTGGGGGGTAGGCAGACCTCGATGATGATTAATATGAGAGGTGTGCAGGCCCAGCAGAGGTGGTGTGACTGGGTTCTATGTCCCCCCTGGGCCAGCTGCAGGCAGACATCAGACGGAAAGGTGGCCTTACCTTATCCTTCTTGTCCTTGGGGTTCTCCTCGCTCTTGCTCATCTCTGTGCTGACCACCGCCGGGCTCCAGGTGATGACCATGCTCCCCAAGTGGCCGCTGCCATCCCCGCTGTCAGTCCAGCCGCAGCTGTCAATCTTGATGAGCCGGTGTTTGGGGGAGACCACAAAGCCCCCCGGGTTGCTGCTGTTGCTTCTCTCCACGCGGCCTCCTCTCACTGTTGCTGCGGTAACGGTTCAGGGAGGATGATGAGGTAGTGATGTTGCTGCTGGATCCGGGGTAGGGCTCCTGCAAGAGGCTGCTATTCCTCGCTGCACATGGCCCACTGCTTGTGGAGGGAAGAGCTGGGGCCATTGCTTCTCCTCCCGGCCAATCAGGAGGCAGGTCCTAAGACTCCCTGGCCCAACGGGTCTCAGGACCCGCTTCCTGATTGGCTGGGAGGAGAAGCAGGAAGACATTAAGGAATATTAATTTGTCACACAAGTGAATGGGCTCGGGGCACAGTGCTCTGTGCCTTGAGCCCACCCTTTTTGAAACCAATTAGAGCCTCAGGCTATAACCATATGCTTCAAAAAAAAAAATTGCTATTGAAATCCCTGCGTTCGCCACCCTGCATGGAGATTAGGGGCTGGGCACATGGATTAGGGGGGTGGCAGCCCTGCGCCCCTTATAAGCAGCTGTCACTATATCCCAATCGGACAAATTAGGACTTACATGTTTTGCACCTTTATGATTGATTTTTTTCTTAGCCCTTTGAACCCTTGAAATGCATTGGATGTTGCTGAACATGAATTATAAAAAAAATCATTTTATCCACTTTAAAAATAATAAAAATTATAATAAAATAATTGTATCCACTTTAAAAAATAAGTGTCTGGTGCTTTCCTCCTTACTTATCAGTTTGCACCAATGACCGTCACTCCTCAGGAAGTTGCCTCATTTGGGCCAGCACCAAGATAACAAGCAGAACAGACTATCCAACACCAGATATTTAAGGTGGACCTCTTGATGACTAGTTATGGTCAGAAAGATTTTTTAGAAAACTGTGAGCTTGTAGCATACACCCCTAAAAAAAAGACTTTCATATTCCCTCAAAACACATCTGACATTCGTACTCTTTTAATCTTTGATCCGTTTGACTGCCTATTAGGTTTTCTCCATTTTTTGTCTTTGCTTGGAGATGGTTCAGATCAATCAAATCCATAAAACCTTCAATGTTCACTGACACCAATTGGCCATAAACAGGAATTACTGCCCAGCTCTGGCTGAACGATAACTTGACTTTTCTCCAGCGTATAAAGGACAAAATTTCATCTCACATTCTGGTAAAATTATAATTTATTATTTTCAGTCCATTGGTGATGTCCTACATTTTACATTGTTACTTTAAAATGATTCTGTCACTAAAAGATATGTATAAAATAAAGGGCTTTTCTGCAAAGATGATAGGTAACTCTCGCCTCTCCCGGTGCCGCACTGCTTCCGATCTGATGTCGTGAAGAGAGACCGCCATTCATTTTGGGATATTAAAATGAAAATGGGATATTGGCATATTGTTGATTTCCTGGTCTTGTGCTGCATGCCGTGGTTCCTCACTCGGACTCTCATGTCCTTTTAGGACACCAATGGGGATACAGACAGAAAAAAAAAAATTAAATCTTTGAACTGTTGGCTGCACAAAATGCCTAACGCTGTTAGGCCAGGTCAGGTTTACTTTAAAGTGTATCTGTTGTTCTAGATCAGTGGTCTCCAAACTGTGGCCCTTTGCTTGCCTTTATAAGGCCCTTGGGGCACTTTTCCTTCCACTGATACGAGGCACTACCCTGTTTCCCCTAAAATAAGACCTAGCATGAGTGTCGGTGATGGCTGCAATATAAGCCCTAACCCCCAAATAAACCCCACCCTCTTTCCCCGAAAATAAGCCCTACACTGAGAGTAAGACATAGAAGGGCTTTAACCAGGGCTTATTTGGGGGTTAGGGCTTATATTGCAGCCATCGTCGACAATCACGCTAGGTCTTATTTTAGGGGAAACAGGGTATTACTTCCACCAACACCAGCAATGGGGCATAATTCCTGTCCCTGATACCAACAATAGGGCATTATTCCTACCCATTGACCACAACAACAGGGCACTATTCCTACCCATTCACCTTAAAACTAGGGCACTATTCATAACCATTCACCCCAAAAATAGGGCACTATTCCTACCGATTCACCCCAACAATAAGGCACTATTCCTACCCATTGACCCCCTACAATAGGGCACTATTCCTACCCATTGACCCCCTACAATAGGGCACTATTCCTACCCATGACCCCAACAATAGGGCACTATTCCTACCCATTGACTCCAACAATAGGGCACTATTTCTACCCATTGAACCCAACAATGGGGTACTATTCCTGCCCATTCACCCCAACAATAAGGCGATATTCATACCCATTCACCCCAATAATAGGGCACTATTCCTACCCATTGACCCCAACAAAAGGACACTATTCCTACCCATTAACCTCAAAAATAGGGCACTATTTCTACCCATTGAGGCCAACAATGGGGTACTATTCCTACCCATTCACCCTAACAATAAGGCCCTATTCCTACCCATTGACCCAAGCAATAGGGCACTATTTATACCCATTGACCCCAACAATAGGACACTGTTCCTGCCCATTCACCCCAACAATAGGGCAATAGGGCACTTTTCCTGTGCATTCACTCTAAAAATAGAGCATAATTCCTACCCATTGACCCCAACAATAGGGCACTATTCCTACCCATTGACCCCAACAATGGGGTACTATTCCTACCCATTCATCCCAACAATAAGGCGCTATTCCTACCCATCGACCCCAACAATAGGGCACTATTTCTACCCATTGACCCCAACAATAGGACACTGTTCCTGCCCATTCACCCCAACAATAGGGCACTTTTCCTGTGCATTCACTCTAAAAATAGAGCATAATTCCTACCCATTGACCCCAACAATAGGGCACTATTCCTACCCATTGACCGCAACAATGGGGTACTATTCCTACCCATTCACCCCAACAATAAGGCACTATTCCTACCTATTCACCCCAACAATAGGACACTATTCCTACCCATTTACCCCAACCAAATGGCACTATTCCTACCTATTCACCCCAAAAATAGGGCACTATTTCTACCCATTGATGCCAAAAAAAAGGCATACTATTCCTACCCATTCACCCTAACAGTAAGGCGCTATTCCTACCCATTGACCTCAACAATAGGGCACTATTCTTACCCATTCACCCCAACAATAGGGCACCATTCCTATCCATTCATCCCAACAATAGGGCACTTCTCCTATGCATTCACTCTAAAAATAGGGCATTATTCCTACCCATTGACCCCAACAATGGGGCATTATTCTTCCCACTGGCACCAACAGCAAGGAACTATACTTCCTACTGATAGCAATAATGGGGGACTATTCCTTCCCCTGATACCAACAATGAGACACTATTGCTCCGACTAGTACCAATGATGAGGCATTGTTCACTCCTATTGACTTCAGGACATTTTCTATTCATGCTGGTCACTCAAAGTCTAAAGGACAGTAAACTCCCCCCCAGGGAGACCCTTTTCTAGATGGTATGTGGAAGGGTTAAAACACTTGTCAGGTAGAGATAAGCAAATGTATTAAATGTTTGATCAGTTGTGGTTCAGACAAAATCTTTACAAATTTGAGAACCCTCAAAATGTAATGTTTCGAAGCTGCAGAAGCTCATTGAAGTAAACAGAAATCCAAAGTAGGCTCTAAAATATGAGTATTACAGAGCAGGAAATGATGGAAAATTGTGCAGAATGGTTTGGAAAGCTTTACAAGCTGATGGGGCCAAAAAGAGTCTGAGACACTTCCTATTGCAATTTTACCAAGAATGCCAAGATAGAAGGGCGGTTACTATGATAGAACCTGGTGGGGCCTATAATCAAGATAAGGGTTCCCCTGGCAAAATCATGCCTTGAGAAAGAGGTCCTGTGTACCCTCAAAACATCACAGTGTTTTTTTGCTTTCTGATTAAGTAAAATGGTGTTGATACACGAGACGCTGGTTGTATTGGCTGTCCAAAAGCCCTCACTGACCCACCAATGGTGACCTATTAACTGGCTAGTGATATTTTTTACTGGAATAAGGGTTACTGAACAATTCTAAAGGAGAAATGGTTAGGAAAAAGGACACCCTTTAAGAGCATGGCAAACTCCAGTATTTGAATACAAATCATACGCTCAGCCATCACAGTTAAAAAAGCTTTAAATCACCCCATGAACTTGTGCTCCAGGTTGGAGAGTAGATGAAGTTCCTCCCTGGTGCTTCCTTGCAAGATTGGTTCTTTCCCACTATTAAAAGCCCCTCCAGGAGTGTAGTTTGAGTCCAGGCTCCAGACTCAAGCCTGGTCTCACAAGCAAACAGGTGCCGTCCCTAGACAACAGGCTTAGAAGGACCAGACTTTCAGCATATATCCTCCCCCAAGTAGGAACTCTGGGAAAAGAAAGTAATTACAAGGTCTTACCCAAATTTCTATATCCTCCTATATCACTCCTAGCCTGCAATAAGTCTCTTAGTTGGCCAAAATATTCATCACTTAGCAATACTGGATTTTCTGCCAAGGACACTCCCTAGCAGCAAGCAGAAGCAAACAATGGTATTAAAGTGGTTGTAAACCTCAGACATGAAATATGAACAAAGCATATCCCTCTATAGTGTGTACTTGTCTCCACCCAGAGCAGTAAGTGTCATTTCTGTCTACTCCCTCCTACCTCAGCTATCTGAGTCACTTCTGACAAGTTTTTCTGGCACCAAAAGAAAAAAGACTGGGGAGAGCTCCAGCACTCAGCCTGTGATTGAAAGCCTTGGCTCTGTTCCTGTGTGCTGTGTGAAGGGGGAGGGGGTATGTCCCTTCCCTCTAATCAGCACTCAGAGCTCTCTTCACTCAGCTCTGCAGAGTGTAACCTCAGCTCTCCGGCCCCATTTTTCTGAACTCTCAGATAAGCTTTTTACATTCTGGACTTTGAACAGGTGTAGAGACGAGAAGAGTGCAGATAAACAGGTACAACATATTTGTTTAATCTCTGTGTATCACCTGAGGCCAGTCACTGCACTGGGTATATGTGAAGGTTTACAGTCACTTTAATGTAATGGGGGCACTTAGCCGGGGGGGGGAGCCAGGAGTCCCGCTGGGGGTCCCCAGAAGAGGAGGATCAGGTCAAGTATAACGTGTTTGTTATTTGAAAAAAAAAAATTTTTTAAATTGTTTTAGCCACGGGCGACCATATAACTTACATATACGGTGGCAAAGTGGCACGTGCCTTGTACGTGATCCGACACCTCTGGGTCTGGGGCGCGCACGTGCCCCGCCGCCAACCCACTACCGCTGTGAATATACACAGCAGGAGCTGATCGGCGGCTATCACAGTCTCGATCTCCGCTGACACCCGCCAATCAGTGGCGGAACTACCGCCATAGCAGCACATGCGGGCTCTATGGGGCCCGCAGTCAAATGGGGCCTGGTGAGGACAGGCGCTATGGCTCCGCGGGAGATAGCGGGCGGCTCCGCGGGTGAGAGCTGGCGGTCCGCGGGCGGCCCGCGGGTAGTCCGCGGCTCCGCGGGTGAGAGCGGGCAGTCCGCGGGTCCGCGGGGGGCTCCGCGGGTCCGCGGGGGGCTCCGCGGGTGATAGTGGGAGGCAGATGAGAGTGGCCGGTCCGCTGGTGAGAGAGTGGGCGTGAGCGGGCTGGCCAATCAGGGAGCTGACGGGCGAGGGAGCATAGAGAAGACATCATCTCTCGCCGCCCTCTCATCCCTGCAGTGCAGTTCCCCCCTCACTGTGCAGGCAGCCAGGAAGCAGAGAGATGACATTATCTCTCTGCTGCCTGACTGATAATCTGCTGGCTGACTCTGTGACACAGCAGGAAAGTGGCAGAGCAAGTGACAATCCATAATGTGTGGCAGGCGACGTGGCAAGTGACAACCCAGGACGTGGCACATGACAATCCGTAACATGTGGCAGGTGACGTGGCAAGTGAAAATCCATGACGTGGCAAATGACAATCCATAATGTGTGGCAGGCAACGTGGCAAGTGACAACCAGGGACGTGGCAAGTGACAATCCGTAACGTGTGGCAGGTGACATGGCAAGTGACAACCTGGATGTGGCAAGTGACAATCCGTAACATGTGGCAGGTGACGTGGCAAGTGAAAATCCGTGACGTGACAAGTGACAATCCGTAATGTGTGGCAGGTGACGTGGCAAGTGACAACCCGGGACGTGGCAAATGACAATCCGTAACGTGTGGCAGGTGACGTGGCAAGTGACAACCCAGGACGTGGCAAATGACAATCCGTAACGTGTGGCAGGTGACGTGGCAAGTGAAAATCCATGACGTGGCAAATGACAATCCATAATGTGTGGCAGGCAACGTGGCAAGTGACAACCAGGGACGTGGCAAGTGACAATCCGTAACGTGTGGCAGGTGACATGGCAAGTGACAACCTGGATGTGGCAAGTGACAATCCGTAACATGTGGCAGGTGACGTGGCAAGTGAAAATCCGTGACGTGACAAGTGACAATCCGTAATGTGTGGCAGGTGACGTGGCAAGTGACAACCCGGGACGTGCAAGTGACAATCCATAATGTGTGGCAAGTGACAATCTAGGATGTGGTGAGTGACAATCTGTAATGTGTGGCAATCTAGGACGTGGCAAGTGACAATCCGTAATGTGTGGCAGGTGACGTGGCAAGTGACAACCTGGATGTGGCAAGTGACAATCCGTAACATGTGGCAGGTGACGTGGCAAGTGAAAATCCGTGATGTGACAAGTGACAATCCGTAATGTGTGGCAGGTGACGTGGCAAGTGACAATCCGTGATGTGTGGCAGGTGACGTGGCAAGTGACAACCCGAGACGTGGCAAGTGACAATCTAGGACATGGCAAGTGACAATCCGTAATGTGTGGCAGGTAATGTGGCAAGTGACAATCCGGGACTTGGCAAGTGGACAATCCGCAACATGTGGCAGGTGACATTCTGCAACGTGTGACAAGTGACAATCTGCATCTGGTGGCAGGCGACGTGGCAAGTGGACAATCTGCAATGTGTAGCAGGTGATGTGACAAGTGACAATCCTTAATGTGTGGCAAGTGACAATCCAGGACGTGGCAAGTTACAATCCATAATGTGTGGCAAGTGACAATCCATAATGTGTGGCAGGTGACTTGGCAAGTGACAATCCGCAACATGTGGTAGGTGACATTTCGCAACGTGTGACAAGTTACAATCTGCATCTGGTGGCAGAAGATGATGGCAAGTGACACGCTCAGAGATCCCACTGATTTTGCATTATGGTGAGTTGAACTATTTCATTTTATATAACAGAACAGAAATTGGTTAAAAGGCCTGGAGGTCAGCAATGTGTTCCCTTCAGGGGCTGCATAGAGTATACTGCATACTTTGTTGTTCAAAATTAATATAAGCCGTTGCCTGGGTACTGTGCCACATGGGTGTGGTAGTCTGTTGTTTAATGGCATTAGTTCATTTTTTTTGGTGGGGGGGGGGGCCCATACAACATTTTGCTATGGGGCCCTGTGATTTCTAGTTACGCCCCTGCCGCCGATCCTTCAATACAAAGGGAAAACTGCGATCTGCCTATGTAAACAAGGCAGATTGCCGTTCTGTCAGTAGAGAAGACATGGATGCGGTAGGGACACCGACCCATCCCTTCTTCCCCTAGTACAAAGACTGTCGGTCTTAGGTGTCGGAATTGTCCACCGCAGTGTCGCCACCATTACTATTAAAATAAATAAATAAAAATATCCCATATTTTGTAGACACTATAACTTTTGTGCAAACCAATCAATATATGCCTATTGGGATTCGTTTTTAGCAGAATACATATTGGCTTAAATTGATGAAGAAATACGATTTTTTATTTCTTTTGATTGGATACTTTTTATTGCTGAAAGTTTTTTCAAAATTGGTGGCCTTTTTTTGTTTATAGTGCAAAAAAAAACAAAAAAAAAAAAAAAACACAGAGGTGATCAAATGCCACCGAAAGCTCTATTTGTGAGAAAAAAAAGGACAATTTTATTTGAGTACAGCATAGCACGACCGTACGATTGTCAGTTAAGTAACGCAGTGCCATATCCCAAAAAATGGCCTGGTCATTAAGGGGGGGGGGGGGGGGGTAAATCTCTCGGAGGTCAAGTAGTTAAAGCAGAGTTCCATCCAAAAGGGGAAGCTCCGCTTATCTGCTTCCTCCCCCCCCCCCCCTCCACATTTGGCACCTTTCAGGAAAGGGGGGCATAGGTACCTGTTTTGGACAGCTACCCTTCCCCACTTCTGGGAGACTGTGCCTTGGCGACGTCCCTCATAAGTTCGGCTCAGTAGGAAGCCGGCTATGAAGCCGAAAGGCTTCACTGCTGGTTTCCCTTACCAGGAATGGCTGGAGATGATCCACAACCAACAGTATTTGTGTAGTGATTCACCTGCAACCAGTAGTCATCCCTGGAGACTCTGAGCCCCCGTACACATGGTCGGAGATTCCGGCAACCAAATCCGTCGGAATTAATCCAGAAGAGGTCCGAAAGTGATTTTGCTTACACACGGTCGGACTCAGTTGTCGGAAAATCCGATTGTACATAACGTGATGACGTTATTTCATTACGACGGGACTACGTTCAGGCTAGTAGCCAATAGCTTTGGCCTAGGAATTTGATCTGAGCATGCGTGGCACTTTGTCCGTCGGAGTAGGCTACACATGATCGGAGTATGTCCGATCGGAGCATTTTGTCTGAAAATGTTACCGGCAAGTTGGAAAAGTTGGTCCGTCGGATATTCCGACGGAAACAGTCCGATGGAGGCCACACACAGTCGGAATATCCGACAAAGCAGTCCGATAGGACACATTCCGTCGGAATCTCCGACCGTGTGTACAAGGGCTTAGAAGTGTTCTCTCCCGCTGTCCTCTCACTTGCTCTCTCATGTAGAGATGGCCTTGCGGTTGGCCCGGCGGTCAGTTCGCGGTGAATTTTGCACGTTCGCGATTTGCCAAACCGGCGGACTTCTGGCGCTGTTCGCGCGGCGGACATATGCGTTTACATTGTGAAAGAACTTTGACCCATGATGACACATCCATCATGGGGTACAGGACAGCCAATTGAGACATTTCAGCACATGGACACTTGGACATTCCCTCTACCTTATAAATAGACCTGATCTGGCGGCCATTTTTCATTCTGTCTTTTGTCAGTTTAGGGACAGGACGCTGTGTGGAGCAGGGAGAGACTGTAGTAAAACAAATCACTAGCTGTTAGGTCCACAAAAGTCCTTTTAAGGACTGGTATAGGTGTACAGTATATAGGGTTGTACACGTATAATATACTTTCTTTCAAATATAGAAAGCCTATTATACTTGACTGCTGACCAATTCTGCAGCTGTCTTTTATCAGTGTAGGGACTGAGGGACAGTCTGCAAATCACTAGCTACTAGGTCCACAAAGGTCCTTTTAAGGACTGGTATAGGTATACTATTTGGTGTGCAGTATATAGGTGTGTAATACACGTATAAAATACTTGCACATATAGAAAGCATAGTATAGTGTATTTCTACTGTGCAGCATTGTGACTGCTGAGCGGTTCTGCAGCGATACTACAAAGAGTGACAAACGCAATAAAAAAAAAGTATTATAACTGGTGTGATAGACCAGTGGCCCCCAAAAACGACAGATTGAAGCGGGGTGTTATATACCTTCTTCCACATACATACTGCACTTCTCTAGAGACTTTTGTCACAGGGTCATTTAAAAAATGACAGGCAGAGGAAGAGGCAGGCCCTTCCGCAGGGGTGGTAGGGGGTAGGGCAGGAGCAACAGACTTGAGCCAAAGTGGCAAATTGCAGAAGGTGCGTGCAATTACGTCAAAAGATGCACCAGACTTGGTTGAGTGGCTCACTCAGCCTTACTCTTCTGCACCCTCCTCATCCTCTCAATCTGCACCCTCTTCTTCACTCTCTGCTATGTGCACCCACAAAGACAGTGCTCTCTATCACGGTGCTGGTGTCAGTGCTCTCTATCTCGGTGCTGGTGTCAGTGCTCTCTATCTCGGTGCTGGTGTCAGTGCTCTCTATCTCGGTGCTGGTGTCAGTGCTCTCTATCTCGGTGCTGGTGTCAGTGCTCTCTATCACGGTGCTGGTGTCAGTGCACTCTATATCGGTGCTGGTGTCAGTGCTCTCTATCTCGGTGCTGGTGTCAGTGCTCTCTATCTCGGTGCTGGTGTCAGTGCTCTCTATCTCGCTGCTGGTGTCAGTGCTCTCTATCTCAGGGCTGGTGTTAGTGCTCAGTCTCAGTGCTGGTGTCAGTCAGGGAGATAGCAGCGGAGAAGCCAATCAGCAGGCAGACCTCTGCATAGTTGGGGGTAAGGGCTGGGCAGAGGGAGGGGCTCAAGCACAGGTTGGCACACTGGGACACTGGCACAGGACTGCGCTGCCCTGACTGTGGCACTGATCATCTACTGCACCCCCTTCATAGCCTGCCCTGACCTTGCCTCTCCTCCATGGCCTTCATGCGCTCCTGAATTGTCAAAATTTCACAGATAAAAAAAAGAATGCTTGGCCGCGTTCACGGTTCGCGTTCGCAAAACATCCCGTCGGAAGTTCGTCCATCACTACCTACAACCACTTTAACTGTGTGTAATAGAAGCACAGTCATTTCCAATTACAGACAGTAGAGGGCAGCAGATCCCTACACATGTGAGCTACCTATCTTATCCAAAGCATTTCATCTGCAAGATTATTCATTCCTGCCCGAAGTCATATGACATGACGGACTTTGAGTGGGTATATCTGAATGATACCTGTAGCTACAGACATCCTTCAGATATTGCCGTTTTCAGCCGGCGATTCCCTACACCATAAGAATGATCATATCGGCTGTTCCACCACTTGATCGTTCTTACATTAGGCGAGAAGGGAGCCCCCCCTCCCCCCGCACGGCCCTCTGGTGCGATATGATCGTTGAGTCGGATGTTGATCATAGAGATTTCCGTCAGACCAGATGGTCGCCGGAGTCTCTATGATCGTCGGAGGCCCGGAAGCGAAGTTATGACATCACGCCTGGCCTCTGCATTAAAAAAACAAAAACGGCACCACTTCAGCTGGGAAGCGGTTTATTTTTATTTGTTTATTTCAGGCTTCCCAGCCTAGAGGTGAGATGTGGGGTCTTATTGACCTCATATCTCACTGTAAAGAGGACCTGTCATGTCATATTTCTATTACAAGGGATGTTTACATTCCTTGTAATAGGAATAAAAGTGATCAAAATTTTAATTTGTGCCCATCAATTGCCGCCACTGTTCCCATCAAATGCTGCCACTGTGTCCATCAAACGCAGCCACTGTTGCATCAATTTCAGCAACTGTGCCCATTAATTGTAGCCACTGTGCCCATAAAATGCTGCCACTATGCCCATCAATTGCCACCACTGTGCCCATAAAATGCAGCCACTGTGCCCATCAATTGCCACCACTGTGCCCATCAATTACTGCCACTGTGACCACCTGCCCGCTGTCTGACCGCCACTGTGCCCATCAATAGGCATCCAATCACAGTTGTTTCACCCAATCAGGTGACAGGTAACACAGTGGTGTGAAAAAGTGTTTGCCCCCTTCCTCATTTCCTGTTTAAACCAATTTAAACAAGGCTTTATAACCCTTTCCAGACTGATAGATCTCAATTACTTTCTTTCTCAATTGTTCCTGAATTTCTTTGGGTCTCGGCATGATGTGTAGCTTTTAAGGATCTTCTGGTGGACCTTACTGTGTCAAGCAGCTCCTATTTAAGTGATGCCTTGATTGTGAACAGGTGTGGCAATAATCAGGCCTGGGTGTGGCTAGAGAAATTGAACTCAGGTGTGGACAACCACAGTTATAGTATGTTTTAACAAGGGGGGCAATCACTTTTTCACACAGGGCCATGATGGTTTGGATTTTTTTTCACCTTTAATAATAAACACCTTCATTTACAAATTGCATTTTGTGTTTACTTGTGTTGTCCATGACTATTGTTTAAATTGGTTTGATGTTCCGAAACACTTAAGTGTGACAAACATGCAAAGGAACAGGAAATGAGGAAGGGGGCAAACACTTTTTCACACCACTGTGTTACCTGTCACCTGATTGGGTGAAACAACTGTGATTGGATGCCTATTGATGGGCACAGTGGCGGTCAGACAGCGGGCAGGTGGTCACAGTGGCAGTAATTGATGGGCACAGTGGTGGCAATTGATGGGCACAGTGGCTGCATTTTATGGGCACAGTGGTGGCAATTGATGGGCATAGTGGCAGCATTTTATGGGCACAGTGGCTACAATTAATGGGCACAGTTGCTGAAATTGATGCAACAGTGGCTGCGTTTGATGGACACAGTGGCAGCATTTGATGGGAACAGTGGCGGCAATTGATGGGCACAGTGGCTGCATTTGATGGGCACAGTGGCTGCATTTGATGGGAACAGTGGCGGCAATTGATGGGCACAGTGGCTGCGTTTGATGGGCACAGTGGCTGCATTTGATGGGAACAGTGGCGGCAATTGATGGGCACAGTGGCTGCATTTGATGGGCACAGTGGCTGCATTTGGTGGGCACAGTGGCTGCGTTTGATGGGCACAGTGGCTGCATTTGATGGCACAGTTGCGGCAATCGATGGGCACAGTGGCTGCATTTGATGGCACAGTGGGTGCGTTTGATGGCACAGTGGCTGCGATTGATGGGCACAGTGGCTGCGTTTGATGGGCACAGTGGCAGCATTTGATGGGCACAGTGGGAGCATTTGATATGGCACAGTGGCTGCGATTGATGGGCAAAGTGAGGCAATTGATGGAGGGGTTTTTCAGAATTTTTCAGTCTGTTTGCGCCCCCCCCCCCCCCCAAAAAAAAAATTTTTTTTGAGCACTAGCCGCCACTGTAATGTGCAGTATTTTCTAGCTACAGGTCCTAAACCTTTGTCACCTCTC
Source organism: Lithobates pipiens (assembly GCF_037356315.1). Taxonomy (NCBI): domain Eukaryota; kingdom Metazoa; phylum Chordata; class Amphibia; order Anura; family Ranidae; genus Lithobates; species Lithobates pipiens. The sequence goes on from NW_027507785.1 coordinate 322,541,098, forward strand.
AGCGGTCTGGTTGGGAAATCCTCATTGTGTTCCTTTATTTGATGTTTGCAGATCTCAAAATGTTAACACAATAGTGAAGTAAGCATCCCGTGAGCTGTCAATGTTTAACCTCTCCATGTGAGGCCAGTCTAAGTCCATACAAACATTACAGACAGAGCTTCTCTTTGTTGTAAACTCAGCAAATATTTAAATTGATTGGATGCACAATGCTCAGGGTCCCCACACACTGCTCCAATCTCCACCTTCACTGCCCAAATATCCACACTCGCAAAAAAAAAAAAGAAATGCAGAGGTGATCAAATATCACCAAAAGAAAGTTCAATCAATGGGGAAAAAAGGACGTCAATTGTATTTGGGTGCAGCGTCGCATGAATTGTCAGTTAAAGTAACGCAGCGCTGTATCGCAAAAATGGCCTGGTCATGAACCCACTGTGCCCCATCAAATGCAGCCTCTGTGCCTTCAAATGCAGTCATGGTGCCCATCAATTGCCGCCACTCTGCCATCAATTGCCACCACTCTGCCATCAAATGCCGCCGCTGTGCCCATCAAATTCAGCCACTGTGCCCATCAATTGCAGCCACTGTTCCACCAAATGCAACCAGTGTGCCCCATCAAATGCAGCCACTGTGCCATCAAATGCAACCACTGTGCCCATCAATTGCAGCCACTGTGCCATCAAATGCAACCACTATGCCCCATCAAATGCAACCACTGTGTTCCATCAAATGCAGCCACTGTGCCCCGTCATATGCAGCCACTGTGCCCCATCATATGCAGCCACTGTGCCCCATTAAATGCAGCCACTGTGCCCCATTAAATGCAGCCACTGTGCCATCAAATGCAACCACTGTGCCAGTCAATTGCAGCCACTGTGCCCATCAAATGCCACCACTGTGCCCATCAAATGCCACCACTGTGCCAATCAAATGCCGCCACTGTGCCAATCAAATGCTGCCACTGTGCCCAGCAAATGCAGCCACTGTGACCGCCCGCCTGCTGGCAGGTCAGGCAGCCCCAAATGCAACCACTGTGTCCCATCATATGCAGCCAATGTGCCCCATCAATTGCAGCCAATGTGCCCCATCAATTGCAGCCACTGTGCCCCATCATATGCAGTCACGGGGCCCCATCATATGCAGCCACTGTGCCCCATTAAATGCAGCCACTGTGCCTATATATCTGTGTTATACGGTTGGCAACTGGCAAGCAGTTAAGCTCACAGGAAGTGACTAGGACACAGTATTTCTGGCAGGATCAACAGGTACTTTCCTGTACTTTCTAAATATATTCTTAGCCTGATAAAATAAATGCAGCCACCAGTGAGCTGCAATATACTGTCTGTTTTTTAAATTTAGATAATCTTTAGGATTTAAATATTGATTCTAATGTTCTTTGGTTGACAGGTCAATGGAAAGCCAAAGCCAATACTTTTTTTTTTTTTTTTTTTTAATTAAACTGCTGTCAGGTTGTTTTTCCCTTTATATACAATAGAACACAGATTCACCTTATGTGCTCTCATTCATTTTTAAGTGATGAGCCTCAAATGCTTTACTAATTCAACCCCCATTGCTTTTGTTATATTTATAATTTACTCTCTTATTGATCTTTATATTGACACAACTGATCAGTGCAGCACTTCACCACAAGACGGCGCCCTGATATCATTACAATGGAAGAGGCTGAGTCCATATTGTTGGACTTGCTGAATTTGGTCACTTTAACCTTCTACTTTGTGTGACACTAATAAACCTGAGAGCAGAGGAGGCTGAAACCGCAGAGAGCATTGCTCGGTCCTATCATGTTATTTTATACTGTCCTCCTGAATTTCGCCTTTTATTTAACCAGGTTAGTACACATTTAATATCTATTTTTCTGATTAGAAGGGGGGGGGGGGGGTATTTAGAATTGGAGCTATTTCTAAAATATATAGTCATGTACAACCATAGATAACATATAGGTATAGTTGCTTAGAACAAAATTGCAAATACTTAGAAAACAAGAAAGTAACAAAGAAACAAAAAAGTAAAAAAGTAAAAAAAAAGTAAAAAAATAAAAAAAAGTAAGTTTGAAGTAGTTAAAGACAATAATCAGAAATTGTGATATTGGTTTTCTTCGTCATCTAATAAATGGACAGGAAAATAATAAGGAAGTATTTACATTAAATATTACTGCTATAAAATAATGATAATAATACAAATAATAATAATAATTCTTCTTATTATTATTTTTGTTGTTGATGAGAATAATAATAATATTATTTTACAGGATTTATATATAGTTATGTACAACCATAGAAAACATATAGGTATAGTTGCTTAGGACAAAATTGAAAATGCTTAGAAAACCAGAAAGTACATGGCAAGTAAAAAAGTTAAAAATGTTTAAAGTACTTAAAGACCTTCATCAGAAATTGTGACATTGGTTTTCTTCGGCAGCTAATAAATGGGCAGGAAAATAATAGGGGAGTATTTACTTTAAATATTAATGCTATAAAATAATAATAATTATTATTATTATTATTATGTTGATGAGGATAATAATACTATTATTTGACAGGATTTATGTATAGTTATGTACAACCATGGATAACATATAGGTTAAGGTGCTTAGGACAAAATTGCAAATGCCTAGAAAACCAGAAAGTACATGCCAAGTAAAAAGTAAAAAAAGTAAAAAATGTCAAAAAGTAAAAAAGTTTAAAGTAGTTAAAGACCTTCATCAGAAATTGGGAAATGGGTTTTCTTTGGCAGCTAATAAATGGACAGGAAAATAATAAGGGAGTATTTACTTTACAGATCACTGCTAGAAAATAATAATAATAATTATTATTATTGTTGTTCATGAGGATAATATTAATATTTTTTTACAGGATGTATATATAGTTATGTACAACCATAGCTAGCATATAGGTATAGTTGCTTAGAAAACCAGAAAGTACATGCCAAGTAAAACATAAAAAAGTAAAAAAAGTAAAAAAAGTAAAAAAGTTTAAAGTAGTTAAAGACCTTCATCAGAAATCTTGATATTGGTTTTCTTTGGCAGCTAATAAATGGACAGGAAAATAATAAGGGAGTATTTACATTAAATATTACTGCCATAAAATAATAATAATAATACAAAAATAATAATAATTATTATTATTATTGCTGTTGATGAGGATAATATTAATATTATTTTACATGGTTTATATATAGTTATGTACAACCATAGATTACATATAGGTATAGTTGCTTAGAAAATCAGAAAGTACATGCCAAGTAAAAACTTGTAAAAAAGTAAAAAAAAAGTAAAAAGTCAAAAAAGTAGTTAAAGATCTTCATCAGAAATTGTGATATTGGTTTTCTTCAGCAGCTAATAAATGGCCAGGAAAATAATAAGGGAGTATTTACTTTAAATATTACTGCTATAAAATAATAATAATAATAATAATTATTGTTGTTGACGAGGATAATAATAATATTATTTTACAGGATTTATATATAGTTATGTACAACCATAGATAACATATAGGTATAGTTGCTTAGAACAAAATTGCAAATGCTTAGAAAACCAGAAAGTACATGCCAAGTAAAAAGTAAAAAAGTAAAAAAGTTTAAAGTAGTTAAAGACCTTCATCAGAAATTGTGAAATGGGTTTTCTTCGGCAGCGAATACATGGACAGGAAAATAATAAGGGAGTATTTACTTTACAGATCACTGCTAGAAAATAATAATAATAATACAAATAATAATAAATAATAATAATAATAATTATTATTATTGTTGTTGATGAGGATAATATTAATATTATTTTACAGGATGTATATATAGTTATGTACAACCATAGCTAGCATATAGGTATAGTTGCTTAGAAAACCAGAAAGTACATGTCAAGTAAAACATAAAAAAGTTAAAAAAGTTAAAAAGTTTAAAGTAGTTAAAGACCTTCATCAGAAATCTTGATATTGGTTTTCTTTGGCAGCTAATAAATGGACAGGAAAATAATAAGGGAGTATTTACATTAAATATTACTGCTATAAAATAATAATAATAATAATAATACATAATAATAATACAAAAATAATAATAATTATTATTATTATTGCTGTTGATGAGGATAATATTAATATTATTTTACAGGGTTTATATATAGTTATGTACAACCATAGATTACATATAGGTATAGTTGCTTAGAAAACCCAGAAAGTACATGCCAAGTAAAAACTTGTAAAAAAGTAAAAAAAAAGTAAAAAGTCAAAAAAGTAGTTAAAGATCTTCATCAGAAATTGTGACATTGGTTTTCTTCAGCAGCTAATAAATGGGCAGGAAAATAATAAGGGAGTATTTATTTTAAATATTACTGCTATAAAATAATAATTATTATTATGTTGATGAGGATAATAATACTATTATTTGACAGGATTTATGTATAGTTATGTACAACCATGGATAACATACAGGTAAAGGTGCTTAGGACAAAATTGCAAATGCCTAGAAAACCAGAAAGTACATGCCAAGTAAAAAGTAAAAAAAGTAAAAAATGTAAAAAAGTAAAAAAGTAGTTAAAGACCTTCATCAGAAATTGTGAAACGGGTTTTCTTCGGCACCTAATACATGGACAGGAAAATAATAAGGGAGTATTTACTTTACAGATCACTGCTAGAAAATAATAATACAAATAATAATAAAAATAATAATAATAATTATTATTATTGTTGTTGATGAGGATAATATTAATATTATTTTACAGGATGTATATATAGTTATGTACAACCATAGCTAGCATATAGGTATAGTTGCTTAGAAAACCAGAAAGTACATGCCAAGTAAAACATAAAAAAGTTAAAAAAAGTAAAAAAAGTTTAAAGTAGTTAAAGACCTTCATCAGAAATCTTGATATTGGTTTTCTTTGGCAGCTAATAAATAACCAGGAAAATAATAAGGGAGTATTTACATTAAATATTACTGCTATAAAATAATAATAATAATAATAATAATAATAATAATAATAATAATAATAATACATAATAATAATACATAATAATAATACATAATAATAATACAAAAATAATAATAATAATTATTATTATTATTGCTGTTGATGAGGGTAATATTATTTTACAGGGTTTATATATAGTTATGTACAACCATAGATTACATATAGGTATAGTTGCTTAGAAAACCAGAAAGTACATGGCAAGTAAAAACTTGTAAAAAAAAAAGTAAAAAGTCAAAAAAGTAGTTAAAGATCTTCATCAGAAATTGTGATATTGGTTTTCTTCAGCAGCTAATAAATGGGCAGGAAAATAAAAAGGGAGTATTTACTTTAAATATTACTGCTATATAATAATAATACTAATAATAATACATAATAATAATACAAAAATAATAATAATTATTATTGCTGTTGATGAGGATAATATTAATATTATTTTACAGGGTTTATATATAGTTATGTAAAACCATAGATTACATATAGGTATAGTTGCTTAGAAAACCAGAAAGTACATGCCAAGTAAAAACTTGTAAAAAAGTAAAAAAAAAGTAAAAAGTCAAAAAAGTAGTTAAAGATCTTCGTCAGAAATTGTGATATTGGTTTTCTTCAGCAGCTAATAAATGGGCAGGAAAATAATAAGGGAGTATTTACTTTAAATATTACTGCTATAAAATAATAATGATTATTATTGTTGTTGAAGAGGATAATAATAATATTATTTTACAGGATGTATATATAGTTATGTACAACCATAGATAACATATAGGTATAGTTGCTTAGAACAAAATTGCAAATGCTTAGAAAACCAGAAAGTACATGCCAAGTAAAAAGTTAAAAAGTTAAAAAGTTTAAAGTAGTTAAAGACTTTCATTAGAAATTGTGATGTTGGTTTTCTTCGGCAGCTAATAAATGGACAGGAAAATAATAAGGGAGTATTTACTTAAATATTACTGCTATAAAATAATAATTATTATTATTATTATTGTTATTGTTGATGAGGATAATAATATTATTTAACAGGATTTATATAGCACCAACAATTTGTGCAGTGCTATACAACATGATAATAAGAATAATAAATAAATAAATAATAAGGTTTTAATAAAGTGACAATAAACTCACATTTGTTTTACTGTACATCAATCATTCTAAAATATCAGGTCAGCGTGCCGCAGCTTAAGGGTGAGCAGGAAAGGGTGATTATGTTTACATACATGGGGGGGGGATGCACGGGGAGCGAATGTATCCATCCTATAATAAGAAGTGAGAGAATAGCAGAAAAAAGTTTACATTTGAGAGATGAAACACAGACAATGGGGAAAGTTGATCTAATTTGGATCCATTAGCGCACATTACTAGTGCCAATTTGGACTGGTACCAATTTCATCGGCGTCCGGGCGTGTTTTTGTTATATGTTGCTGTATACATGTCTATATGTTCTTTCTTTGTTCTGACAGCGGCTAAGGCCCGGTCAGTTGCACTTTATCCCCACACAACTTTGACAGTGGTCTGTTGATCCTGCCCATAAGCGTGTCCCAGGCATTTATTGTACCGTATATTTTTTAAAACAATTTTTGAATAATATTAATTATAGACAATAGTGTTTTGCTTTTCCGAGAGCCTCACTTCCTGATCACTTCCTTTTATGCCCCGTACAGACGATCCGAATATCGTACGAAAACGGTCGTCCGAGGAAGGATCCTACGATTTTCAGGATCGTGTGTACACTACTTTCGACAGCCGATCACGACCGTTCATCCGATATTATTTGATCGGACATGCACGGAAATTTTCCTCGTGCGATCTGTAATCGTTTAGTCAGTATAGTTGTCGTCCGAAAATACAATACAAATACATTACAACACATGACATCACTAATGATTTTTTTTTTTTCTATCGTACGAGAATTTTCGTGACTTTATTTAGCTATTCAATTTCTACTTGCGATTATTAACCGAAAACGGTCGTAAGATCGGTCATACGATATTCGGATCGTGTGTACGGGCATTAGTGACTTTCCTTTCTTTGTTATAATAAAAACAATAATAACAATATTACTAATAATAATCATTTTAATACTATTAACAATACAAATTATAATTAATAATAATAATAATAATAATAATAACAACAATACTACCAATACTAATAATAACAACAATAACAGATCACAGATACGTGATAGCTGAAAAGAGACTGGCAAAGATTATCTACTCCAGGGGCGGACTGACAACTCATGGGGCCCCCGGGCAATAAGAGATTATGGGGCCCCCAGGCAATCAGACATTATGGGGCCACACAGTATACACAAACACACACACAGTATACACAGACATGTTTCTATTGGCTGAGAAGGTACTGGAGAGGTGGGGCAGCTATAATCTCAGGATTTTTAGACCAAAAGGATGTCGGTAAGGGACATTTCAGAGACAGATGTAAAAAAAAACACAGATTTTTACATACTTTCCATGGTTTTACTGAGGCTGGCAACCTTGATGGGGCCCCCTAGTGGCACGGGGCCCTCGGGCAGTGCCCGAGTGGCCCAATGGTCAGTCCGCCCCTGATCTACTCTACAACCCAGGGTAGGTGAGGGATACAGGTCACTGGAGAGGCGACTGCACACCCACAGAGCCGACCAACTGCTGCCCCTCCAAAGGACCCCCAATGACAGGACCCCCAACTACTGCCCCTTCCCACCACTGACTGCCCCCCTACCCTAACCACTGCCCCCCCACGCCCCTCGCTCACAAACCTTCACCACCCAACTACCGACCCCCAACCACCCCAAATATCACCCCCTCCCTCCACTGGCAAACCCCCCCAACCCCTCACCCGACCTTGATACTACAGCTGCTGTGAAATGCTGTAGCCCCACAGTTAATAATAATGACTCATGACTGCGTCCCCGCTCGTTTGCCAAGGTGCCCGAGCTTGTGTTGTGCCTGTGTCCCCATCGACCATTTGGCATGTAAGGAGTTAAAGAGGGAGTCCACCTAAAAAAAAAAAAAAATATTAAAAGCCAGCAGCTACAAATACTGCAGCTTCTGACTTTTAATAAATGGACACTCACCTTTCCAGTGATGTCGGCAGCCGAAGCCGAGCAATCGCTTGGCTCTTGGCACCATTCTCGGTGAGGGAATCAGGAAGTGAAGCGTTCTGGCTTAACTTCCCGGTTCCCTAATGCGCATGCGCGAGTCACGCAGCGCAATGAGAATGGTCTGCGCTGTCTCTGGGACACGTGTGTGTCCCAGCAGGTAGCGAGGCGGGACAGGAAGAGGCGTAGACTCCCGTGGGAGTCTATGCCCGGAATTGGGTGCAAATACCTGTCTTAGACAAGTATCTGCACCCCCCTCCCCCCTGAAAGGTGACAGATGTGACACCGGAGGGGGGGAGGGTTCCGAAAAGTGGAGGTTAAATTTTTATGTGATCCTCCGCTTTAACTGAGTTTAGATACCTCATCGGGTGTAGCTCGGCGTTTGGCTTGTTTTGCTGCAGAGGATACAGATCATGGGCGCACAGCAGGAGGCAAGCGATCGCGTTCCGCCTCAGCCCCATCCGGAGCGCGTCCACCGCCCACCTCCCGCTGCGCGGCCTAGTTGACAACAGGCCGCTCCTGCCAGGACCAGGCAAATATGTGCTGTGCCCTGTGGCCAGTTGGTGGCAGCAAAGAGATATGAACGTACATACATACAGTGCCTTAAAGTATTCATACCCCTTGAAATTTTCCACATTTTGTCATGTTACAACCAAAAAGGTAAATGTATTTTATTGGGATTTTATGTGATAGACCAACACAAAGTGTCACATAATTGTGAAGTGGAAGGAAAATGATAAATGGTTTTCCAAATTTTTTACAAATAAATATGTGAAAAGTGTGGGGGGTACATTTGTATGGCGCCCCCCGGAGTCAATACTTTGTAGAACCGCCTATCTCTGCAAATACAGCTGCAAGTCTTTTTGGGGATGTCTCTACCAGCTTTGCACATCTAGAGAGGGACATTTTTGTCCATTTTACTTTGCAAAATTGCTCAAGCTCTGTCAGATTGGATGGAGAGCGTCTGTGATCAGCAATTTTCAAACCACAGATTCTCAATTGGATTTAGGTCTGGACTTTGACTGGGCCATTCTAACACATGAATATTCTTTCATCTAAACCATTCCATTGTAGCTCCGGCTGTATGTTTAGGGTCATTGTCCTGCTAGCCCCAGTCTCAAGTCTTTTGCAGACTTTAATGCCGCGTACACTCGATCGGGATTATGGTCGGAAAAAGGACTGATGGTTTTCCTGACGGAATTCCGACGGAATTCTGCTCAAGCTGTCTTGCTTACACACGGTCACACCAAATTCTGATAGTTTGGCTCCATCCATCTTCCCATAAACTCTGACCAGCTTCCCTGTCCCTGCTGAAGAAAAGGATCCCCACAACATGATGCTGCCACCACCATGCTTCACAGTGGGGATGGTGTGTTCAAGGTGATGTGCAGTGTTAGTTTTCCCCCACACATAGCGTTTTGCTTTTAGGCCAAAATGTTCAATTTTGGTCTCATCTGACCAGATCACCTTCTTCCACATGTTTGCTGTGTCCCCCACATGGCTTCTCACAAACTGCAAACAGGACTTCTTATGACTTTCTTTCAGCAATGTCTTTCTTCTTGTCACTCTTCCATAAAGGGCAGATTTGTGGAGAGACGACTAATAGTTGTCCTGTGGACAGATTCTCCCCCCTGAGCTGTGGATCTCTGCAGCTCCTCCAGAGTTACCATGGACCTCTTGGCTCTTCTCTGATGAATGCTCTCCTTGCCCGGCCGGTCAGTTTAGGTGGACAGCCATGTCTTGGTAGGTTTGCAGTTGTGCCATACTCTTTCCATTTTGGGATGATGGATTGAACAGAGCTCTGTGAGATCTTCAAAGCTTGGGATATTTTTTTATAACCTAACCCTGCTTTATACTTCTCCACAACTTTATCCCTGACCTGTCTGGTGTGTTCCTTGGCCTTCATGATGAGTAAAGGGGGCTGAATACAAATGCACGCCACACTTTTCAGATATTTTTTTGTAAAAGATTGGAAAAACCATTTTTCATTTTCCTTCCACTTCTCAATTATGTGCCACTTTGTGTTCACATAAAATCCCAATAAAATACATTCACATTTTTGGATGTAACATGACAAAATGTGGAAGATTTCAAGAGGTATGAATACTCTAAGGCACTGCATGTTTGTACGTTCATATCTCTTTGCTGCCACCAACTGGCCACACGGCACAGCGCATATTTGCCGGTCCTGGCAGGAGTGGCCTGTTGTCAACTGGGCCGCGCAGCAGGAGGTGGGCGGTGGATGTGCTCCGGATGAGGGGTATGAATACTTTTTCAAGGCACTGTAGACCTTGCTGTGTTTTATTTATTGTCTCAAAGTAACAGGTCTCAAACAAGAGCTGCTATTATATTGGTATTTTCTGCACATGTAGTTGCGAGCTACAAGGAAGTGAAGCCAACAATGGTCTTACGAAGAAGCGGTGGGCGAGATCGGTGGCGAACGAGCCAACGCCCATAGACTGCGTGATGAGCAGCTGGTCGTCTTGGAGCGGGTGTGACCCATGTATGAAAAAGAGAGTAAGTATTGAAAATTCTGAGTGTGGCAGGGAGGCTTTAACAGAGTACTCACACTTTTAGAGTCCGAGTGGTCTAAATGTAAGCTCCAGAGAACACTTCACGTAATTTACCCAATTCTCCATTGGAGGTGGACACATTATCAGACACATCTGCTGCTCCATTATCATTATAAATAGGAAAGCTGGAGGGACAGACCAAAAGAAAGTAAGCTGCCTTCCAAAATTCTTTATGCGGTAAACTTTATTTAGCTTATGAGATGAAGGCCAATCCGCCTAAACTCCTCCCTTTGACGTGTTTCACTCACAATAAGCAAGAAGCTCAGGAGGCATGGCCAGTGCGAGGACAAGGTCATCTAGAGCCCATGGCGAACATGCCAAACTGGACCCCCCCAAACATCGTCTTTCAGCATGCTTACCCCCTAAGCATTAATTCCTCCAACTCTTAGGACAAATCCACCCCCCCCTGCTGAAATTCCCCCTCCCAGAAAAAATCATTGCCCCCCACAGCTCAAATCCTCTCTTTCTTAACCCCCCCTTCAAAAAATATCACTCTTTCTAGCACAATTCCTCTACCCCTCAAATTTCCCCTTTGAGTACACATCCTCTCCTCCCACTCCAAAACCCCCCTTCCAGCACAAATCCCCCCCCCCCCACACACACACATTTCCCCTCCTAGCACAAATACGTCCCAGTCATCCCTACTAGCACAACACCTCAAATCCCCCTCCTAGCACAAATCATCATCCGCGATCCCCGCTCCCAAGACAAATCCTCCCCAAATAACATTTCTTAGCATACGCACCATCACATTTCCCCTCCTAGACAAATTATTACCCCCTGCTGCCCCCTAAAATTCCCCCACTCAACACAAATCCCCTCCCCACAATCTCCTCATGGCACCCTCCCACCTCACATAAATTCCCCCTACCTATGCCAATATCCATTAAAAAAAATCATATTCCTACTACAATATCCAGTCACACTATTCAAGAATTGTTTTTAGAGGTACAGGCAATGGCAAGGTACACTCTTCTGAAAATGTTTTTAATTTGCACAGTATCGGTTTACTCAAATGACCCAAGTGCAACAGTTCCGTGGTGAGCCGTGTGATACCATAGACCGTGAGGAGGAGTCATGTGTGACCAGCAGCCTTTGCAGGAACAACAAGAGATGTGAAGGCTTCCAGTGTGTGGGGTCTGGTAAGAATCTATTTAGTGTGTCCGACCAAATACCATTATTCTGTACAACTAAGCATGAGGGACCAAAAAACTCTTCACTTATTCTTCCTTAAAGATATCTTCATAAAGAGGTAAAAAGTGTTAGCCAATCCATCCTTATAAGGGAGAACCTCCTATAGTCCAGGTTAGGGATGAGCCGAACACCCCCCTGTTCGGTTTGCACCAGAACCTGCAAACAGACCTAAACTTCGTGTGAACTTTAGAACCCTATTAAAGTCTATGGGACTCGAACGTTCACAATCTAAAGTGCTCATTTTAAAGGGTAATATGCAAGTTACTGTCCTAAAAAGTGTTTGGGGACCCGGGTCCTGCCCCAGGGGACATGGATCAATGCAAAAAAAAGTTTTAAAAACTGACGTTTTTTCAGGAGCAGTGATTTTAATAATGATTAAAGTGAAACAATAAAAGTGTAATATTCCTTTAAATTTCGTAGCTGGGGGGTATCTATAGTATGCCTGTGAAGGGGCGCATGTTTCCCGTGCTTAGAACTGTCCCTGCACAAAGTGTCATTTGTTCAGGAAAAAAAGTCTTTTAAAATCACTTGCGGCTATATTGTCGGGTCCCGTAATACAGAGAACACTCAATGAGTGTTCTCTGTATTAGCCGACAATTCATTCATTAAAAAAAAAAAAGCGTGGGGGTTCCCCTAAATTCAATTGCCAGGCCCCTTCAGGTCTGACATGGATATTAAGGGGAACCCCGTGTCAAATTTAAAAAAAAATTGACCTGGGGTCCCCCTAAATATCCATACCAGACCCTTCAGGTCTGATATGGATATTAAGGGGAACCCCGCATCAAATTTAAAAAAAATTGACGTGGGGGTCCCCCTAAAAATCCATATCAGACCCTTTATCCGAGCACCCAACCTGGCAGGCCGCAGGAAAAGAGGGGGGGACAAGAGAGAGCACCCCCCCCTCCCTCTTGAACCGTACCAGGCCACATACCCTCAACATTGGGAGGATGCTTTGGGGGTCTGTGACCCCTCAAAGCACCTTGTCCCCATGTTGATCAGGACAAGGGCCTCATTCTCACAACCCTGGCCGGTGGTTGTGAGGGTCTGCGGGCGGGGGGCTTATCAGAATCTGATAAGAACCCCCACGCTTTTTTTTTTTATCAATGAATGAATGAATTGTCAGCTAATACAGAGAACACTCATTGAGTGTTCTCTGTATTACGAGACCCGACAATATAGCCGCAAGTGATTTTAAAATACTTTTTTTCCTGCACAAATGACACTTTGTGCAGGGACAGTTCTAAGCACCAGAAACATGCGCCCCTTCACAGGCATACTATAGATACCCCCCAGCTACGAAATTTAAAGGAATATTACACTTTTATTGTTTCACTTTAATCATTATTAAAATCACTGCTCCTGAAAAAACAGCCGTTTTTAAAACTTTTTTTTGCATTGATCCATGTCCCCTGGGGCAGGACCCGGGTCCCCAAACACTTTTTAGGACAGTAACCTGCATATTACCCTTTAAAATGAGCACTTTAGATTTCTCCCATAGACTTGTATAGGGTGTTCCGGCTTTTCGAATTTGCTGCGAACAGCCCAAATTGTTCACTGTTCGCTGAACAGGCCAACAGGCAATGTTCGACTCGAACTCGAAGCTCATCCCTAGTCCAGGTACTGGCCAACACATACTATGCTTTGGTGCCCTTCAATTACATTGTGTAGGGTGGGTTATAATGAAGGCAGAGCAGATTCATCCATGAGGCAACCTAGACAGGTGCCTAGTGCATGGTTGGTGTCCAAGGGACCCAACTTCAACCTTCATACTGCTGCAGTAAACCAGGGTGATAGCAGAATTGGTCAAAGCTGTGCACCTGCCTGTCTCTTCAGAAATAAGGATGTACTGTTGGAGAAGAGACATGACAGTACAGACTTTGCAGATGGAGAAGCTTCTTCTCTGTGCTTTTTGCAATCCTAGTCATTGTCATTCAAATGGATGGGAATCCCAAAGTTGCTACCTTTCCCAGAGACCTGAGGGACCAAAAAGTTGTTTACTTATTCTTCCTCAAAGATGTCGTCATAAAGAGGTTAAAATTGTTAGCCAATCCATCCTTATAGGACAGACCTTCTATAGTCCAGGTACTGCCCAACACATACTATCCTTTGTGCCCTTTAATTGCATTGTGTAGGGTGTGTTATGATGAGGCCAGGGCAGAATCATCCATGAGGCAACCTAGACAGGAGCCTATGGCTTTATTTGGTGTCTAAGGACCCAACTTCATCCTTCATATGGCTGCTGTAAACCAGGGGATAGCAGAATTGGTCAAAGCTTTGCACCTCATTTGCCTGTCCTTCAGAAAGAAGGATGTACAGTTGGAGAAGAGGCATGACAGTACAGACTATGCAAATGGGGAAGCTTTTTATCCGTGTCTTCTGCAATCCCAGTTGTCATTTGAAGTGATGGGAAGGCCAAATTTGCAACCTTTCCGAGAGACCTGAGGGACCAAAAAGCTGTGCACTTATTCTTCCTCAAAGACGTTTTCATAAAGAGGGTAAAAGTGTTAGCCAATCCATCCTTATAGGGTAGACCTCCTGTAGTCCAGGTACTGGCCAACACACAGGGGCGGACTGACAACTCATGGGGCCCCCCCGGCAATAGGAGATTATGGGGTCCCAGGGCAATAGAAGATTATGGGGCCCCCGGGCAATAGCTTATGGGGCCACACTGTATACACACACACACACACATACAGTATACACACACACAATATACACACACAGAATACCCATATACACACTGAAAAGGTGTGAGGTAGGGCAGCTATAATCTTGGGATTTTTAAAAAAACACAGATTTTTAGATAATGTCCCTGTTTTTATTGAGGCTGGTAACCCTGATGGGGCCCCTTAGTGGCATGGGGCCCTCGGGCAGTGCCCGAGTGCTCGAATGGTCAGTCCGCCCCTGCCAACACATACTAACCTTTTGGTGCCCATTAATTTCATTTTGTAGGGTGTTTTATGAATATGATAAGGCAGAGCAGGATCATCCATGAGGCAACCTAGAGAGGAGCCTAGAGCAGTGTTTCTCAACTCCAGCCCTCAAGGTGTCCCAAACGGGTCATGTTTTCAGATTTTCCATTATTTTGCACAGGTGATTTGATCCGTTTCACTGCTTTAGTAATTACCACAGCTGTTTCATCTGAGGGAAATCCTGAAAACATGACCTGTCAGGTGCCTTGAGGACTGGAGTTGAGAAAGACTGGCCTAGGGCATGGTTGATGTCCAAGAGACCCAACTTCAACCTGCAGTAAACCAGAAGGACAGCAGAATTGGTCAAAGCTGTGCACCTGCCTGTCTCTTCAGAAAGAAGAATGTACAGTTGGAGAAGAGGCATGACAGTACAAGCTATGCAATTGGAGAAGCTTCTTCTCTGTGCCTATTGCAATCCCAGTCATTGTCATTCATAGGGATGGGAAGGCCAAAGTTGTTTCCTTTCCCAGAGCCCCAATTATTTTCAGAATAATGGCATTTGACAGTTAATACAACATATTTTTTTAAATAACCTGATTTAATCATCACAGAACCGCTCACATTCTACTCACATTCACCAATCAGGTAATAACTTTAAACAGTTGACTTCCAGTTATTTTTTATTGAATTTTCAAAAGAAGTACAGAAAGTAACATGCAGTCATAATAACAATGTACCACAGACAATAGCAGAGAATTGGGTTGGAGTCATATACACTCACTCTCCACTTTATTAGGTCCACCTTGCCAGTACCGGGTTGGACCACCTTTTGCCTTCATTCTTCATGGCATAGATTCAACAAGGTGTTCCTCAGAGATTTTGCTCCATAGTGACTGATAACATCATGCAGTTGCTGCAAATTTATTGGCCGCACATCCATATTACCAATCTCCTCATTCCACCACATCCCAAAGGTGCTCTATTGGATTGAGATCTGGTGAGTGTGGAGGCCATTGGAGTACAGTGACCACTTTGTCATGTTCAAGAAACCAGTGGTGAGATGATTTTAGCTTTGTGACATGGTGCATTATCCTGCTGGAAGGAGCCATCAGAAGATGGGTATACTTTAGCCATAAAGGGATGGACCATCAACAATACTCAGATAGTCCGTGGCGTTTTTTTTTTTTTTTATATCCAAAGAAAAGTTTATTTAGTTCAACATTAACAAACATAACCAGGCTTCAACAATTGACAGTTGCATTACATGGTCAGTACGTTTGCATTACATAATCACTGCAAAATCGTCTTAGATGAGACAAACCCCACTCTTATCTAACTTTTTATTTCCCGACCCCAGGTTTCTAGATGGCCAATATTCCGTATGAGTTCACTCAACCAGCATTCCCTCCCAGTAGTCTGCCCATTACCAGATCCACCGGGACCAACCCCGGTACATCCAGCCACGGGCCCCAAAGCTTCTCAAACCACCGGGAGCAACCCCTGTGTTGATATACCATTTTCTCCAGTCTAATCATATTCCCAACTGCGGAAATCCACTCCTTAACAGTGGGCGGATCCTCCGATATCCAATGGAGCATTATCATCTTTCGTGCTAACTGTAAGATTTTAATAACAGCTATTCTGACACCCTCCTCCCCATTCAAAGACTTCCAAAATATTTAAAGGCCGTGGCGTTTAAACAATGCCACCACCACCACCAGCTTGAACCGTTGATACAAGGCAGGATGGATCCATGCTTTCATATGCTTTATGCCAAATTCTGACCATGGGCAAGTTGGAGAATCTCCTTGTGTAATAAGGATTGCCTCCAGACACAAGGCATGCTCACTGTCATCCTTTGGAGGGCAGAACATCTGGATCTTTGTAAGAAATGTTCATAGGAGGAGCATTTGAGATAAATCAAGTTATCCATTTTCACTATGTGGAGAATTCTGATCACTAAAACATTCTGAGATGTTGCTAAACTTCAGCATTGTGCGCCTATGTGAGATTGATGTGCCAAGTGACAAACAAATCATAGCAATAGAGATTAATAGACTGCTAGCATGAGATTTCAATTTCTCTTTCGCACTGCTCAAAAATCAATGTCGCTGTGCCCTGAGTATTGATATTTTGTTATATACTCCAGGAAAGTGTATCCCTCGACGGCTGATATGTAATGGAGATGACGACTGTGGAGATTCCTCTGATGAGAAGAACTGTAAGACTATCCGGAGTCCATGTACAGATAGGATGGAGCAGTACTGGGCCATTGAAAACCTGGCATCCGGGTAGGTACTTCTGGTATAACCCACTGTGCTTGGGTTTTTATTACTTTGAGATTTTATATACATCAGTGTGTCATTGTTCTTTCAGATGTCAGTGATTGGTCCCCCAAGCACTGATATGTCATTATTTTGGAACCTCAAATGCTAGTGTGTTATTTATCTGAACCCCAAGTGTTAGTGCACTATTGTTCTTGGTCCCCAAGTGTCAGTGTGTCAGTGTTCTGGGTTCCCAAATGTCAGGGTGTCAGTGTTCTGGGTTCCTAGGTGTTAGTGTATCTTTTTCTGGGTCCCCAGCTGACAGTATGTCATTATTTTGACATCCTGTGCATCAGCATGTCCTTGTTCTGGGACCCCCAAGTGTCAGTGTGTCATTATTTTGGGACCCCCAAGTGTGAGCTTGCCATTGTTCTGGGACCCAAGGTATCAGTGTGCCATTGTTCTGGGTCCCCAAGTGTGAGTGTCATGGCTCTGGGTCCCCAAGTGTCAATGTGTCATTGTTCTGGGTCCACATATATCAGTGTGTCATGGTCCTGGTTCCCCAAGTGTCAGTGTGTTATGTTTCTGGGTTCCCACTTGTCAGTGTGTCATGGTTCTGGGTCCCCAAGGATCATTGTATCTTTGTTCTGGGTCCCCAACGGGCAGTATGTCACTATTCTGATATCCTATGCACCAGCATGTCCTTGTTCTGTGACCCCAAAGTGTCAGTGTGTCATTATTTTGGGACTCCCAAGTGTGAATTTTCCACTGTTCTGGGACCAAGGTGTCAGTGGGTCATTGTTCTGGGTCCCCACGTGTCAGTGTCATGGTTCTAGATCCCCAAGTGTGATTTTGCCATTGTTTTGGGTCTCCAAGTGTCAGTGTGTCATTGTTTTGGACACCCAATGGTCTTGGCATTGTTCTTCATCCTCAAGTGTCAGTGTGTCATTGTTCTGGGACCCCAAGTGTCAATGTGGGTCATTGTTCTAGACCCCCAAGTGTCAGTGTGTCATTGTTCTGGATCCCCAAGTGTCAGTGTGTCATTGTTCTGGGTCCCCAAGTGTCAGTGTGTCATTGTTCTGGGACTCCCAAGTGTGAATTCGCCATGTCTTTGTTTTGGACATCCAAAGCTCAGTGCGTCATTGTTCTGCGTCCCCATGTGTCATTGTGTCATTGTTCTGGGACCCCTAAGTGTCAATGTAGGTCATTGTTCTAGACCCCCAAGTGTCAGTGTGTTATTGTTCTGGGACCCCTAAGTATCAATTTGGGTCATTGTTCTAGACCCCCAAGTGTCAGCGTGGCATTGTTTTGGGTCCCCAAGTGTCAGTGTATATTTGTTCTGGGTCTCCAACTGGCAGTATGTCATTAATTTGACATCATATGCATCAGCATGTACCTATTCTGGGAAACCGAAGTGACAGTGGGTAATTTGTATTTCGGTTCCCTAAACACCAATATGTTATTGTTTGGCAACCTCAAGTGTCAGAGTCATTGTTCTGAACTCCAAGTGTCAGTGTGTCATTATTTGGGACTCCCAAGTGTGAATTTGCCATTGTTATGGGACCAAGGTGTCGTTGGGTCATTGTTCTAGGTCCCCAAGTGTCAGTGTGTCATTGTTCTAGGTCCCCAAGTGTCAGTGTGTCATTGTTCTAGGTCCCCAAGTGTCAGTGTGTCATTGTTCTAGGTCCCCAAGTGTCTGTGTGCCATTGTTCTGGGACGTTTAGGTTCAATGTGTCATTATCTTGGACCAGTAGGTTATTGTTCCGTGACCTCCAAGTGTGAAGTGTCAGTGTGTCATTGTTCTGTGACCATTTGTGTTTCGGTTCCCCAAGAACCAATTTTTCATTGTGTTGGTATTGGTTATTGTTATGAAACCCCAAGATCAGTGTGTCATTGTTTAGATCTCCCAAGTTTTAGTGTCATTATTTTGGAACCCCAACTGTCAGTTTGCTATTGTTCTGGGTTCCATTCCCAACCTCCATAAGTCATAGTGGAACCCCAAGTGTCACTACACTTTTATTTATATATGTGTTTTATTCTTTATAGAAATAGTTTCTAGTGATTGCTTTTTTCATTTGGTAGAACAATATTTATTGGAACAAGGTGCACAAAGTATTAATTTCACAAATTATGTTTTTTTTAAATTTCTTCAGATTGAATCTGTTCACAAATCTGCGTGAAGGACTTGTGTTGGATCACCGCTACTATGGCGGCGGCTGCGCTCCACATTACATCCTGGGCACTCGGTTCAGAAAGCCATTTAATGTGGAAAGTTACATCACTGATGTGAGTTGAATTAAATGTATAACTCACTCATTGTTAATGGCAGAATTTCTGTTACAATGTAGCATTTTAAATCAGTTCTATTAAGCCTCATACACACGATCGCACTTTAAACAAACTTTCCCATGAATTTCTGTACAAAGTGCGTTGACCGTGGACTTGTTAAGCATACACGCGATTGGACTTTTTCCGCCAACTTTCACCAAATCATGTGGTTTTTCTGCTCTTTACCATCACCTTTGGTCAACTTCTGTATTGTTGTCTGATCTGTTGCATTGGTTCTGAGCATGCCAGTTTGTAAAGTCCGATGGTTTTCTGTACACACGATCGGATTTTGCTCCATTGGCCTTTTGTTGTCAAAGTTTGTCTGTTCGCACAGCCAACATTTCTCCTATAAAAACCAAAAAAGTTTGGAGCATACACACGGTCGGGTGTTGCCTTGAAACAGCTAATTTGCATTTTTGTTGTCAAAAAGTCCGATCGTGTGTACGGGCCTTTACAAATGGTAAGTGGTAATGGTCATAATAAAAAGTTAACAGAAAGACTGAAGCCTCGTACACACGATCGGACTTAAAAAAAGCTTTCCCGTGGATTTTTATCCAAAGGGCGTTGGCTGTGAACTTGTATTGCATACACAGGATTGGACTTTTTCAGCCAACTTTCACCAAATCACGTGGTTTTTCTGCTCTTTACCATCACCTTTGGTCAACTTCTGTATTGTTGTCTGATCTGTTGCATTGGTTCTGAGCATGCCAGTTTGTAAAGTCCGATGGATTTCTGCACACACGATCGGACTTTGCTCCATCGGACTTTTGTTGCCAAAAAGTTTATCTGTTTGCAGAACGAACTTTTGTCCGATGAAAACCGAAAAAGTTTGTCCAATGGAGCGTACACACGGTCAGATGTTGCCTTGAAACAACTAATTTGCATGTTTGTTGTCAAAAAGTCAAATTGTGTGTACGAGGCTTAAAGGGTCCACTCATGATGGCCTTAAAGAATGTGTGGAGCTGGGAACTTACCAATGGGATGCCCCTGAGACAAGTCAAACAAAACAAGTGTGAAATTCATCCTACAGTTGTTCATCTGTTTTTTGGAGTAACCCTTTAAAGGTACATTCCAATCAACACTGAAAATAGAGCCTTCAAAACATGGAGAACACCTTGATGTACCTTTGTAGAGTTTTTTCAGTATAGAATGGACACCTCCCTGTTACAGTGCCTCTGTTTTTAAAGTAAGCAATGGATGGCTCGGGCCACAGACTCCCACTTGTAACTGAATACATAGGAATCTCATAAACTGTTCATGTCACTGTAGTAAAATCATCATCATTTGGAACAACTTCAAAAAAGCCCAAACCTTTCTTCGTTTTGAACATAATGTGCAAGGGTCAGAACCTCTGCCTTTTATTTGAAGGAATCTTAAAATGCATTGATTTAAATAGATCTTTATTTATTTTTATGTTATGTCGTTTCCCACCCTAACCAAGGAGAGTTGTGTGACTTCCTGTAGCACTCTTTCCTGCTCTTTCTGGGGTTTGTATTGAGGGGCGTCTAGGACAAAAGTTCATATCACTCAGTGGTCTTTTTTTTTACTGGTTAGGAGCATCAAATACACCACTGCCTTTCGGAGGAAAGTCTCCCCCTTTCTTCAGGGCTTGAACAGTGGTTGAAATTAAAATAATTTTGAGATGCAATAGGAGACCTATATTAAGGCTTGATGAAGAGACTTTCAAATCTTAATGGCACTACGAATTTCAGGCAGGGTAGGTGTCTCATATTGCTTCTCATCATGATTCTTCTATTGCACCTCATTGGTTCTCCTTTTGGGTCTCCTATTGCATCTCATCATGATTCTCCTATTGCATCTCATCATGATTCTCCTATTGCATCTCATGACGATTCTCCTATTGCATCTCATTAGGTCTCCTCTTGCATCTCATTTTAATTCTCCAATTGCATCTCATTGGGTCTCTTTTTGGGTCCCCTAATGCATCTCATCGTGATTCTCCTTTTGCATCTCATTGGTTCTCCTTTTGCATCTCCTATTGCATCTTATCAAGATTCTGCTATTGCATCTCATTGGGTCTCCGTTTGGGTCTCCTATTACATCTCATTACTATTCTCATATTGCTTCTCATCATGATTCTCCCATCGCATCTCATTAGGTCCCTTTTTGGGTCTTCCATTGCATCTCACTGGGTCTCCTTTTGGGTCTCATTGGGTCTCCCTTTGGGTCTCCTATTGCTTCTCATCACGATTCTCCTCTTACATCTCATTAGGTTTTCTTTTGGGTCTCCTATTGCATATCATTGTTTCTTCTATTGCTTCTCATCGTGATTCTCCTATTGCATCTCATCAGGTCTCCTTTTGAGTCTCTTATTGCTTCTCATTATGATTCTCCTATTGCATCTCATTAGATCCCTTTTTGGGTCTCCTATTGCATCTCATTAGGTCTCCTTTTGGGTCTCCAATACATCTCATCATGACTCTATTGCTTCTCATCATAATTCTCCTAATGCATCTCTTTAGGTCCCTTTTTGGGTCTCATATTGCATCTCATCAGGTCTCCTTTTGGGTCTCCTATTGCTTCTCATTATGATTCTCCTATTGCATCTCATTAGGTCCCCTTTTGGGTTTCCTATTGTGTCTCATCGGGTCTACTTTTGGGTCTCCTATTGCTTCTTATCATGATTCTCCTATTGCATCTCAATAGGTCTTCTTTTGGGTCTCCTATTGCTTCTCACCATGATTTTCCTATAGCACCTAATTAGGTCCCTTTTTGGGTCTCCGTTTGTGTCTCATTGGGTCTCCGTTTGGGTCTCCTATTGCTTCTCATCGTGATTCTCCTCTTACATCTCATTAGGTTTTCTTTTGGGTCTCCTATTGCATATCATTGTTTCTTCTATTGCTTCTCATCGTGATTCTCCTATGGCATCTCATTAGGTCTCCTTTTGGGTCTCCTATTGCTTCTCATTATGATTCTCCTATTGCATCTCATTAAGTCCCCTTTTGGGTTCCCTATTGCATCTCATCGGGTCTAATTTGGGGTTTCCTATTGCTTTTCATCATGATTCTCCTATTGCATCTCATTAGATCCTTTTTGGGTCTCCTATTGCATCTCATTAGGTCTCCTTTTGGGTCTCCAATACATCTCATCATGATTCTATTGCTTCTCATCATAATTCTCCTAATGCATCTCTTTAGGTCCCTTTTTGGGTCTCATATTGCATCTCATCAGGTCTCCTTTTGGGTCTCCTATTGCTTCTCATTATGATTCTCCTATTGCATCTCTGTCAGGGAACTCACCGTACGTATGCCCGTCCCCGTATAGCAGCAGTTCCCGTTCGTTCCAGGCGCCATGCGCGGTGTCTCCGTCAGAGGCGTACGAGTTCCAGAACGAACGGACGTATGCTAAACCGAACACGTGGATGTATGCCAATCCGAACACGCGAAAACACCCACGCAAACTGAACGGATATACGTCTTCACGCACGGACGGCCACTTCCACCAATCCTGGCTCACTTCCCCCTATATAAACAGGGTCCTGGCCTGACACCAGTGCTGGATCGTCTTCAGCTGTTCCTGTAAGACCTGATCGTTGCTCCTGTGACCTTGCTCCTGAGACCTCGCTCCTGTGACCTTGCTCCTGTGATCTTGTTCCTGTGACCCGTTCCTGATACCCACTCTTGGATTCCTATCTCCTGGACTACCTCTGACCCCGGCTTGGACTTTCCACTTTGGCTTGTCTCCTGATTCGGTACCTCGTTTACTTGCACGTTACCAGACCCCTTGCTTGTTCCTGATTACGCACCTGTCTCTTGTTATTGTACCGCATTGCCTGCCAGTTGCCGATCCTGCCTGTTCCAGACACGTAGTGCTCCCTGCACACCTGCTGATCTTCCGGTGCCTACCTACATAACCACTCTACACCTCTTCTACCGTGAGGACCCAGCATCTTCAAGGCCTTCTACTTCCATCTGCAGGCACCTGCACCCTTTCGTGTCCTCACGCTCCCTGTTCCCATCTCCAGGGGCGTGGTGACCGGAACCGTGCGAGAGGCCACCCTCAGCAGTCTGACTCCGCTGTAAGGTACGTGACAATCTCATTAGGTCCCCTTTTGGGTTTCCTATTGCGTCTCATCGGGTCTACTTTTGGGTCTCCTATTGCTTCTCATCATGATTCTCCTATTGCATCTCATTAGATCCCTTTTTGGGTCTCCTATTGCATCTCATTAGGTCTCCTTTTGGGTCTCCAATACATCTCATCATGATTCTATTGCTTCTCATCATAATTCTCCTAATGCATCTCTTTAGGTCCCTTTTTGGGTCTCATATTGCATCTCATCAGGTCTCCTTTTGGGTCTCCTATTGCTTCTCATTATGATTCTCCTATTGCATCTCATTAGGTCCCCTTTTGGGTTTCCTATTGCGTCTCATCGGGTCTACGTTTGGGTCTCCTATTGCTTCTCATCATGATTCTCCTATTGCATCTCAATAGGTCTTCTTTTGGGTCTCCTATTGCTTCTCACCATGATTTTCCAATAGCACCTAATTAGGTCCCTTTTTGGGTCTCCGATTGTGTCTCATTGGGTCTCCGTTTGGGTCTCCTATTGCTTCTCATCACGATTCTCCTCTTACATCTCATTAGGTTTTCTTTTGGGTCTCCTATTGCATATCATTGTTTCTTCTATTGCTTCTCATCGTGATTCTCCTATGGCATCTCATCAGGTCTCCTTTTGGGTTTCCTATTGCGTCTCATTATGATTCTCCTATTGCATCTCATTAGGTCCCCTTTTGGGTTTCCTATTGCGTCTCATCGGGTCTAATTTGGGGTCTCCTATTGCTTCTCATCATGATTCTCCTATTGCATCTCAATAGGTCTTCTTTTGGGTCTCCTATTGCCTCTCACCATGATTTTCCTATAGCACCTAATTAGGTCCCTTTTTGGGTCTCCGATTGTGTCTCATTGGGTCTCCGTTTGGGTCTCCTATTGCTTCTCATCACGATTCTCCTCTTACATCTCATTAGGTTTTCTTTTGGGTCTCCTATTGCATATCATTGTTTCTTCTATTGCTTCTCATCGTGATTCTCCTATGGCATCTCATTAGGTCTCCTTTTGGGTCTCCTATTGCTTCTCATTATGATTCTCCTATTGCATCTCATTAAGTCCCCTTTTGGGTTCCCTATTGCATCTCATCGGGTCTAATTTGGGGTTTCCTATTGCTTTTCATCATGATTCTCCTATTGCATCTCATTAGATCCTTTTTGGGTCTCCTATTGCATCTCAATAGGTCTTCTTTTGGGTCTCCTATTGCTTCTCACCATGATTTTCCAATAGCACCTAATTAGGTCCCTTTTTGGGTCTCCGATTGTGTCTCATTGGGTCTCCGTTTGGGTCTCCTATTGCTTCTCATCACGATTCTCCTCTTACATCTCATTAGGTTTTCTTTTGGGTCTCCTATTGCATATCATTGTTTCTTCTATTGCTTCTCATCGTGATTCTCCTATGGCATCTCATCAGGTCTCCTTTTGGGTCTCCTATTGCGTCTCATTATGATTCTCCTATTGCATCTCATTAGGTCCCCTTTTGGGTTTCCTATTGCGTCTCATCGGGTCTAATTTGGGGTCTCCTATTGCTTCTCATCATGATTCTCCTATTGCATCTCAATAGGTCTTCTTTTGGGTCTCCTATTGCTTCTCACCATGATTTTCCAATAGCACCTAATTAGGTCCCTTTTTGGGTCTCCGATTGTGTCTCATTGGGTCTCCGTTTGGGTCTCCTATTGCTTCTCATCATGATTCTCCTCTTACATCTCATTAGGTTTTCTTTTGGGTCTCCTATTGCATATCATTGTTTCTTCTATTGCTTCTCATCGTGATTCTCCTATGGCATCTCATCAGGTCTCCTTTTGGGTCTCCTATTGCGTCTCATTATGATTCTCCTATTGCATCTCATTAGGTCCCCTTTTGGGTTTCCTATTGCGTCTCATCGGGTCTAATTTGGGGTCTCCTATTGCTTCTCATCATGATTCTCCTATTGCATCTCAATAGGTCTTCTTTTGGGTCTCCTATTGCTTCTCACCATGATTTTCCAATAGCACCTAATTAGGTCCCTTTTTGGGTCTCCGATTGTGTCTCATTGGGTCTCCGTTTGGGTCTCCTATTGCTTCTCATCACGATTCTCCTCTTACATCTCATTAGGTTTTCTTTTGGGTCTCCTATTGCATATCATTGTTTCTTCTATTGCTTCTCATCGTGATTCTCCTATGGCATCTCATCAGGTCTCCTTTTGGGTCTCCTATTGCGTCTCATTATGATTCTCCTATTGCATCTCATTAGGTCCCCTTTTGGGTTTCCTATTGCGTCTCATCGGGTCTAATTTGGGGTCTCCTATTGCTTCTCATCATGATTCTCCTATTGCATCTCAATAGGTCTTCTTTTGGGTCTCCTATTGCCTCTCACCATGATTTTCCTATAGCACCTAATTAGGTCCCTTTTTGGGTCTCCGTTTGTGTCTCATTGGGTCTCCCTTTGGGTCTCCTATTGCTTCTCATCATGATTCTCCTCTTACATCTCATTAGGTTTTCTTTTGGGTCTCCTATTGCATATCATTGTTTCTTCTATTGCTTCTCTTCGTGATTCTCCTATGGCATCTCATTAGGTCTCCTTTTGGGTCTCCTATTGCTTCTCATTATGATTCTCCTATTGCATCTCATTAAGTCCCCTTTTGGGTTCCCTATTGCATCTCATCGGGTCTAATTTGGGGTTTCCTATTGCTTTTCATCATGATTCTCCTATTGCATCTCATTAGATCCTTTTTGGGTCTCCTATTGCATCTCATTAGGTCTCCTTTTGGGTCTCCAATACATCTCATCATGATTCTATTGCTTCTCATCATAATTCTCCTAATGCATCTCTTTAGGTCCCTTTTTGGGTCTCATATTGCATCTCATCAGGTCTCCTTTTGGGTCTCCTATTGCTTCTCATTATGATTCTCCTATTGCATCTCATTAGGTCCCCTTTTGGGTTTCCTATTGCGTCTCATCGGGTCAACTTTTGGGTCTCCTATTGCTTCTCATCATGATTCTCCTATTGCATCTCAATAGGTCTTCTTTTGGGTCTCATATTGCTTCTCTCCATGATTTTCCTATAGCACCTAATTAGGTCCCTTTTTGGGTTTCCGATTGTGTCTCATTGGGTCTCCGTTTGGGTCTCCTATTGCTTCTCATCACGGTTCTCCTCTTACATCTCATTAGGTTTTCTTTTGGATCTCCTATTGCATATCATTGTTTCTTCTATTGCTTCTCAACGTTATTCTCCTATTGCATCTCATCAGGTCTCCTTTTGGGTCTCCTATTGCTTCTCATTATGATTCTCCTATTGCATCTCATTAGGTCCCCTTTTGGGCTCCCTATTGCGTCTCATCGGGTCTAATTTTGGGTTTCCTACTGCTTTTCATCATGATTCTCCTATTGCATCTCATTAGATCCCTTTTTGGGTCTCCTATTGCATCTCATCATGATTCTATTGCTTCTCATCATAATTATCCTATTGCATCTCTTTAGGTCCCTTTTTGGGTCTCCTATTGCATCTCATTAGGTCTCCTTTTGGGTCGCCAATACATCTCATCATGATTATCCCATTGCTTCTCATTGTGATTCTAATAATATCCCCTGGTCAGGCCCTGAGGAAGGGGGAGGCCTTTCTCAAAAATGCATTAGATTTATTTAACATTCTTAACGAATAAATATTTTAAAAAGACCCGTGAGTGATATCAACTTTTGTACTAGGTGCTCCTCAATACCCACACCAGTGTTTATCATCTGCTGAATAGTCTTCATGTTGCAATAAGAGAGGTAGCATCCTAGGACCAGAACAAGGTCCACCTACCATACACTATACCTTCATTATGTATCAACTCCTTTGAAGGAAGACAAGCTCCATTGTATACCCATCAGAACTAAGCTTCGCTTCTATTGGTCCAGCACTATCATATACTGTAAACCTCAGACTTCCTGTTCTGTCTGACACCCATCAAATAGACAAGAAGCAAGAAAAAAATATTATAAAGAGACAGCAATAGAAGGCCAAAAGAGATTTTACCTTTTTCCTCACCTGTCCAAAACAGCAAAAAAAAAAAAAGTATATATATATATATATATATATATATATATATATATATTTGGCTGGACTTGGGTTTTTAGTTCACCTCGATCTCATGACCGTTCATTGCAAAACAAAATACAAAGCTGCACTTCCATAAAGTCCCACCATGAAGTTTAATTAACCACTTTCAGACCGGACCATTTTGCTGGCTTAAGACCAGACCACTTTTTGCGATTCGGCACTGCGTCGCTTTAACTGAAAATTGCGCGGCTGTGCGACGTGGCTCCCAAACAAAATTTACATCCTTTTTTTCTCACAAATAGAGCTTTCTTTTAGTGGTATTTGATCACCCCTGCGGTTTTTATTTTTTGCGCTATAAACAAAAATAGAGCGTCAATTTTATTTTTTACTTTTTGTTATAATAAATATCCCCCAAAAATATATAAAAAGAAAAAAATGTTTCCCTCAGTTTAGGCCGATACGTATTCTTCTACATATTTTTGGTAAAAAAAAATCGCAATAAGCGGTTATTGATTGGCTTGCGCAAAAGTTATAGCGTTTACAAAATAGGGGATAGTTTTTACTAGTAATGGCGGCGATCAGCGATTTTTATTGTGACTGTGACATCATGGCGGACACATCGGACATTTTTGACACATTTTTGGGACCATTGTCATTTATACAGCAATCAGTGCTATACAAATGCATTGATTCCTGTGTAAATGACACTGGCAGTGAAGGGGTTAACCAGGGGGTGGCAGTCTAGGGGTTAAGTGTGTCCTAGGGGCGTGTTACTAATTGTGGGGGGCTGGGCTTTGTGTTAGCAAACACTGATCTCTGCTCCAATCACATGGAGAAGAGATCAGCGTCACTAGTTGCTAGGCAGAACGGGGAGATGCTGTTTACAACGGCATCTCAGCCTCCCCGTGAGACGATCACGGGTATCCCCGCGGCGATCGAGTCCGCGGCACCCACGAGCGGACTCACGGGGTCCCGACTGGTGCACGAGCGTGCCGCCGCGCACACGATGGCAGGGCGGCATATAAAAATGGACGTACCTGTACGCCAATATGCCTGCCCGTGCCATTCTGCCGACGTACATCGGCGTGCCCCGGTCGGGGAACTGGTTAAAGCAGTATTCTCACAACATAGAACCCTCCCTAAGCCACACCCCTCCAGCACGTTTCACCCAAATTGTGATCTACGGATTAGCCAGTTCACACCTCTACAAAAAGGCCCAATCGAAGCGAAATGCGTTACTATGTTGAAAGCCAATTGGTTTGATTAAACTTCATGGGACTTTATGGGAGTTCGGCTTTGTCTTTAGTTTTTTTGAACTCATGAAATGGTCATGAGTTCAAAGTGACTTGAAACATGTGCCGAGCGGGATGAGCTTCTGCAGCCAGCACCCAATGTGGAAGGGGACCGGAGGAATCTGCTCGGGGCTCAGAGCGGTGAAGTCTTTCTTTTCTTTGTGTCATGCCCATTCATATTTCTCTTCGACAGGCTAAAGGCGAATACAAGTTCACACTCTCCGACCATGAATCCTACTCCGATTTCGAAAGAAATTTCTTTAGCGCTCATGCGAAACAATCAAGCTTCAGCATCGGCTTCAAGATTCCCGATGTGTTCGAGTTCGGATTCAGCTACAGTGATATGAAGTTTAAAAAGTTTGTGGAGAAGACAAAGAAATTTTCACACACTGTAAGTACGGAAGTCAGGGGTTAGAGCGTAAATTGTGTGCATCCCAAAGCTCAAACACACGTGTGTGTGTGTGTGTGTATACAGTATATACAGTTGAGCTCAAAAGTTTGCATACCCTGGCATAAACTGTGACATTTTGCCATTAATATTGAAAATATGACTGATCATGCCACAAAAAACTGTCTTTTATTTAAGGATAGTGATCACATGAAGCCATTTATTATTACATTGTATTTTTGGATCCTTTTAAAATCATAATGATAACAGAATTCACCCAAATGGCCCTGATAAAAAGTTTACATACCCTGGAATGTTTGGCCTTGGTGCAGACACAGAAGGTGGCACACACAGGTTATAAATAGTCAACGAGTTTGTTATCTCTCACATGGATGCACTAAGCAGGCTAGATACTAAGCCATGGGGAGAAGAAAAGAACCGTTAAAAGACCTGCGTAATAAGGTGATGAAACTTTACAAAGATAGCTGGAAAAGGATATAAAACGATATCCAAAGCCTTGAATATGCCAGTCGGTACTGTTCAATCAGTTTAATAAGAAAAGTTTTTAAATCACAATGAGTGTCTGTGTATAAATCGTCAATGATTTTGGTAGCTCTCACATGGATGTACTAAGCAGGCTAGACACTGAGCCATGAGGAGGTAGAAAAGAACAGTCAGAAGACCTGCGTAACAAGGTAATGGAACTTTATAAAGATGGAAAAGTATGTAAAAAGATACCCAAAGCCTTGAATATGCCAGTCAGTACTGTTTAACTGCTTCAGTACCGGGCACTTACACCTCCTTCCTGTCCAAGCCAATTTTCAGCTTTCAGCGTTTTCGCTGTTTAAATGACAATTGTGTGGTCATGCTACACTGTACCCAAACAGAATTTTTAGCATTTTGTTCCCACAAATAGAGCTTTCTTTTGGTAGTATTTGATCACCTCTGCTTTAGTTATTTTTTGCAAAACAAATAAAAAAAAAGACCTAAAATTTTGAAAAAAATAAAGTTTTTCTTTTGTTTCTGGTAAAAATTTTGTAAATTAATACGTTTTATCCTTCACTGATGGGCACTGATGGGCACTGATAAGACGGCACTGATGAGGTGGCACTGATGGGCACTGAGAATGGGCATTGGTAGGCATGGCAGATGGGTTGCACTGATATGCAGTACTGATGGGCATTGATAGGCGGCACTGATTGGCACTCATGGGTGGCACTGGTGGGCACTGATGGGCATTGATAGGCAACACCGATGGGTACTTATGGGTGGCACTGATAGGCGCAACTGATAGGCGGCACTGATGGGCACTGATACGTGGCACTGATGGGCAGTGATATGCAGCACTGATAGATCACATTGATAGGCATCACTGATGGCACTGGAGGCATTGGGGATGGCCACTGATTGACAGCTGCCTGGGCACTGATTGGTATTTCCCTGGTGGTCTAGGGTGGCATACCTGGTGGTCCAGTGTGGTGGCAATCCCTGGTGGTCCTGGCGGCATCCTGGTGGTCCTGGGTGGGCATCCGAAGGGGGGCTGCGCTGATAAACAATCAGCACAGGCCCTCCCTGTGAGGAGAGCAGATGATCGGCTCTTCCTGTTTACATCGTGATCAACCGGGATTAGGCACGGCTGATCATGTGGTAAAGAGCCTCCATCAGAGGCTCTTTACCGAGATCGATGTAGTAGTGTGTCAGACTGACAAAGCGCACCACCGATCGGCATGGGAGAGTTGATGGTATTGAAAAAAATAGGACTGCGGCACATTAAAGTCAGAGTTCGATTTGGAAAGCTGATTTAGGGATTGGTGGCAAACAATCTGTGATATCGTTTTTATGTTGAATTTGGTCCAGGCCTGGGGTTCAGGTAATTTGTAGATGTGCTCTAGGGTTGGGTTTTTTAATTGGCATTGGGAGGAATAGTGCCCCATCATTGGTGTCAGTGGGAGGAATAGTGCCCCATCATTGGTGTCATTGGGAGAAATAGTGCCCCATCATTGGTGTCATTGGGAGGAATAGTGCCCCATCATTGGTGTCAGTGGGAGGAATAGTGCCCCATCATTGGTGTCATTGGGAGAAATAGTGCCCCATCATTGGTGTCATTGGGAGGAATAGTGCCCCATCATTGGTAGTAGGAGGAATAATTTACCCTTCATTGTTGT
This sequence comes from Lithobates pipiens, assembly GCF_037356315.1. Classification (NCBI taxonomy): domain Eukaryota; kingdom Metazoa; phylum Chordata; class Amphibia; order Anura; family Ranidae; genus Lithobates; species Lithobates pipiens. Next base: position 322,572,364 of record NW_027507785.1, read on the forward strand.
CAGTGTTAAAAATAGCGCCCTATTCTTGGTTGTCAGTGGGAGGACTAGTGCCCCAAGGGCCAGATAAAGGCAAGCAAAGGGCTGCACTTGGCCCCCCGGCCCCACAATGCTTTAGAGTAATGCAAGTCTTCTGTCTATTTCAGCAAAGCTTATTCATCAGCGCTCGGTCAAATTTGGAAGTGGCGAAATACAAGCTGAAGTCCCGCGGAGTGATGCTGCATTCGGAGTTCTTCCAGAGGGTGAAGCAGCTGCCTATGGAATACGTCTACGGCGAATACCGGGACCTTTTCAGGGACTATGGAACACATTACGTCACTGAGGCCACGTTGGGCGGAGTCTATGAATATACCCTGATCCTCAACAAAGATCAGGTTAAAAGAGAGGGTAACGTTTCTCATTGCTCCTAAGAAAAATAGCAAAGATAGTTTATTTATAAAAAAAAAAGTATATATATATTGTGGTATTTTCAGAAAAAAAAATCCCTTATATATAGTTTTAACATGGATGAAAATAATAGACATGTCAATTTTCAGACGGACTTGTAACAATATTTGTCCAAATTTTTTTATTAAGTGAACCTCTTAGTCACTTAACAAGTCTGCATGAATTTGTTCATGTGTGTTTTTTTTTGGGGGGGGGGGGGTACTGTGATCTCTTGCTTGATATCTTTGGGTTTAAATAAAGGCTGAAGGTTTTTTACCCCCCCCCCCCCGATACTCACCTGAGCCCAATCTCAATCCAGTAATGTACATGAGAGACTCGGCTGTCCTGGGACTCACACTCTTCATTAGCTGAGACAGTAGGTGGTATTGGCTCCTACTGCTGTCAATCACAGCCAGTGAGCCAATGAGGAGAGTGTGGGGGCAGGGCAAAAGCCTTGGCTCTATGTGTCTTATGGATACATAGAGCAGGGCTCTGGAGCGAGCACGCACCAGTGCCCTCATAGCAAGTGGCTTGCTATTGGGGGGCACTGATCAAGGGGGAGGAGCCAGGAGCACTGGCGGGGGAACCTAGAAGAGGGGGATTGGGACTGCCCTGTGCAAAACCATTATACAGAGCAGGTAAGTATCATGTTTTTATTTATTTTTTTAATCCAAACCTTTACTGTCACTAAAAATGGAAGGTCCACTCTACTGAAAGCCCCCCCACACACATACACCTTCAAAGGCATTTTAAAAATAGAGCTGAGGCTCACCATGGCCTTCGGGGATTGCTGGGTGCTTGAAATCCCAGAAGATGCAATGGGTTGGGGTGCGTTCTCACTGGAATGCATCAGAGGTTCTGTTTCAAATGCAGCTTTATAAATTGACAAACCTCCTTAGACCAAGTCTGTTCATACAACAGTGGCGCCCCGTCTATTAGGGGTACACAGGCACCGCCCCCCCTATCCATGCCCTTAATCTACATGAGGGGCACCGGACACATGGATTACAGTGTTTTTTTTTAAGCACATGGTTAGAGCCTGAGGCTCTAATAGGCTTCAAAAAAGGGTGGCTCTGTGCCCCTGACTCCACCCAGTTATGTGACATTAGGGAATCAATATTCACTATTGTCACACTGTTCTCCTCTCTGCCAATCAGGAAGTGGTTCACTCGATGGTCTGAAAGGACAGGTGATTCTATTGGACGCCTGGGAGAATGAGGGAGGAGATGCATATCGTAAGCTGCCATGATGCAGAGGAGGAGACGCGATGGGTGTCACCGCTGTAGGAGCACTGCCACCCTCAATCTAGATGGGGTAAGTGCAGGGCTGGATGACTGACCGACCAACTGCCCCTGTGGCTGACCCGACCGACAGCACTGGGGGGGTTGTGGTGCCGCCGTCTGAGACGGGGGTGGTTGTTTGCAGACTTGGGACCACTTATAGGTTAAATCCTTAAAGTCAATGGTGGCTGTTGCTAAAATTTTGGGGGAGGGGAGGAGTGCCAAACAAACCCCCCCCCCCCCCAAGTCCGCCCACACTCAGCCTCTCCACGGTCACAGTCTCCCTTCAGCACTCACCCCTCCATGGTGACAGTCTCCCCCCCCCCCCAGCACTCGCCTCTCCTCAGTGACAATCTCCCCCCTGCACTCACCCTCCACAGTGATGGTCTCCCCCCCACACTCACCCTCCATGGTGACGGTCTCCCCCCTGCACTCACCCTCCATGGTGACCGTCTCCCCCCCCCCCTCCCGCACTCATCCCTCCTCAGTGACGGTCTCCCCCCCCACACTCACCCCCCCATGGTGAAGGTCTCCCCCCCGCATTCACCCCTCCATGGTGACGGTCTCCCCCCCTGCACTCACCCTCCATGGTGATGGTCTCCCCCCCGCACTCACCCTCCATGGTGACAGTCTCACTCCCCCCGTACTCACCCCTCCTCAGTAATGGTCTCCCCCCCCGCACTCACCCTCCATGATGACAGTCTCCCCCCCCATACTCACCCCTCCTCAGTGACAGTCTCCCCCCGCACTCACCCTCCATGGTGATGGTCTCCCCCCCGCACTCACCCTCCATGGTGACGGTCTCCCCCCCGCACTCACCCTCTATGGTGACAGTCCCCCCCCCCCGCACTCACCCTCCAAGGTGGCGGTCTCCCCCCGCACTCACCCTTCATGGTGACAGTCTCACCCCCCCCGTACTCACCCCTCCTCAGTGACGGTCTCCCCCCCCGCACTCACCCTCCATGGTTACGGTCTCCCCCCCGCTCTCCCCCCGCACTCACCCTTCATGGTGACAGTCTCACCCCGCCGTACTCACCCCTCCTCAGTGACGGTCTCCACCCCCCCCCCGCACTCACCCTCCATGGTGACGGTCTCCCCCCTGCACTCACCCTCCATGGTGACCGTCTCCCCCCCCCCCTCCCGCACTCATCCCTCCTCAGTGACGGTCTCCCCCCCCACACTCACCCCCCCATGGTGATGGTCTCCCCCCCGCATTCACCCCTCCATGGTGACGGTCTCCCCCCCTGCACTCACCCTCCATGGTGATGGTCTCCCCCCCGCACTCACCCTCCATGGTGACAGTCTCACTCCCCCCGTACTCACCCCTCCTCAGTAATGGTCTCCCCCCCCGCACTCACCCTCCATGATGACAGTCTCCCCCCCCATACTCACCCCTCCTCAGTGACAGTCTCCCCCCGCACTCACCCTCCATGGTGATGGTCTCCCCCCCGCACTCACCCTCCATGGTGACGGTCTCCCCCCCGCACTCACCCTCCATGGTGACGGTCTCCCCCCCGCACTCACCCTCTATGGTGACAGTCCCCCCCCCCCCGCACTCACCCTCCAAGGTGGCGGTCTCCCCCCGCACTCACCCTTCATGGTGACAGTCTCACCCCCCCCGTACTCACCCCTCCTCAGTGACGGTCTCCCCCCCCGCACTCACCCTCCATGGTTACGGTCTCCCCCCCGCTCTCCCCCCGCACTCACCCTTCATGGTGACAGTCTCACCCCGCCGTACTCACCCCTCCTCAGTGACGGTCTCCACCCCCCCCCCCCGCACTCACCCTCCTTGGTGACGGTCTCCCCCCCCCCGCACTCACCCCTCCATGGTGACAGTCTCACCCCCCCCCATACTCACCCCTCCACGGTGATGGTCCCCCCCTGCACACTCACCCCTCCACAGTGACAGTCCCCCCCACACTTACCCCTCCACGGAGATGGTCTCCCCTCGCACTCACCTGCAAATCAGCAGGAAGGGAGAGGTGATCCACGTTGGAGCACCATGTTGTCTGTGATCAATATTCATTTTCCGGAGATCACAGGGGAATATGTTTAATCTCTCATACGTTCCACCCAGGCGGTGTTATTCTACCCAGGTGAATCGTGTGTCTGGTGTACACATGCTGCTCACAGCCATTTCCGGATTGGGAAACTTTGGGTTCTGGTCATCATTTGTTTTCAGCATGCGGATCAATTTCTGAAGATGCAGAATGGACAGAGATACTTTGTGCATTGTATGGCCTCCCTCCTCCTTGTACCCCAACCTGTGACAAAGTCAGGGGAGGCCGATCTATAACTGATCATGTCGGAGAGAGATCTTAAAATGGAATCTTTGGACAGATGTAATGGTAAAATAGCCATTTAAGGGGAAAGAGTATATAAAAAATACGATTAAAAAAAATTAAAATAAATAAAAAAATACAAAATATGATAAATGCAATCAAATTATTTTAACAAGATATTGAAAAGTGACAGGTCCTCTTTTTATGTTTTTATTTTATTTTTTCTGCAGGTTACTCCTTAAGTGATGTGAAGTCCTGTATGAACATGGGATTTAATCTTGGCGGTAACGTTTGTGGGGTTTACATAAGCGGCGGTATAACGGCCAACCAGTGCGATGGGCTTCTGAAAGAGATTGGAGGTGAGAAGCCAATTGTAATGTTTATAACGATGTCATGGGGGTGGCGGGAGATCAAATCTTGATTACACGTGTCCATCGCCACCACCTGATCCTCATCATATGTCGAGTGCCTTGAAAAAACTTCACGCCCCTTGAAATTTTCCACATTTTGTCATGTTACACCCAAAAACGTAAATGTATTTTATTGAAATTTTATGTGATAGACCAACTAATGGCACATAATTTTGAAGTGGAAGCAAAATGATAAATGGTTTTCAATTTTTTTTTACAAATAAATATATGAAAAGTGTGGGGGGACATTTGTATTCAGCCCCCTTTACTCTGATACCCCCTAACTAAAAATCTAGTGAAACCAACTGCCTTCAGAAGTCACCTAATTATAAATAGAGTCCCCCTGTGTGTAATTTAATCTCAGTATAAATACAGCTGCTCTGTGAAGCCCTCAGAGTTTTTTTTTAGAGAACCTTGGTGAACAAACAGCATCATGAAGGCCAAGGAACACACCAGACAGGTCAGGGATAAAGTTGTGGAGAAGTATAAAGCAGGGTTAGGTTATAAAAAAATCTCCCAAGCTTTGACCATCTCACGGAGATCTGTTCAATCCATCATCGGAAAATGGAAAGAGTATGGCACAACTGCAAACCTACCAAGACATGGCCGTCCACCTAAACTGACCGGCCGGGCAAGGAGAGCATTCATTAGAGAAGCAGCCAAGAGGTCCATGGTAACTCTGGAGGAGCTGCAGAGATCCACAGCTCAGGGGGGAGAATCTGTCCACAGGACAACTGTTACTATAATTTAAATTTTTGGTTGTAACATGACACAATGTGGAAAATTTCAAGGGGTATGAATACTTTTTCAATGCACTGTATATATAATTATAAATGCAAAAAAAAAAAATGCAAATATTATCAGTCAATTTAACCACTTACAATCCAGAGGTAATCAAATACTACTAAAGCAAAGCTCTATTTGTGTGTAAATAATGATTCAAATTTCATGTGTGTACAGCGTAGCATGACTGCGCAATTACCAGTTAAAATAGCACAGAGCTGAATAGCAAAAAATGGTCCGGTCATGAAGGGGGTAAAACCTTCCGGGGCTCAAGTGGTTAAAAAATGTTTTATATACTTGTCTGGAGTTCGGCTTTAACTCCTAATATTTTAATAATACAGATGACAATGTGCCGCCCCTGAAGACTCGCCCCGCCCATCCTGTATCCCTTTTTCCTCGGAGGTGGCCCTGTTATTAATACATGGTGTCTCCAATCGATTGATAAACTGATGGTATATTGATCCCTTGCAGATAAGACCGACAATAAAAAAGTCGTTGAAGATTTTGTGGCTCTTGTACGAGGAGGATCCAGTGAGCACGTGACCGCGCTCGCCTACAGGAATCTTCCCACACCGGAGTTAATGCAAGAGTGGGGGGACGCCGTGCAGTACAGTCCCGAAATCCTGAACATCAAGGTACAAGTTTCATTTTTTTATTTTTTTTTTATAGTATATCTAAGACAATTTTTTTGGTAGTTTTAAATAGAGCAGGAAAGAGGAACCCCATCCCCCCACAACCCCCCCCCCCATCTGAGTTTTTTTTTTTGTGGGCTTCTTTTTTGCTTTTTCTGTCCTCTTGGGAAGATTTCCTTTCATTTCCAGTCCCAGGGATAAAACTGGAAATCATCAGAGAGGGTGACCAATCACCCCAATGGGGGGCACTGATAGCAAATAAACCCTCCCCCTACTTAATTTAATCAAATTTGTATCTTTAGATTCAATGTAATTATATTTTTACAGCCAAATCACATTTGTTTTTTATAATGTGGGATATAGTTGGGAAGGGGTAGAATATCAGTCAGGTTTTTTTTACTGTGTCTGTGATTTTTTTTTGGGGAGTGATATACCGTAACTGACTTCCTGTTGCTCTATCACTGGGATAAAAAAATACGCTGGAAAAAAATCCTAAAATGATATAGAACTTTTTCAAGAAATCATCACAATAATATAAATATAGAAAAATACAGAAGTTTTTTTATTTCTTTATTTCTTCAAATTGATCACGAATGATTTAAAAAAAAGAAAAGAAAAAATCAAACTTACTTAATCTACACTTGTGGTTGGGTGGGGGGGGGGTGGGGGGTGGGAGTAAAAATTTGTGGTGGAGCTGCATTTATACTGCCTCAAAAGCACTCCCCTAAGTGGACTGGACCTGATATTTTGCGTACCGGTTGTGGTGAGCGGAACTATTGAGCTTAACCCCTTGTTGCCCACAGTTAATGTTGGCTGAGATTGCCCCTTATTTAATAGCATATCGACCATCCTTTGTGTACAGACTTAAAGGGACAACTACATGTACACCACAGACAGAAGGGCCCCAATATTGACAATAAGGCCCCTTTCAAATGACCATTCCGATCAGGTCTGCCTGTCAGTTTTTTATTAATCCTCATTAAAGTGATACTAAAGTCTTGTTTTTTTGTTAAAAATAACAAACATTTCTATGCTTGCTTTGTGTAGTGGTTTTGTATAGTGCAGCCTGGATCTTCTTCTTCTCGAGTCCACCTTCGGTCCTCCTGACCCCTCCCTCCTTTTGAGTGCTCCCATAGCAAGCAGCTTGCTATAAGGGCAGCCGAGCCGCAGCTCCCTGTGTCCATTTAGACATGGAGCCGTGGCCCGGCCCCACCCCACCCCCTTTTTCTCCTCATTGGCTCACTGGCTTTGATTGACAGCAGCAGGAGCCAAAGGCACCACTCTGCTGTCTCAGCCAATGAGGAAGGGAGTCCTGGACAGCTGAATCTCTCGTGCAACATCACTGGATCTAGATGGACCTCAGGTAAGTATTAAGGTGGTTGATAGGAGCTGCTGCACACAAAAGTTTATTTATCTTAACGCATAGAACGCACCTTCTACCTTTACAACCACTTTAATCCTCAGGTTGCTTGTGGTCTATTTTTCTGTGTACCAGAATACCAGATGCTTAGGCTACACAGGTGTGAGTAATCTATAACCAGGTGTGTCGGTGGAAACCGAGTGGGTTATAGAGTCATGGCAGAGAACAGAGGACCCATCATACCAAGGGGCTTCTGCGGGGGTATCACTACACCGGTTCTAATGTGTATGGGCAAAAGTCTAGTGATCGCTACTATGCCTTTGCCCATTGACATTTCAATTGACATTTGGTCTTAGAAACTTCCAATGACTGTAATCTGCAATATATGACTTTTTTGTTCTCGGGTCGTGATATTCTTTAAAGTTGAAAAATCACACATCACAATCACAAATCAAAAGCGCAAAGGACATTAACAGACTACGTGATTATTTTTCCCTACAGACCAACCCCTTGTATGAATTAGTGACACCGACAGACTTCATCGGGGCCAACGTTCTGCAAGACAATATGAAACGCGCCCTGGAAGAATTTGAAAAGGAGACCGCGTCCTGCCGCTGTGCCCCATGTGAAAATAATGGTATCGCAGTCTTCAAAGGTACAACACTCAGAAGACAAATTAAAAGACATAATATATCATTGTTGCTTGTTTACCCGAACACAAAAAAAGTAAAAAAAATTGTTTTTTCTTTTGCTTCATTCATTTTTTTTTTTCTGCAATTGTATTGAGATTGTGCTGTTATTCCCACACTGACAAGAGAAAATCTGTTATTTTCAGTAGAATCTTTCCCAGCAAGGTGTTACATTGAATAAAGTATACCCTTCTTTCAGTCTAGCACAGGTAATATGCTTACAGGAGAGAAGAGCAGCATGACGGCTTCATAAGTGTGCTGCTTCAATATTATCCAGTCAGCAGTCTAGGAGATTTCATTACATTCCTTAAAGCTAAACTCTGGGGAAAATTCAAAACTACCCTAGCCCATGGGATCCCTCCATATTGCAAGGCTTTTTGAATTTTCAAACTTATGAATTTTTTAATTTACGATCATGACCTGAAAAACAAAAATAAAACAAAAATTAAAAAATGGAACAAAAACCCAAATTTCTTTTGGCAGTGCACATGTCTACCCTAGACCTACCTGAGCATAAAGCTGAGGTAGGTCTAGGGTAGACATGTGCACTGCCGAAAAATGTGTTGGTTTTCATTCCATCAATATTTTTTTCCGGGTGATTCGTTATGATCGAAAATTTGTAAATCCGAAAATAATAATATTAAATTATAGGTATTGGAATTTCCTTTCAAATTTGGCCGTTAGTGAACGTAACAAATACTAATTCATCCGAAGTTATGAATTATCCGAAATAACGAATGCTGCATCTAAACAATTGGAACATAACAAATTAATAATAATAAATAACTAATAATACATTTTTTTATTATTATTATTATTTATTATTAATTCATTCCGTTCCATTTGTTTAGATGCGGCATTTGTTATTTCGGATAATTTGTAACTTCGAAATAACGAATGCCGCATCTAAACAAATGGAACGTAACAAATTAATAATAATAAATAACTAATAATAATAATATGGGATTATTATGGTGCCAAAGAAAGGATAAACTGACAGTTTATTACGAATAATTTTTGTAATAAACTGTCAATTTATCCTTTCTTTGGCACCGTAATAATCCCTTTTTTCCCAACTATCCCCTTTTTGCAACTTATTTTGGGATAAGGTGCCGTATCTAAAATGGACCCCTTGCCATATAATTTCCACAATTTTTTCTAATAATAATAATAACAACTTTTTATTATTATTATTTATTGTTACTTCATTCCGTTCCATTTGTTTAGATGCAGCATTTGTTATTTCGGATAATTCGTAACTTCGAAATAACATATGTCGCATCTAAACAAATTGAACGTAACAAAGAAATAATAATAAATAACTAATAATAATAATAATAATAACATTTTTATTATTATTTATTATTAATTCATTCCGTTCCATTTGTTTGGATGTGGCATTTGTTATTTTGGATAATTCGTAGCTTCAAAATAACGAATGCCGCATCTAAACAAATGGAACGGAACAAATTAATAATTAATAATAATTAAGTTTTTTTTTATTATTATTATTATTATTTATTATTATTAATTTGTTACATTCCATTCGTTTAGTAACGGCATTCGTTATTTTGAATAACTTGTAACTTCTGATAAATTTGTATTTGTTGCGTTTACTAACAGCCAAATTTGAAAGGAAATTCCAATACCTATAATTTATTAGTTAGTAATAGTTAAGTCATTATTAGTTAGGTATTTATTCGTAAGTAAAAAAAAAAATCTTAGTCCATATAGACAAAGTTCCAATACTCAAAGCAGTGCTCCAATCAAATAAATGAAATATGACCAGCATTCACATGTAAAAACATATGAGAAATCGGTAGTATGTTGATAGGTGATGAGATGGGATTCGCCGCGAGATCTATTTTATCGGTGGCGGGACCCCGCCTCGATCCGGTGCCCTCCACCGCTTACCGGAGCCGTCGGCAGCGGCGGAGGCGATGGCGTCTTTCTCCAGGGCTTATATGGGATGGCCCCCACCCGTCTCCATGACACTGAAGGACGGAAGCGACGTCAAATCAAATCGATTTAAATTCGAATTCTGAAAATTTTAATTTTAATTTTAACTAAACTAATTCCAAAAACAAATTAAATGTGTAAAAGTAATTTAACTAAACCAATTTATGTAAATAACGAATTGAAACTAAACAATTTTTTTTGTTCTGGCACTGCCAACCCGCCTGGCTACAGCTGCCCCACTTACTAGCCCTCTTGCACTCAAGCCCCAGGCCCGAGGTCACCCCCCCCCCAGACTAGGGCCACCGACAGCCTCATGGGCCCCCAACAACCTTTTCAGCACTCCATTTTCAGCTTACACCCAACTGCCCCTGCTGGCATAATTTAGAGTATTTAAGAGGTGCCCACCCCCTGCCAGCCCACTTTGCTGGGGATTGGCTGGGGCCCTCCTCAGTACTCCGGGCAGCTCCTCCTAGCCTCACTCCCATTCTTATGGAAGTGAGGCCGAGGTTCCTGCAAGTAGTTAGAGGTACCAGAGGTGCTGCCTGATGAGTCATCCAACCTCCCTGAGTCACTCACCCTGACCCAGATTCAACCTAGCCTGGCTCTCGGCCAGGCTGAATTTTCCTACACTACAAAATGAAACACCTAGCACACTACCTTAGAGGGTGCTACATATAGATGCCTTTGCACTAATGGTGAGGAGGAAGGAGCTCCCAGTGCCCAGAAAATTGCAACTCTTGATGTAGGTTTCACAAAATGCTTATTGAAATTGTAAACATGGGCATCGAGCCAACATGTTTCAGGGGGTGTTTTAGGGGCATAGACTCCCCTTTCTTCAGGGTTGCTGGTGCATGCTTATGGTGGGGGGGTTCCCAGCACAGCATAACCAGCCCATACTGATCCCCAATCTGAGGTTCATAAAACCACCCCCACCCATAAGTGTGCACTAACAGCCCTGAAGAAAGGGGAGTCCATGCCCCCCCCCCCCCCCCCGAAACGCCTTGGCTCAGTGTACATGTGAACCCTTGCATTTTATATTAATAGATACTGGGTGCTCCTTCCTTCTTACCCACGTTGAAATAACCACATGGTCATGGTCAGAGGTAGCAGTCAAAGTATCCAAGAGGGTCCACCACAACCATCATCCACCGTTGGGCTCAACCCCCTGGAGGTGTTTTCTTCCTCACTGTCTATGGAGCCACCTACCTACAACTAGTGACCAATCCAGTCAGCCCAGCGTGGTGTCCAGTCGAAATTAGACTCTTTACACTACAGCTGGAGCGCGCTTTACACTACAGCTAGAGCCAGGCCTTCTCGTCCAACATCAGTGCCTGACCTCACCAATGCACTTCTGGAAGAATGGTCAAACATTCCCATAGACACATCTCCTAAACCTTGTGGACGGCCTTCCCAGAAGAGTTGAAGCTGTTATAGCTGCAAAGGGCGGGCCAACTCAATATTGAACCCTACGGACTAAGACTGGGATGCCATTAAAGCTCATGTGTGTGTAAAGCCAATACCTTTGGTACTATAGTATACTTACCTATTTTCAGGCCGCTCTGGTCCGTTCCTGTGATCCGGCTTCCCTGTGTCAGCCAACGGTGTCAGCCAACGGTGGCTGAGAAGATCAAAAAGGGAGCACCAAGGATAGACTATTGAACCCTTTGGGTGTCGTCACCTCTCCCAAAAATTCCAGCCATTGTCATAGCGCTCTCTCTTCTCCCCTGCAGCCACTGCTGGCTGACACAGGGGAGTTGATTCTCCGATCAAGAAAAAAAATTCCAACCTGCCCCTTCAGCAGAAGTCAATCAAACAATCGACTTCTGCCAAATGGGGATGGCAACACACCAATCACACCCAATAAAAGGCCAGAATTTTGATCAGCATATGCCCAGGAGTCATCTTAGATCTCATATTTACAACTTACTGTAGCTTGGTAGGGGCCACACTTATGGCTCCTATGGAACTAACTGCTAAAATATGATTTTTTTTATTTATTTTTTTATGACAGAATCACTAACATATGATGGATCCATATTGTGTGCATACAAATAAAGCATTTTCTAGAATAAAAACAAAAAAAAAAAATGATTTAAGTTGTATATTTATGTAATTCAGTTCTGGCCCCAGTTTTTTTCTCCCTGTATATTTTCTATAATAATAGGGTTGTGTTATGGCCACATCACTTATAAGTTGGGCTCTTTAAAAGAAGAAAAAAAATATTGAAAAAGAATTGGGAAATATTTTTCATGCGAATTTTGTCCCTTGTTGTTTTTTTTTTTTTTGCAGAGAATCGCTGTGAATGTGTTTGTCCAGCCGGGTTTAAAGGGTCAGCTTGTGAAATCACCAAAAGGCCAGGTAAATAAAACAGACTCAGCTTACAGCATGATTTTTTTTTGTAGAGAGTCTACAGAACCACAGAGAGGACTTCAAAGACTTCCTTTAGTGCCACCAACTGGAGAAGGCACCTGAGCGCTGTCACAAATTGCAATCCTATACTAAATCATTAGCAGGGGCGGACTGACCAGGCGGCCATTCGGGCACTGCCCGAGGGCTCCGGGCCACTAGGGGGCCCCATCAGGGTTGTCAGCCTCAGTAAAATCAGGGACAGTATGTAAAAATCTGTGTTTTCTTTACATCTGTCTCTGAAATGTCCCTTACCGACATCCTTTTGGTCTAAAAATCCTGAGATTATAGCTGCCCCGCCTCTCCAGTACCTTCTCAGCCAACAGAGACATCTGTCTATACTGTGTGATTGTATACTGTGTGTGTGTATACTATGTGGCCCCATAATCTCTGATTGCCTGGGGGCCCCATAATCTCCTATTGCCTGGGGGCCCCATGAGTTGTCAGTCCTCCCCTGATCATTAGTCAACTTTATTCATACTACTGTATATGTAGGCAGGTGCCAACTTTAGTGCTGGGCTGTCCGGTTGGGTAAGGGTTAATATGGGTTCTGCATTCTTCTCGGGCTTTTCTGGACCCTGTATTACATAGAAGGCTGGGCTCAGGAGAGAGCAGTAGGGGACTAGATGGGAAAGTAGAGTCAGATGTGACCATCAGCAACCTGTTAGCTCCCGCCTCCCTGCATGGGAACCTACCTCAAAAGGACTCTACCAGTTATCAGGGCTGGGACAAGGGGTGGGCAGAAGGGGGGAGGGTCTGCGCTTGGCGCAGCGTGTATTGTAGGGGTGGGGGGGGATGGGCGCCGCAAGTTCCTTCTACTATAAGGCTGACAGGAGTAGTGACAGCAGTATCACTATTTCTGTCAGCCCAGCACTGGAAGCTGCAAGGAGAGAAGGAAAGAGCCGGGAGGAGGTGCTGCTGTGCTCTCTCCTCCCCTCTTGCTCGTAAGCTCAAACTTAATGACTTCTGAAAGCATGGGACAACTGTAAATATCTAAAAAGATGTGAAGTCGGGACATTATACTGAGAAATAATTAGATGGTCAAATGAGTATAGAGGAAAGATCTGAGGTGATATCAGAAACCAGTTTATCTGACCCACACTTTAGGCTCAAGGAGTTTAAAGAAACGTGGCAACGTAGGGTTATTCCATAAGGGGGTATTTGAGGGGACCACGGGCTGTGGAAACTTTTCATAAGCAAGACCCGCTCTCCAGGCCCTGAAGAGTTGTGAGCCTAGAGGGGGTCAAATCATAGCAGACTTTAGGTCAGCGGAGAGGTAGGTTTGTCAGCGCCTCCACAGAACGCAGAACGGCGACCTTCAAAATCACAGCAGGGTTGTACTTACATAGTTAGCAAGGTTGAATAAAGACACCAGTCCATCCAGCTCAACCTGAGTGAGTGTGCCTACAAGTATCCCTATACACTGCATCTCATTAAGATGCTCATCTATTATATTATATATTTTAAGGTACCCATATAGCACCATCAGTTTACATGCATCGCACACTCACATCAGTCCCTACCCTCAGGGCCGTCTTTAATATTGATTGGACCCTGGGCAAAAATTTTCTTGGGGGGCCCCCCCCCATGCAATTTTGCTCTCCACCTGCTCTGAGACATACAATAAATAGCAGCTAGACTTAAAATCTTAAAAATTACTGTATCAAATCAGGCAACAATTATGATTGGTTGCCAGTGGTTACAGCATATCATTACTGCTTAATGACTGGTTGCTAGAGGTTACAGCACACATTACGGCTCACTGATTAGTTGGTAGAGGTTACAGCAAATGATTTCTGCTTGTTAATTGGTTGTTAGAGATTACTGTTAAGTAATACTGCTCACTGATTGGTTTCTAGATGTTACAGCACATCATCTCCTCACTGCAGGGGAGCATGATATACATATGAATGCCACCTTTATTTACAATACGGCTGCCAGCCGTATCTATTTACTTAGTAATGCTACCAATATTTACATATCAATGCCGGTTATTTACATGTAAACACAGGGTCTGCAGGTGAGTCATCTGTAGACAACAATAAGGCAGAGCTGGGCAGCATTAGTACCATCACTTCACACTGAGATATCAGGACACGGTACAGGACTAAAACTTCAAGGGACAAGGGAATTTACACTGGAATAGTTGGCAAGTGTGAGGCAGCTGCTTTGGGCCCCACAACAATGACAGGGCCTAGGGCAGCTGCCCCTTTTTCCCTGCCTTAAAGACAGCCCTGCCTACCCTCAAGGAGCCTACAATCCAAGGTCCCCAACCCACATCTATATACTAGGGCCAATTTTGGACAGAAGCCAATTAACCTCCCAGCATGTCTTTGGAGTGTGGGAGGAAACCAGAGGAAACCCACACAGGCACAGGGAGAACATGCAAACTCCAGGCAGGTAGTGTTGTGGTTGGGATTCAAACCAGTGACCCCTTTTTACTGCTAGGTGAGGGTGCTAACCACTACACCACTGTGCCATACTTCTCTGGATTTAGCCACCAAACCACAGTGATCAATTGGGCTGAGAGGAAATATTTGTGGCAATCTGTAAACGTCAGGCCTCCCTGCGAGGTGGGTCACATAAGGAGTAGATAAGAGTCAGGTCCATAGATATTGGGACAGCGACACAATTCTAATCTTTTTGGCTCTATACACCACCACAATGGATTTGAAATGAAAAGAAGATTTGCTTTAACTGCAGTCTTTCAGCTTTAATTTGAAGGTATTTACATGCAAATCAGGTGAACGGTGTAGGAATTACAACAGTTTGTATATGTGCCTCCCACTTTTTAAGGAACCAAAAGTAATGGGACAGATTAGCAATCATCCATCAAACTTTCACTTTTTAATACTTGGTTGCAAATCCTTTGCAGTCAATTACAGCCTGAAGTCTGGAATGCATAGACATCACCAGACGCTAGGCTTCATCCCTGGTGATGCTCTGCCAGGCCTCTACTGCAACTGTCTTCAGTTCCTGCTTGTTCTTGGGGCATTTTTCCTTCAGTTTTGTCTTCAGCAAGTGAAATGCATGCTCGATCGGATTCAGGTCAGGTGATTGACTTGGCCATTGCATAACATTCCACTTCTTTCCTTTAAAAAACTCTTTGGTTGCTTTCGCAGTATGCTTTGGGTCATTGTCCATCTGCACTGTGAAGCGTCGTCCAATGAGTTCTGAAGCATTTTGCTGAATATATGCAGATAATATTGCCCAAAACACTTCAAAATTCATCCTACTGCTTTTGTCAGCAGTCACATCAATAAATACAAGAGAACCAGTTCCACTGGCAGCCATACATGCCCACACCAGTGGCGGGCCGTCCATAGGGGGCGCCCGTGCGCCGCCCCCCCCCCCCCCCCCCCTCCTGTAGTCACCAAAGAAAAACAAAATGAAACATTTTTTTTTTGAACTGTCCCTTTAAAAAAAAAAATAGAAAAAAGGTCCTTAAAGAGGAGGGCCGTTTAAAAAAAAAAAAAGTCAGCAGCTGCAAACACTGCAGCTGCTGACTTAATAAACACACTTACCTGTCCAGGGCGCCCGCGATGTCGGCCGCCCTAGGTCGACCCGTCCCTCGGCTCTCGGGTCCCAGCGCAGCCATTCCCTCTAAGGGAAACAGGCAGTGGAGCCTTATGGCTTCACTGCCCGTTTCCTACTGCGCATGCGCGAGTCCCGCAGCTACTGCACATGCGCGAGTCCCGCAGCGCTTTCTGAATGGGACGCGCTGTGTTCTGGAACACACAGTTCCCAGAACACAGCGCGACCCATTACCCAGAAGACGCCGCGACGAAGAGAGAAGACAGAAGATCTCCGCGGAGGAGGAAGAGGAAGATTAGGATTATGTGCCTAGCAACAGGCATTTCTGGTAAGTAAAAAAAAAAATTTTTTTTCATTTTTTTTTTTTAGATTTTTTTGTAATTTTTAAAAAAAATTTTTTTCAGGGTGGCCCTCCACTTTAAGTGCACTGTGTCCGGGCGCCGGACGCAGTGCACTATGGGAAGCACCACATCATGAGATTGCAGACATGGCGCTTCATTTGCGGGATTTTAACCCGCCTTGTGGCGCAAACGAAAGTGCTGATTAGCTTCCGCCCGTAGAATTACTTTCATTGATGTTTAAATTAGAGGTTACTTCCGGGTTTTACAAAAACCGGAAGTGACCTCACAGCTCTGTTCTTTGCATGGCCCGAGTGAAGCTGGAAGCAAGGTAAGAGCCTTGCAGCCCTGAGGCTTTTTGTTAGTACTGTGTACTGAGGAGCATTTGCCAGCTCAGCTGCCTAGCTGATATTTAATTTTAGTGTCTTTGCGCAGTCCTGCTTTTGCACATAACCTTGTCAGTATTCCTAACCTCCCCGGCCTGCTTCATAAAGCTGTGACAATGCTTTCTCCTTGCTATACATCCCTCAATTACTTCCCAGACTGTCTTATCTCTGTGCAGTTTCCTGGACATCCTCCTCCAGTCATTCCTCATCCCTCCAACCAGGCCTGTACTGGCCATCGGGACTACCGGGAGATTCCCGGTGGGCCGATTGGCTCAGTGGGCCGCTGGGCCGGTTGTTATCAGTTTCAGCTTTATTACTTTTTTTTTTTCCACCGCCGGCGGCGGCGCCAGCCGCCGCGTCCGCAGCTCCGCCACAGCACCTGGGCCGGCCCGGCGCACAAGTACAACCCCCCTGGTGACGCTGCCACTCACTCCCCTTGTCCCAGCGCCATGACGTCACGGCTAGAGTTCAAGCTTAGCTGCCTGGCCTGGGAGTGAAGGGAAAGCGCCGCCGAGGAGGAACGAGGAGCGAGCAACCAGAACATTGCTCCACACTCCACAGCTGCAGCCTGCAGGATTCCACTCCAGACAGCAGCACAGACTGTGTCAGTGTCCAGGGACAAAGCAATCCATAGTATCACATTATCATCAAGTAAGCACTAAATAGTAAAATCAACTGCAGGCTGTTAATATTTTGGTCAGCGTGTTTTAACAGTATACCACAGACAGGCATGTGCTCGTCTCTCCGCACTTCCATTTACAATACTTGACCAAACCTGAACCATCTGTGTGTCTGAATGTAGCCTATATGATGGATTTCAAAGATTACCGTACATTTTATTTTTAATTATATGCTATGAGTATCAATTTAAGCAGCATTGCTCTACTAACAGAGAAAACCAGCTAAATAATTATGTGATATCTGTAATATGCAGCATGGCGGGGGGGAGGGGGGGTAGGAGTAAATGTACTGCCACTGTCCACTGTAACTGATTAACCTCTTCCCGCCCGCCCTATAGCCGAATGACGGCTATAGAGCAGGCGCTTTCATCCGGGAGGCTGTCCCTGGACGTCCTGGTGTTTACTTCCGCAATGTGCGCCGCCGCTGGCGCGCATCGGGGAAGTTCTGTGTTTGCCGTGTCCCCCAGAGACACAGATCGCTGTAAACGGCCAATCACAGCAGCCGTTTACAGCGCGATCGACGTGTCCAATGTGAGATGATCTCATATGTAAACATATGAGATCATCTCTCAGCGCCGCTCTCCCTCCTCACACAGACAGCGTGTGAGGAGGGAGAGATGAACGGCTGCAGCGCCGTAAGTGGGAAAATAAAAAAATTAATTAAAAAAAGTGCCATGCTCCCCCAGTGCCATCCGCCCCAGTGCCATCCACCCCAGTGCCATCCACCCCAGTGCCACCTGTTAGTGCTATCTGTCCCCAGTGCCACCTCTTAGTGCTATCTGTCCCCAGTGCCACCTGTTAGTGCTATCTGTCATCAGTGCCACGTGTCATCAGTGCCACATAGTGCCATCTGTCATCAGTGCCACGTATAAGTGCCATCTGTCATCAGTGCCACGTGTCATCAGTGCCACATAGTGCCATCTGTCATCAGTGCCACATATTAGTGCCATCTGTCATTAGTGCCACGTATCAGTGCCATTTGTCATCAGTGCCACCTGTCAGTGTCACGTGCCATCTGTTGTCAGTGTCACGTGTCATCAATGCCACTTATCGGTGCCATCTGTCATCAGTGTCACGCGTCATCGGTGCCACGTATTAGTGCCATCTGTCATCGGTGCCACGTATTAGTGCCACGTATTAGTGCCATCTGTCATCAGTGCCACGTATTAGTGCCATCTGTCAGTGCCACATATAAGTGCCACGTGTCATCAGTGCCACGTATAAGTGCCATCTGTCATCAGTGCCACATATTAGTGCCATCTGTCATCAGTGCCATGTGTCATCAGTGCCAGGTATAAGTGTCATCATTGCCACGTATCAGTGCCATCTGTCATCAGTGTCACGTGTCATTGTCCTGGTGCTCCAGGGCCTTCAAAAGTGTAATAGGTAGTCAAGTTAGATGTGTAATTTATGCTCCTAGAACACCTGATGGCGCTCTCTGCATGTTGGGCCTCTCTATGTGGCCAGGCTGTGAAAAAGTCCCACACATGTGGTATTGTAATACTCAGGAGGAGTAGCAGAATTTTTTTGGGGGTGTCATTTGTGGTATACACATGCCACATGAGAGAAATAACCTATTACAATGACAATTTTGTGTAAAAAAATTTAAAATCTTAATTTTGCAAAGAATTGTGGGAAAAAAATGACAACATCAAAAAGCTCACCATGCCTCTTACTAAATACCTTGGAATGTCTACTTTCCAAAAAGGGGTCATTTGGGGGGTATTTGTACTTTCCTGACTTGTTCGGGTCACAAGAAATGAGATAGGCCACCAGTACATCAGATGTGATCAATTTTGTGCGATTCGCACCACAGCTTGTAGACTCTCTAACTTTCACAAAGACCAAATAATATCCACTAATTTGGGTTATTTTTACCAAAGATATGTAGCAGTATAAATTGTGGCCAAAATTTATGAAGAAAAATTAATAATTTGCATAATTTTGTCACAGAAACAAAGAAATATGCGTTTTTTTTCAAAATTTTCGGTCTTTTTTCATTTATAGCGCAAAAAATAAAAACCCCAGAGGTGATCAAATACCACCAAAAGAAAGCTCTATTTGTGGGAAAAAAAGGACAAAAAATTCATTTGGGTACAGTGTTGCATGACTGAGTAATTGTCATTCAAAGTGTGAGAGCACCGAAAGCTGAAAATTGGTCTGGGCAGGAAGGGTGTTTAAGTGCCCAGTTAGCAAGTGGTTAATGCCACTGCCTTGGTAACTGATTAATAATTTAATGCCCTGGTCACATTAATTGATTATTTACTGCCACTGGTCACGGTCACTGATGAATGAATTTGCGGCCACTGGTCATGGTCACTGATGAATTAATGTACTATCACTGCTGGTCATGATCACTGATGATGAATGAATGTACTGCCACTGGTCACTGATGCATTAATGGCTGACCACTGGTTACCACTTGACCACTTATTTTTTTTGCGCAATTGTGTATAGTTTATATACTGTTTTTGTGTGTGTTTTAAAGTGGGCCGGTCTGGATGAAGTCCAGGGCCAAATTTTTGTCCCAGTCCAGCCCTGCCTCCAACACATAATATCTTCCTTTTTGGTTTCTTTTTGTCTGACTTACTGCATTAGTACTGCCCTTGCATTCTTGTCTGACCCTGCTAATTATGCCTTAAATTCTTATACTTCTATGCATTGTCATTTAAGTTTAATAATGAGGATTTTAATTATAACGTTAATGCTTTGGTTCTGCTGTTGTGTTTTATATTAAACTGCAGATTCTTTTATTACTCATTAACTCTTCCACTGCTTGACTTCTTGCGCAACTATTAGTCATAAGGACAGAGTTTAACCACTTGACCACCGGGCACTTAAACTCCCTTCCTAACCAGACCAATTTTCAGCTTTTGGTGCTCTCACATTTTGAATGACAATTAGTCATGTAATACTGTACCCATATGAAATGTTTGTCTTTTTTTCACACAAATCAAGCTTTTTTTTGGTGGTATTTAATCACCGCTGTTTTTTTATTTTTTGCGCTATTAAAAAAGACTGAAAGAAATAAAAAAAATTCTCTGTTTCTTTTAACATTTATTGCAGAGTATTGGCAGACTATTGCACAGTGTTGCAGAGTATTGCACAGTGTTGCAAAGTATTGGCAGAGTATTGTACAGTGTTGTAGAGTATTGGCAGAGTATTGCACAGTGTGGCAGAGTATTAGACAGTGTTGCAGAGTATTAGACAGTGTTGCAGAGTATTGTCAGAGTATTGCACAGTATGGCCAGAGTACTGCAGATTATTAGCACTGAGCAGCGCTGTGGGCACTTCATATCCAGCCCACAGAGCTGCTGCCATCTCTCCCTCCCCCCCCCCCTTCTCACTGTACAGATCGGTACAGAGAGGGGAGGGAGGAACCGGTGTCATGACGTGACACAGGTTTGTTTACAAGTGATCGCTCCGTCACTTGAGCGATCATGTT
The DNA here is from genome assembly GCF_037356315.1 of Lithobates pipiens. Taxonomy (NCBI): domain Eukaryota; kingdom Metazoa; phylum Chordata; class Amphibia; order Anura; family Ranidae; genus Lithobates; species Lithobates pipiens. The sequence goes on from NW_027507785.1 coordinate 322,592,971, forward strand.
GTAAACGGCCGCTATCAGTGGCCGTTTACCATGATCTGTGCTATTCTTTATATATATATATATATATATATATATATATATATATATATATATATATATATATAATCTATATCTATATATGCGCAACATGTCCGATGATATTTAAGCATTGAGCTGTTTGTGCTGCTGAGGGACTGAGGAACCATTGTCATATTGTCATAGGCATGGACAGGACATCCTGGGACTTGTAGTTCCACAGAGATCAGAACACTATAGGTTTGTTATTTGTGAACATGCACTTTAAGTAATAATAACTTGTGTAGATCTGCTGAGTTATGGATTCAAGTGATATTGAACCCAAATGCAAACATGTAAGATATTGCATTATTCCAGTCCCTAAATGTGATGACTGTATTGTTTTTTTTTTTTTTTAGTCTTTCTTAGACTAAACGTGCATGATGTGCAGAGCCCTGTGTATAATGTACAGCCTGGTATATAATGTACAGAGTCCTATGTATAATGTACAGCCTGGTATATGATGTACACAGGAGACGGAGTGGGTGGATTCTATAAGGGGTGTGGCTTGTGAAAAGTGGGAGTGGTCAAAAAGGAAGGGCGGGTTCTGGCGCCCTCCCATCTTAAAACTTCTCCAGCCGCCACTGGCCCACACCATGACACTACCACCACAATGCTTCACTGATGAGGTGGTGTGCTTTGGACCATGAGCAGTTCCTTTCCTTCTCCATACTCTTCTCTTCCCATCACTCTGGTACAAGTTGATCTCGGTCTCATCTGTCCATAAGATGTTGTTCCAGAACTGTGAAGGCTTTTTTAGATGTTGTTTGGCAAACTCTAATCTGGCCTTCCTGTTTTTGAGGCTCACCAATGGTTTACATCTTGTGGTGAACCCTCTGTATTCACTCTGGTGAAGTCTTCTCTTTATTGTTGACTTTGACACACATACACCTACCTCCTGGAGAGTGTTCTTGATCTGGCCAACTGTTGTGAAGGATGTTTTCTTCACCAGGGTAAGAATTCTTCGGTCATCCACCACAGTTGTTTTCCGTGGTCTTCCAGGTCTTTTGGTGTTGCTGAGCTCACCGATGCATTCTTTCTTTTTAAGGATGTTCCAAACAATTGATTTGGCCACACCTAATGTTTTTGCTATCTCTCTGATGGGTTTGTTTTGTTTTTTCAGCATAATGATGGCTTGCTTCACTGATAGTGACAGCTCTTTGGATCTCATATTGAGATTTGACAGCAACATATTCCAAATGCAAATAGCACACTTGAAATGAACTCTGGACCATTTATCTGCTCCTTGTAATGGGATAATGAGGGCATAACACACACCTGGCCATGGAACAACTGATTAGCCAATTGTCCCATTACTTTTGGTCCCTTAAAAGGGAGGCACATATACAAACTGGTGTAATTCCTACACTGTTCACCTGATTTGGATGTAAATACCCTCAAATTAAAACTGAAAGTCTGCAGTTAAACAATAGAACATTCAAGAGTATAGGTACTGATGTTGGATGAGAAGATCTGGCTCAAAATTGGCATTCTAATTTATCCTAAAGGTGTTCAGTGAGGTTGAATTTAGAGTTCTGCGAAGGATACTTCAATGGAACTACCTGAATAATAATTGGGTGGAGTGCATACGTACTTTGGACATGCAGTATCTTTATGCTAGCGATGGCATCTTTTTGCTTGATGTCCTCCAAAAATGTGACCTCGTGCCCTGTGCACAAGCATTTACCTCTAGAAGTTCAGACTGGGACCCGGCACATATCCGCTATGACTGTGGAGGCAAAATGAATGAATATTTTGAGGTTTAGAAGGCCTTAAGCTAAACTTCCCACAGCAGGAACCCAACCAGTTGTATGTGCTGAGGAACCTTGCTGTTGATCTATGGAAGAACATGGAAGACTTAAGTGCTGCTATTTTTTTTTCAGTTCCCCCCATTGATGGAGGTTGGGGTTGTTGGTCCAGTTGGACTTCATGTTCAGGAAGAACCCAAACAAGACAACGACAGTGCAACAACCCTTCACCGAGGAACGGAGGTCAGCCTTGTCCAGGAGCATCCACAGACAGCAGAAGCTGTTAGCTGCCCCCTACTGGCCAAGGAAGATATATGGAGTCAGCAGGTCTGCCGCTCTGGAGGTGATGGGTGTTCTTTTGTGAAAAATGTGTCTGAAATAATCTAATAAAATTTTACACTTATCTACTTGGGTGACTTTATTCATTTCAACCAGGGTAAGTTGGAGATGATAGGATTGTTATTATTATTTGTTTTGTTTTATTTCCTCATAAACTCTCATGCCATCCTGGTAATCACCACATCAGTGGTTTAATCCTAAACATGTTCATGTAATTACAAAAGTTGCTTTAAATCTCCCTAATGTGTAGCTTTCATTAGGAATTTCTGGTGATCCTGCCAGGAAAGTCCTTATTTAGGCACTTCCTCTCCAAACATTCTAAGCAAAGGGCCAGTTTACTTTCCTTCAGGCTTTAGGGGGGGGGGGGGCAGACTATGGCCAGTTGGAGTAAACCATACCTCATCTACCTCATTGTTGATTTTAATAATAAATGGTGCCCTATTGTTATAGTGCCCCATTGATGCTGGCAGTGAGAGGAATAGTGCCCCATCATTGGTGTCAGTGGGAGGAATAATGCCTCGTTGATGGTGTCAGTAGAAGGAATAGTGCCCCATCATTGATGTCAGTGGGAGGAATAGTGCTCCATCATTGGTCTCAGTGGGAGGAATAGTGCCCCATCATTTGTGTCAGTGGGAGGAATAGTGCCCCATCATTTGTGTCAGTGGGAGGAATAGTGCCCCATCATTGATGTCAGTGGGAGGAATAGTGTCCCATCATTGGTGTTAGTGGGAGGAATAGTGCCCCATCATTTGTGTCAGTGGGAGGAATAGTGCCCCATCATTTGTGTCCGTGGGAGGAATAGTGCCTCATCATTTGTGTCCGTGGGAGGAATAGTGCCCCATCATTGATGTCAGTGGGAGGAATAGTGTCCCATCATTGTTGTCAGTGGGAGGAATAGTGCCCCATCATTTGTGTCCGTGGGAGGAATAGTGTCCCATCATTGTTGCCAGTGGGAGGAATAGTGCCCCATCATTGTTGTCAGTGGGAGGAATAGTGTCCTATCATTTGTGTCAGTGGGAGGAATAGTGTCCCATCATTTGTGTCAGTGGGAGGAATAGTGCCCATCATTGGTGTCAGTGAGAGGAATAGTGCCCCATCATTGATGTCAGTGGGAGGAATAGTGCCCATCATTGGTATCAGTGGGAGGAATAGTGCCCATCATTGGTGTCAGTGGGAGGAATAGTGTCCCATCATTGGTGTCAGTGGGAGGAATAGTGCCCATCATTGGTGTCAGTGGGAGGAATAGTGTCCCATCATTGGTGTCAGTGGGAGGAATAGTGTCCCATCATTGGTATCAGTGGGAGGAATAGTTCCCCTATTGTTGGTATCGATGGGAAGAATACTGCCTCATCAACTGTGTTAGTGGGAGGAATGGTGGCTTCTTTTAAAGAAATAGTGCCCCAAGGGACAGGCAAGCAAAGGGCCACCTCTGGCCCCTAAGTTACAGTTTGGAGACCACTGTCCTATAGCGTGAAAACTGCCTCCTCTTTGTATCTCTGTATACCGAAAACAAGAAAAAATCTTGGCAATTGTTTATGATATCCAGTGCACAGAACAAAATCAATGTCTTCCAGGTAGGTTTTTAAACTAGAGTGGCCATAGAATTTGGCAAAATTACAGGTGCAATCAAGGTGAGTACACCATTTGAACAGGCTTTGTAGCTTCATTTGGCTCTCTGGGACTTAGTTGGCCTTGCCGCTGTCATGAAGACCTGCTCACCTCTAGGACAGGTGGGAAGTGCAACATACCAAACAATTCGTAATAAAAGATAGCGCTGCGCTATAAAGTAAATAAACTAAAAAAAAAAAAAAAAATATATATATATATATCAAAAAATAATAATAGGTGTAAATAAACCAATGAATAAGTGAATAAGTGATGCGAAATCACATGAATAGATATGGAGGTATGTCAGCCCCTCCTACCATAAGTAAATCTAAATAACACACACTTGTGTATAAAAATGCTAGTGATGGACATAAAGTAGCTCGATATCAAATCAGCGTGATAAAAATCCTAAAAAACAGTTCAATATAAATGGTGAAAAAAATATAATAATGCAAAAATGTGCCAGGTCAGTGGTCTCCAAACTGTGGCCCGGGGGCCAGATTGCGCCCTTTGCTTGCCTTTATCTGGCCCTTGGACGCCAACAAGGGGTTACCATTCCTTCCACTGACACCAATGATGGGGCACTATTCATTCCACTGATATTAACGCTTGGCACTATTCCACCTCCTAATACAAGGGACTATACCTCAGACTGACACCAACAATGGAGCACCAGTCCTCTCTCTAACACCAATAATAGGGTACTATTCCTTCCACTGATACCAACAATTGGCACTATGCCTCCCTCTAATACCAATTATGAAGCAGGGGCGTAACTATAGAGGGTGCAGCAGTCGCGACCGCAACCGGGCCCTGTGATGCAGGGGGCCCATGCAGCCCCCTCTACATATGGCCGGCAGCAGCATAGGCAGGTAGGCATTCCCCGCATCACCTGTGTCCTCAGCCGGCTCCTCAGAGTACTCCTATCCTGCTCCATGCATTGCCGCTCAGTCCGATGTCTGTTCTCCCTGGCCAGAGTCCCCCCCCCCCCTTCCCCCCCCCCCCCCCCCCGAGTCCGGCCCACACTGCACTGCATACTTCTCCCGGGTAAACAAACTTTAAGCACACAGATGCAGTGCAGCCCTATGAGAGCCCCCCGGAGGACACTGCAGGCTTGTCTGCCAGCCCCCCTCCTCCCCCATCATACACAGATGATGAAAGGTCTTTCTGGGAGATATGCTGATCGCCCGTCCAGCACACTGGATGGAGCCCAGGCCAACATTGATGAGTGCGCGGCCTACAGCTTGGTCATGGTGAGTGAGAGGACCCCATCCCCCACACACCATTACATACCCCCTCCCTCTCCCCCTGGGGACAGGGACCCCTTCTTACGTGGGGACAGGGACCCCCACCTCCCCTGGGGACCAGGACCCCTTCTCACCTGGGGGCAGTAACTTCATCTGCCCTGGAGAAAAGGACCTCATCTCTTCTGGGGACAGGGACCCCATCCTACCTAGGGACAGTCCCCCAATGGGGCACCTAAAAATTAAAAAAAACTTATAAAAAAAAAACTAATGATACCAGTGGTGGAACTACAGGGCTCACAAAGGTCATACCTGTGACCACGCCCTGGAGTTCCACCGCCAGACTCGAAGGGAAGGGCCCTGGCTGGGGTTCAGGGGGGCCCTTCATGGTTTCTTGCATCGGGGCCCTGAAGGTTCTAGTTACGCTACTGTTATGAAGCATTGTATTCCATTGAAGCCAGAGCATTTTCTACTCACTATGGCCACATTCTGGCCCACAGAGAATCTGAAGGACAGTAAACTGTCTCTTTATACATAGAGAACCCCTGAACACTGCACCCTTGCACGTAGCCCACCCCTGAAATCTGCACTATGTACGTAGTACACATATGATAAAGAGGACAATCAGCGGAAACACAATATATAAATGACCAGAGAGAATTGCAAGCTGTAAACCAAAAAGGCTAATCACAACACCTAAAATACAAAATGGAAAGAATATGTGGAAAGGTGCAGCGCAATATAAATAAGTCCGTTCACTTTTCAATGACAAATGTACTAAAGCGATATAAGATGAAAACACCACGTGATGATAGAGGAATCTTGAGTATTCGAAGTGACTAATTCTCCACTGACAAAAGTATACACTCTTACCAGATGAGATGGACCACTGAGTGAACAGATGGTCAGACATGCTTGTTACCACACATGGGGTAGATAAGATGAGTCAATCCAGCAATGTTGCAGGCAGGATACAATCATGTAGATAAAAGGCATATGCCGGAAAAAAAATTAACGCGATCTAAGTGCTCACTGTAAGATCGTTTAATGAAATTGATGTGGCTTAATACAAACATAAAAGCCAGACAATAGGCATAAAAATGGTTTAGACAAATAAAAAAGCAGCGGTGTGTGAACCGCAAACAAACAGATGAACTGCGGGTGACGTCCACAACAGATAGCTCCTCCCCCGTAGGCACGTTACGTCCCGTACGGACTTCGTAGTACACACCTTAGCTCTACACCCCTGAACCCTGCACTCTGTACACAGTGCACCTCAGAACTCTGCATGTAGCACATCCCTGAACTCTGCAATCTGTATGTAGCGCATCCCTGAACTCTGCAATCTGTATGTAGTGCATCCCTGAACTCTGCAATCTGTATGTAGTGCATCCCCAAACTCTGAAATCTGTATGTAGCGCATCCCTGAACTCTGCAATCTGTATGTAGCGCATCCCTGAACTCTGCAATCTGTATGTAGTGCATCCCTGAACTCTGCAATCTGTATGTAGTGCATCCCTGAACTCTGCAATCTGTATGTAGTGCATCCCTGAACTCTGCAATCTGTATGTAGTGCATCCCTGAACTCTGCAATCTGTATGTAACGCATTCCTGAACTCTGCAATCTGTATGTAGCGCATCCCTGAACTCTGCAATCTGTATGTAGCGCATCCCTGAACTCTGAAATCTGCATGTAGCGCATCCCTGAACTCTGCAATCTGTATGTAGCGCATCCCTGAACTCTGAAATCTGTATGTAGCACATCCATGAACTCTGCAATCTGTATATAGTGCATCCTTGAACTCTGCAATCTGTATGTAGCGCATCCTTGAACTCTGCAATCCCTGAACTCTGCAATCTGTATGTAACGCATTCCTGAACTCTGCAATCTGTATGTAGCACATTCCTGAACTGCGCACATACCACAGTCCTGGTATTTATTGCCCCTTTAGGATCCACCCACTGTTCAATGCGTTTCGGCGGTGGAAGATGTGGTTGAATTCCTGCACCTGTTCTCTGAGAAAAAAAAAAAAAAACGCTTGGATAAATTGAAATAGTTTTACAGATACAACCAACCCTTTTAGGGGCAACCATAATACCGATGCGGCCTGTGATCAAATTGAGTTTGACATTCCTGATCTAGGGGAATCAAGGATGAAAAAAGATCTGGGGGTCCTAGTAGATCACAGGCTCAGCAAGAGCATGCAATGTCAAGCTGCAGCAAGCGAGGTCAGCAGACGACCAGCATGCATTAAAAAGGGTATTTACTCAAGAGAAACTCTCATTCTGTCAATCTTCTCCTAAGTCTTCTCCCAGCTTCTCTTATCTACAGGTGTATATACAGCCTCAGCAGCTACTAAACAACGAGGTATTCTTAGCCTTTGTACACACGGTCGGAGATTCCGACAGCCAAATCCGTCAGATTTTGTCCGTCGGATTTTGTCCGAAACTGTTGCATACACACGATCGGACAAAGTTGTTGGAAAATCCGACGTGATGACGTTATTTCCTTACGATGGGACTACATTCAGGCTAGTAGCCAATAGCTTTGATGTAGGAATTTGATCTGAGCATGCGTGGCACTTTGTCCGATCGGAATTCTCTACACATGATCGGAGTATGTCCGATCGGAGAATTTTGTCAGAAAATTTTACCAACAAGTTGGAAAACTTGGTCCGTCGGATACTCCGACGGAAACAGTCCGATGGAGACCACACACAGTCGGAATATCTGACAAAACGGTCCGATCGGAAACATTCCGTCAGAATCTCCGACCGTGTGTACAAGGGCTTATAGCTATTCACTGTACAATCCCCATTTGTACTTTCACCTGAAATTAAAGATCCCCCTCATTCCCTCCCCCCCCCCCCCCCCATTTTTTTCTACCCTCTTTTCTCTATCTACTCCTATTTTTGTTTTCTACCTTTCTTTTAATATTGTGTGGTACTTATATACACATTATCTTTTCTGTTTTTAATATATACCTATTAGATTGATCTCCTTATTTCCGCTCTTGCATAATGAAGCAATTAGTCACTAGGTCATTTTTTTCCTTCTGACGGAATTTTCTAATGCTTTCGATGTGATACTTTATTGCTTTATTTGTTGCTCTACTCGTTACATTTTTACATTGTCATGTACTCATCCTGTTCATAAATCGATATGTTTAGCTTTATTGCTATTTGAATATTGTACCACCATCCTTGTATGTACTCAATTTGTCAATTTTTGTTATATTTAAAAAAGAATAAAGAAATTTGACAAGAAAAAATGTGCGTGCTTGATTTTTGGTATGTTAAAAAAGTAACTCCACTGTGCATTGCAAAGATTATAACAAATTTTGTTGCAGATTTCTAACTCGAACGAGAAATTCTTGACAATGTTCCCGTGCACACTGATGGGGGGTATCAAGATATATATATATTTTTTTTCATTCAGCCCACTGGTTGTTAGAAATAAAAGTTAAAAAAAGGACTCATCTGACACTATTAGATAAGCACCTGAAGGACTCCACCCCCTTTCTATCAGCTATCAAACACCAGCCAATGATTGGGCTGTTTAAGAAAGGGGGCGGGACTACATACAGAGAGCAGCCTGCCCAACCTCTATCCCGTTGACTTGTGTTTGATAGGCTAGCTTTTCGGTCACGTCCACCCCCAACAGCGCCGAGTTTTGACACCTTGTCTCTGCAAACAGTGACACTACATGACAGTTTCAAGCACTGGGCGGCTCTTACATGCCTCGCTGACTGCTCAATGTGAAACTCCCCCTCTCCTAGATGTGTGCTAACCAGTGCCGCCTATCAATGCCCATCAGTGCCACCTGTCAGTGCCAATCAGTGCTAACCAATGCCACCTATCAGTGTCAATCAATGCCACCTGTCAGTGCCAATCAGTAGCCATCAGTGCCACCTATCAGTGACAATCAGTGCTACCTGTCAGTGCCAGCCAATGCCACCTATCAGTGCCCATCAGTGCTGCCTATCAGGGACACTCACTGTTTCCAATCTGAGCTGCCTATTAGTGCCAATCAGTGATTCCAATCAGTGCCACCTATTAGTGCCCATCAGCACTGCCTATCAGTGCCACCTATCAGTGCCCATCAGCACGGCCAATCAGTGGCCATCAGTGCTGCCTGACTGCTCAATGTGAAACTCCCCCTCTCCTCGATCTGTTCAAACCGGTGCCGCTTTTCAATGCCCATCAGTGCCACCTGTCAGTGCCAATCAGTGCCAACCAATGCCACCTGCCAGTGCTAATCAGTGGCGATCAGTGCCAACCAGTGCCACCTGTCAGTGACAATCAGTGCTACCTGTCAGTGCCAATCAGTGCCAACAAATGCCACCTATCAGTGCCCATCAGTGCTGCCTATCAGTGACACTCAGTGTTTCCAATCAGTGCTGCCTATTAGTGCCAATCAGTGATTCCAATCAGTGCCACCTATTAGTGCCCATCAGTGCTGCCTATCAGTGCCGCCTATCAGTGCCCATCAGCGTGACCAATCAGTGTTGCCTATCAATGCTGCCAATCAGTGGCCATCAGTGCTGCCTATCAGTGCCGCTGTTCTGCCGAGAAAATTCCCCCCGGTGGATAAGGACCCCCCTGTACTGCACAGGCGTAGCGCTTGCGCAGTACGAACCACAAGGCTGAACACAGTGAGTCAGCTGTACACGGCACCTGTAACAGGGCCCCTCACGGGCTCACTTTGCTCGCCGCGCTTCGCTCACCACGCTTCGGACACATTATTATTCTAGCTCTGTGTATACTTGGATGGTGGGGCTTGAACCTGGACATAGGGCAGAATGTAGTGGGCAGGCGCCATGTACAGCTGACTCACTGTGTTCAGCTTTGGCTATTTTCGGCAGCTCCGTAGTCATTCATACTGCGCAAGCACAGCACCTGCGCAGTACAGGGGGGTCCTTATCCGCAGGGGGAACTTTCTCGGCAAGACACCGCCTATCAGTGCCAACCAATGCCATCAAACAGTGCCCATCAGTGCCCATCTGTGCTGCCAATCAGCCGCATATCCGTGCCTATTAGTGCTGCCTATCAGTGCCAATCAGTGCTTCCAAACAGTGCTGCCTATCAGTGCTTCAAATCAGTGCCGCATATCAGTACCAATCAGTGCCCCCTATCAGTGCTAATCAGTGGCCATCAGTGCTGCCAATCAGTGTTGCCTATCAGTGCCATCTATCACTGCCCATCAGTGTTGCCTATCAGTGCCATATATGCTGCCAATCAGTGCTGCCTATCGGTGCCCATCAGTGCTACCTATCAGTGCTGCCAATTAGTGCCTATCAGTGCCACCAGGCAGTGTCTATCAGTGCCCATCAATACTGCCAATCAGTGCAAATCAGTGGCCATAGGTGCTGCCCATCAGTGCTGCCTATCAGTGCCCATGTGTGCTGCCAATCAGTGTCACCTATCGGTGCCAATTAGTGCCCATTAGTGATGCCAATCAGTGCTGGCTATCAGTGTTTCCAATCAGTGGCCATCAGTGCACTGAGTGCAAGGATGGGGAGATGAACTCTGCAGCCAGGCACGTTGTCCATGGGGGGGGGGGGTCGGGCTGGTGGGGCACAACTGAAATCCGTCTGATTATTAATGCCACATGCCGATCTTTAGTATAACAGGTAATCACCACACTACTATTTACAATAAACTACTGGAGGTAAAATAAAAAAGTGTCAGTAAAAGGCCTGCCGCTAAGCACTGGTATGTGTTCCCAAAAAAAAAACTGTATCGCTAACTTACTAATCAATAAATAAACAATAATGGTGGAGCCCTCTAATGTATGGAAATCTCAATAAACATCAATATTACCACAATACCGGTCTCTGTGATATGTAACATCACATATAATGCACATCAAACTGAAAAAAGAAATAAAAATTGAAACTTAGCAAGAATGGTGGAAACCCCTTGTGGAGATGCGACCATGTGAGCAATGTATGCCTAATTCTGTCAGGAATGGGAATTTTTGTACCACTTGAAGTTAATTTTCCACCACCCCTCACTCCTCCATGTCTTTATGGACCTTGCTTTGTGCACTGGCAGGCAGTCATGTTGGAACAGGAAGGGGCCGTCCCCAAACTGTTCCCACAAAGTTGGGAGCATGAAATTGTCCAAAATGTCTTGGTATGCTGACACCTTAAGGGCCAGTTCACACCACATGCAGTCCAGGGCATTTTTTTCTGCATAAAAAACGCGTGGAAAGTAGGTTATATGGTTTTCAATGGCATAGTACACACCAGTGCTTGCAGTTCCAGTGCGTTTTTTCTGCACTGGATTGTACTGGAACGCTGTAAAACGCATCAAAAACGCACTGGAACGCACCTAATGCACCAAAAACGCACTACAACACACTTGTCTTTATTTAAGGTTAAGGAAAAAGGGGGAGAAAAAAAAAGCACTGGACTGCATCAAAACGCATAAAAAAACGCACATGCAGAAAAGCACCTGGAACGCATCTGGCCTGCATTTCTATGGTGTGAACTGGCTCTAAGAGTTCCCTTCACTGGAACTAAGGAGCCAAGCCCAAACCCTGAGGAAAAACCCCACACCATAAACCCCCCTTCCACCAAATGATTTGGACCAGTGCACAAAGCAAGGTCCATAAAGACATGGATGAGCGAATTTGGGGTGGAGGAACTTGACTGACCTTCACATTTGAGCGGAAACTGCGAGCCAGGCCTTCTCATCCAACATCAGTGCCTGACCTCACAAATGCACTTCTGGAAGAATGGCCAAACATCCCCATAGACACATCTCCTAAACCTTGTGGACGGCCTTCCCAGAAGAGTTGAAGCTGTTATAGCTGCAAAGGACGGGGCCAACTCAATATTGAACTCTACGGACTAAGACTGGGATGTCATTAAAGTTCATGTGCGTGTAAAGGCAGGTGTCCCAATACTTCTGGTAATTTAGTGAGTGTGTGTGTATATGTGTGTGTCTATATATATATATATATATATATATATATATATATATATATATATATATATATATATATATATATATACACACACACCAATGTGTGTTTGAGCTTTGGGGTGTACACCCTAATGCAATAGGCTGTGCACGCCTATGCTGTCCACATAGACCATACTCTACACTGCCGGTGTCCTATCACATTGTGTCCCCCATCGGATATTGTCCGCTGTGTACTGCGCATGCAACTCCACTCACGGCACAGGCGCCGTGAATCTTCTGAGATTTTCCGGATCTCCTTCTGCCCCGTACTGCGCAGGCCACTATCCGATGGACGGACTCTATATGGCAGAACTCCGTCTCTCACCGCTGTCAGTCTACAAACGTGACCAGGAAGACTACCCTGCGGTAGAGCGATCTGAAAGAGAGGCTTATGGAGCACAGCATGGAGGGGAGGAGGACGGCCTATGTGGACAGCTTTACTCCGGATGCGTGTATACTTGGATGTGCCTCTTTTAATCATCAACCATGTGAGTTGCTAAATGTTGTACCTTCATTAAATGTAACCATATTGCTACACTTAGAGGCGCCTCTCTTCTCTTTTATACTCAGTTATGACATGACGCTACTTTGTATATCAAGTCAAAATGTATTATAAAAATGTTGCTTGTCTTGCAAAACACTCTCAAACCAAGGTTTTACTCTATTTATAATTAACTCTCTTATTGATCTTTACATTCACCAAACTGATCAGTGCAGCACTTCACCACTAGATGGCGCTCTGATATCATTACTATGGAAGAGGGTTGGACTTTGTTGGACTTTCTGAATTTGGTCACTTTAGTTTAACTTTTTACTTTGTGTGACACTAATAAAGCTGAGAGCAGAGGAGGCTGAAACCGCAGAGAGCATTGCTCGGTCCTATCATGTTATTTTACACTGTCCTCCTGAATTTCGCCTTTTATTTAACCAGGTTAGTACACATTTAATATCTCTTTTTCTGATTAGAAGGGGGGGGGGATATTTAGAATTGGGGCTATTTCTAAAATATATAGTTATGTACAACCATAGATAACATATAGGTATAGTTGCTTAGAACAAAATTGCAAATACTTAGTAAAAGTAAAAAAAAGTAAAAAAGTAAAAAAAGTACAAAAAGTAAAAAAAGTTTGAAGTAGTTAAAGACAATAATCAGAAATTGTGATATTGGTTTTCTTCGGCATCTAATAAATGGACAGGAAAATAATAAGGAAGTATTTACATGAAATATTACTGCTATAAAATAATAATAATAATACAAATAATAATAATAATAATTCTTCTTATTATTATTTTTGTTGTTGGTGAGGATAATAATAATATTATTTTACAGGATTTAGATATAGTCATGTACAACCATAGATAACATATAGGTATAGTTGCTTAGAACAAAATTGAAAATGCTTAGAAAACCAGAAAGTACATGGCAAGTAAAAAAGTAAAAAAAAAAAAAGTAAAAAATGTTGAAAGTACTTAACCACTTGCTTACTGGGCACTTAAACCCCCCTCCTGCCCAGACCAATTTTCAGCTTTCAGCGCTGATGCACTTTGAATGACAATTGCGAGGGCATACAACACTGTACCCAAATGAAATTTTTATCATTTTTTTCCCACAAATAGAGCTTTCTTTCGGTGGTATTTAATCACAGCTCGGAGTTTTATTTTTTGCTAAACAAACAAAAAAAGATGCAAAAAAAAAATAAAAAATCATGTTTAATAGTTTGTTATAAAATTTTGCAAACAGGTCATTTTTCTCCTTCATTGAAGTGCGCTGATGAGGCGGCACTGATAGGCTGCACTGGTGGGCACTGATAGGCTGCACTGGTGGGCACTGATAGGCTGCATTGGTGGGCACTGATAGGCTGCACTGATGGGCACTGATAGGCATAGTTAAGGCGGCACTAATAGGCACAGATAAGGCGGCACCGATGGGCACAGATAAGGCGGCACTGATGGGCAAAGACAGGCACAGATAAGATGGCACGGATGGGTGGCACAGATGGGTGGCACGGATGGGTGGCACTAAGGGGCACTGATAGGTACCACTGATAGATGGGACTGCTGGGCACTGATAGGTGGCACAGATAGGTGGCTCTGATAGGTGGCACTGCTGGGCACTGATGGGCGGCACTGCTGGGCACGGATATGTGGCACTGGGGTGCAGCACCTTTGTTTAGGCAGACTGTGGGCACTGCTGGGTGGCACTGCTGGGTGGCACTGTGGGCACTGCTGGGTGGCACTGTGGGCACTGCTGGGTGGCACTGACAGGGGGGACACATTGTTTATTTAGGCAGGCAAAGCAGGGGGCAGGTGGGCACTGGCAGGGGCCAGGTGGGCACTGGCAGGGCTGGCCGTGATCGGGACTGATGTCCCGATCACAGCCGCCGGCTCCGTTATATCACATGATCAGCTGTCATTGGCTGACAGCTGATCACGTGATAAGGGGTCGGGATCGGTAGACTCGTAGACTCGCCGATCACAGAGCGCGCCGCACGCGCCCCTCAGGGGGCGCGCAGGGCGCTCGTGCAATAGACGTCGTCCCGGAAAAGGAGATCCGCGCTGTAGCCGTCATTTGGCTATAGCGCGGATCTCAAGTGGTTAAAGACCTTCATCAGAAAATTTGATATTGGTTTTCTACGGCAGCTAATAAATGGGCAGGAAAATAAGAAAGGAGTATTTACTTTAAGTATTACCTCTATAAAATATTAATAATGATCAATTATTATTATATAGGATTTATATAGACCCGAAAGTTTGTGCCGTGCTTTACAACATGATGATAAAAATAATAATAATAATAATATGTTGACAAACTTCATCTTTTTTGTTTTTTTCTTGTTAAATAATTTTATTTGATAGATTATAATAAATTACAATAAGTCAGTATTGTAAAAAAAAAAAAAAAAAACAGTTTCACAAGATAAAGTCAAAGCATACAATAAAACTTCTTGTATAAATAAGAGCTAGTAAAATAACGATAAATTATATTATATAATGACAGATTATATAATAAATAATGTATTGTGTTAGAATATTCATATTCAAAAAATAAAATAAAATAAAATATGCAAAATAGAAATGAAATTACAATTATAATATCAATAGTCAGGTATAATTATGGACACTAAATGCTAAAAGGGGGTAATAATTAAATAATAATATAAGGTATTATGAAACAATAATGGATTATAAGCTACTATCAGGGCCCGTCTATATGTGTAGCACTAACCCCTGAAGGAGCTGCTGATTATTTTTGGGCTTCCCATTACCTTCCGCTTCTCCTTGTTGCACGTCTAGGGGATGTCCCGTGGTAGGTGGCCCAGTAACTTGAGACTGACAATAGATCCAATTGAATGGATTTTATTTGCAAACTTCAACCATTGAACAGTCTTTAACTTGGGATCAGAGGGTTGGAAAGGAGTTCAGGTTCTCTCAATGTCATAAATGTTAAAGAACTTGCTTACTTTGATTGCATCCAGAGAATAGCCATTTGCAGCTGGATGATCGCTCAGGTTGGACAGTCCTTCTCTCACAAGGCCTAGCAGCCAACAAGGTGATTACTCAGGAACAAAGTCTTTATCACCGACGTTGTTGCAGAACATGTAGGGAAACTAAGCTGTAGAACACTTGTAGGATAACTGGATCTTTCAGCCCACTTGGCGATATCCACAAGACGGGATTCTCTCGGTTACTTCGGCCCTTCCAGGCTTTTGTTAAGAAAACCCCCGTACGTGGTGTTCTTCTAAAGAGTCCTCCCCTGGAATGCTCGAAGTTCAATGGGTCTCTCCCCAACCGGAGACGCCACCCAACCACCTCAGAATCCTCCTCTAGTTTCCATGCCTTGGGCTAGCCAGCCCCGAGGCGTTAAAGTCATGTGAATCCGCACCCCCAGGCCATAGCCTTCCTGGGGGGGCTGGTCAGGAGGACCAGGACCATGTAATCGGCACTTCATACTGGACCGGAACCCCGAACCACGTGACGTCCGTATCTTAAATACCCTCTCCCAGAGGGCACAGCGAGAGGGCCACTCCCACCGACCTGGCTCCGAGAGAGAGAGCAATCTAAGCACCTGACCAGACCATATTTCCACGCCTGCCACCAGAGACAGTGCCCCTCTGTGGCCAGGCTGAACATCTCACAGTCCAGTCAGACTGACACAGAAGTCAAATTTAGACAAATAGACCCAAACCAAACTGTAGCTTGGGTAAAGTTTTAACTCTTCAGGAGCCCGGCGCTACATATGGGTTGGTATTCCCTGGAAAAGGTAAGTGCACGTATTTTCTACCCCTATTTGTACTATAAAAAGGTGTAGGGGAAGGTTAGTAATAGGAAAGGGGAGGAAGAAGAAAACCTTCCAAAGAGTAATATTTTGTGATATAGTAGAAATCACGTATCAAAGGGAGTGCAGTATTTATCATATTTCTTTGTGTCTATATCAATGATTTATTTGTATCTGGTGGAAGATAATGATCTATCCATGGTTTCCATATGGATTCCAATTTGAGGATTTTGTCTAGATAAATCGCTTCAGTCTTTGCATGTATCATGGCTTGTGTCACTCTTTGTTTGACAGTTTGTATGCAAAGAGAGTTCGTTTTCCATGCTTTCGCTATGGATCGTTTAGCTGCTGTTGTTATAAATAGTAATAGTTTAAATTGGCGAAGGTTCAAGTTTTGTGGTTTAAAGTTCAATAGTGCTATAGTTGGATCAGGCATTAAAGAAATATTAAATATTGTTGAAAGAATTTTTAATACTTTCTTCCAGAATGAGTTTGCTATGGGGCACTCCCACCCAGGGGTGGACTGACAACTCATGGGGCCCCCGGGCAATAGGACATTATGGGGCCCCCGGGCAATAGAAGATTATGGGGCCCCCGGGCAATAGGAGATTATGGGGCCCCCGGGCAATAGAAGATTATGGGGCCCCCGGGCAATAGAAGAATATGGGGCCCCTGGGCAATAGTAGATTATGGGGCCCCCGGGCAATAGAAGAATATGGGGCCCCTGGGCAATAGGAGATTATGGGGCCCCCAGGCAATAGGAGATTATGGGGCCCCCCAGGCAATAGATTAACCACTTAAGGACCAGGCCTCTTTTTCATACTTGGTGTTTTCATGTTTAAAACTGTTTTTTTTGCTAGAAGATTATTTAGAACCCCCAAACATTTTATATTGTTTTTTTTCTAACACCCTAGAGAATAAAATGGCGGTCATTGAAATACTTTTTTTCACACCGTATTTGCGCAGCGGTCTTACAAGCGCACTTTTTTTGGGAAAAAATTCCCTTTTTTGAATAAAAAAATAAGACAACAGTAAAATTAGCCCAATTTTTTTTTATATTGTGAAAGATAATGGTACGCCGAGTAAATTGATACCCAACATGTCACGCTTCAAAATTGTGCCCGCTCGTGGAATGGCGTCAAACTTTTAGCCTCAAAAATCTCCATAAGCGACATTTAAAAAACAGAGGAGGTCTAGGGCTAGAATTATTGCTCTCGCTCTACCGATCGCGGCGAAACCTCACATGTGTGGTTTGACCACCGTTTTCATATGCGCTCGCTTCTGTGCGCAAGCTCGTCGTGACGGGGTGTTTTTAAAAAACTTTTTTTTTTCTTATTTATTTTAATAGATTTTATTTATTTTTACACTGTTTTAAAAAAAAAATGGATCACTTTTATTCCTATTACAAGGAATGTAAACATCCCTTGTAATAGAAAAAAGCATGACAGGTCCTCTTAAATATGAGATCTGGGGGTCAAAAAGTCCTCAGATCTCATATTTGGGCTAAAATGCAACAAAAAAAAAGAAAAAATGACATTTAAAAAAAATATACCTTTAAGACGTATGGGCGGAAGTGACGTTTTGACGTCGCTTCCGCCCTCCTATGGTATAGAGACGAGTGCGGGCCATCTTAGCCTCACTTGTCTCTATACCCAGCTAGGAAGAGGACCCGATCGCCTCCGCCGCTACCGACGGCTCCGGTAAGCGGCAGAAGGTGCGGGAGGGTGGCGGGAGGGGGGGTGGCACCTCTCCCGCCGCCGATAGCGGTGATCTCGCGGCGAATCCGCCGCGGAGACTACCGTTATCGTACAGCCGACCGCCACCTGAAGAGATGGATATCTCAGTTGTGGCAGCAGCTGCTGCCGTTACCGAGATATCCCTCTTCAAAAAATAGGACGTACATCGGCGTGCAGCGGTCGGCAAGTGGTTAAGGGGCCACACAATATACACACACATACAGTATACACACAGACACACAATATACACACACAGTATACACACACAGAATACACACACACTGAAAAGGTACTGGAGAGGCAGGTCAGCTATAATCTTGGGATTTTTTTTAAAAACACAGATATTTACATACTGTCCCTGGTTTTATTGAGGCTGGCAACCCTGATGGGGCCCCCTAGTGGCATGGGGCCCCTCGGGCAGTGCCTGAGTGCCCAAATGGTCAGTCCGCCCCTGCTCCCACCAAATGTGTGTTTGTGCGCCCAGTGTTGCATATCCTCTGAAGCAGTTGGCAGGGTTGAATTTGGCTAATCTTGCTGGAACTAAAATACCATCTAGCAAGGACTTTGTAATTAGTCTCAAGGGTTACAATATTAGGAGTAGCTGATTTGGTTGCTTGCCAGATTTGAGCCCAATCTTGTTCATCTAAATGGAGGTGGAGATCATTCTCCCATTTTTCTGTGTAGGGTGGAGGGGAGGAAGTTGTATATGAAATGAATTGGGTATATAAATCTGAAACCAGTCCTCATCTGTGTGGGTCTGATATACAGCTTTGTTCAACAATAGAAAACGTATGAGGTGTAGTGGCTGTTGGTTTGTATGGGGTCAGAAAATTCTAAAAACTAAGGTATCTGAAGGTTTCTGTTTGTGGTATATTATGTTGCTCACATAAAATTGGGAAAGG
The DNA here is from genome assembly GCF_037356315.1 of Lithobates pipiens. Lineage (NCBI taxonomy): Eukaryota > Metazoa > Chordata > Amphibia > Anura > Ranidae > Lithobates > Lithobates pipiens. Next base: position 322,611,849 of record NW_027507785.1, read on the forward strand.
TATTATATTTGAGGATTGAAAGAATTGGTGGATTCGTAGCAGACCTGCTTTAGTCCATGCTGAAAAAGATTTTGGGGAGGACCAGGCCGGATAGAAGGAAGGGTTATGAAGGAAAGAGAGTAGAGGGTTTTGTTTAGATTGGAAACCAAATCGAGTTTTTAACCTGTCCCATATGGAGAGATTATGTTTAGTGTAGGGCAGTGATGGCAAACCTTGGCACCCCAGATGTTTTGGAACTACATTTCCCATGATTCTAATGCACGCTGCAGTTTACTTGAGCATCATGGGGAAATGTAGTTCCAAAACACCTGGAGTGCCAAGGTTTGCCATCCCTGGTGTAGGGATTAATGATAGATTTCCGTTGAGTGGGGGTAAGCCAGAGGAGATTTGCAGTGGAAAGGGGATCACAGTCCACTGATTCTAATGCTACCCATAAAGGTATTTCTTTAGTGGGATGGTATTTTGTCAATTGAGGTAATTGTGCTGCATAATAACATTTCGTAAAATCTGGTACCCCGATTCTTCCTTTTATTTTGGGAGCATATAGCGTTTGTTTAGGTAGGCGTGGTCTAAGTTTATTTCAGATATATTGGATGGTTTTGCGTTGGAGGATGCGTAAGAAGCGTGAGGGAACTGTTATAGGAAGTACTCTGAAGAGGTAAAGAATCTTTGGGAGAATGGACATTTTGATAACAGTTATCCGACCCTTCCATGCAAGAGGTAGGGATGGCCATTTGGAAAGTAATTTGGATAGTTGTGTTAACATCAAATTTTTTAGTTTTTTTACATCAAATGTTTGATGTAAAGCTGTATACGTTCACATACCCGGGGGGGGGGGGGGGGGGGGGGTGGAGGGTGGACTTGGGCATGGGTGATTGAATGTAGGAATTTTAGAACAAAAAGTCAGAGAATAGCAGAAAAAAAATGCATTTGAAAGATTAAACAAAGGTAGAGAGAGATAGCAGATAAATATTGTATTTCATTTTTCCTATAAAAAAAAAATCTGTTTAGTGTCACTTTAAGCATTTCTTAAAAAAAAAAAAAATAATAAAATGCTTAAAGTGGAGGGCCACCCTGAAAAAAAAATATATAAAAAATTACAAAAAAATCTAAAAAAAAAAAAAAAATACGAAAAAAATTTTTTTTTTTACTTACCAGAAATGCCTGTTGCTAGGCACATAATCCTAATCTTCCTCTTCCTCCTCCGCAGAGATCTTCTGTCTTCTCTCCTCGTCGCGTTGTCTTCTGGGTAATGGGTCGCGCTGTGTTCTGGGAACTCTGTGTCCCAGAACACAGTGCGCCCCATTCACAAAGCGCTGCGCGACTCGCGCATGCGCAGTAGGAAACGGGCAGTGAAGCCGTAAAGGCTCCACTGCCTGTTTCCCTTAGAAGGAATGGCGGCGCCGGGACCCAAGAGCCAAGGGACGGGTCGGCCTCGGGCGGCTGACATCGCGGGCGCCCTGGACAGGTAAGCGTGCTTATTAAGTCAGCAGCTGCAGTGTTTGCAGCTGCTGACTTTTAATTTTATTTTATTTTTTTAAACGGCCCTCCTCTTTAACATTGCACTTCTGATAACATATAAAACATATAATTATATTACTTGAGATAAAATTGCAGATGTTTAGAAAGTTAGTAAGTACATGCAAAAAATGTGTTTAAAGTGGTTAAAGACCTTCATCAGATATGATAATATACAGTCGTTTTTCTACAGTAGCTAATGATTGGGCAGGGAAATAAGAAAGAAGTATTTACTTAAAATATTACTGTTATAAGATAATGACATATTAATGATGATAATAATAATCACAAAAATAATGTTTTATTAAGCGTCTGTTTTTACTGTATATCAAAAACAAAATATCTAATAAAATATATAGATAATGAAAAATGGAAAAAAGTGGGGACCTTCAAGGTGCATACGAACACACAATAATTAAAAATTCATTATTTATTAGAATAATAACAGTAATTAAGGGGTGCTCTGAAAAAATATTTTCTTTTACAAAAGTTTTTATTATTATTAAGTGCATTCGAATACAATAGGCTTTCATACAAATCACAGTGCAGGTGTTTCACAGTATAATATTAAGTAAAGCAGGCTGTTGCCCAAACGATGCCAACATTTTCTGTGTCCGGGTGGACCCGGGTGTTCACATGACTGCAACAGAAGCTTGTCGTTCAATACTTTGACAGCCCATAGTAACCATCTACTGTAAATTGGAAAGAGCAAAGAAAGAAAGAGAAGAAAAAAAGAGGGGGAGGTTGAGGAAGAGAGAGGGGAGGGGGGGAAGAGATTGGGCTCACAGGGTATGCACAGCCGATTCTTACAATGACAATATAGCGACATCGAATCTAGGAGAATAATGATACGCGATCCAGGGCTGCCAGACACGCAGAAACTTGGCATGAGTGTCAGAAAGAACAGAAGACAATTTTTCGTTGACCATAACCTCATTTAGCCGATTCTTAACTGCCTCGAAGCTCAGGGCTGGGGTTCTCCATGCTCTGGCTATTGTCAATTTAGCTGCAGTAAAAAGATGTTGCGCCAATTGGCGCTCTGGGCGCAATAGCGCATTGATTGGTTTGCCAAGGAGCGCCTCAAACGGATCCCTTTTAAGATTTACTCGAAGCAGGCTACGGAGCAATGCATACACCCTGACCCATAGTCTGCACACTCGCGGGCACGTCCACCAAATATGGGCCATAGTGCCCTCTTGTGCACACTCCCTGAAACAAAGAGGGGAATAGGATGGGGCAAAGCGAGCCAGGCGCACCGGGGTGTAATACCACCGGTATAACACCTTATATGCATTTTCCAGAATTACTACGTTGCGTGAGCATTTGGATATGGCTAGGGTCATTGCCCGCCAGTCCTCCGGATCCTGCTTCCTCCCAAACTCCCTCTCCCATTGCAAATGATAAGTCCGCACTGGAGGTCTCCTCTTAGAGATCAGAGCTGAGTAAATCATAGATATCAGACCAGGAGAATGGGGCCTGGATCTGCAGATGCTCTCAAACGGTGTCAACCTGTAAGGGGCGTCCTGCGATCTAAGGAGACTCTGGAGGAAATGACGGATCTGCAGATATCTGTAATATTCTCGTAGCGGCAGGTCATGCGACGAGCGCAGAACATTATATGTTAAAATCCTAGTGGGAGTAAGCAAGGAATGTACGTCGCCAAATCCATTAATGGTCCACCACTTGAATTGCGCTGGGTGATCAAGACCCGGAGGGAAAAGCGGGCAACGCAAAAGCCGCAACAGTGGGAGATGGGGGGAAGCCAGTCCCGCCGAGTACTTCACCGAGTCCCAAACTCGCAGCGTATGAATCATACAAGGCCCCGTTATCTTAGGGCGATGTACAGGTGGGAGCCATGGTAATGAAGAGATTGGGATGGGGTCAGTCTCAAGCAGATCAATAGCCGCCCATAGCGGGAGTTGATACGTCTCATGGAGGTGAGAGAGCGGAGCAATGGTGGCAGCTACATAGTAGTCTCTTATATTCGGGACCGAGAGGCCCCCATCACGTCTGCTGGCGAACAGGATTTGTTTATTAATACGGGGGCGAGACGATCCCCAGATAAATTGCAGGATCCTACGCTGGTGGGTATTGAGGACGTGGGAGGGAATCGGGACGGGGAGAACCCTAAAATAGTAAAGTAGCTTTGGAAGGTACGCCATTCTGACGGCCGTTATTCTCCCAAACCACGAAAGAGGAAAAGAGGACCACGCCGACAACATATCCGTTAATTTCATGAATAATGGTGGATAATTCGCCTGATATAAAGCCTGATATGTTGATGTGAGATGGATTCCCAAATAAGGCAAGGAGGAGACCCACTGGTAAGGAAAGGCCGATTGCAAGTCCCTCAGTAACTCCGCAGAGAGGTTAGTCGACAATGCCTTCGATTTAGATGAGTTCATCTGGAGTCCTGAGAGAGACGCAAAGGTTTGCAACAATGCGTGTAAATTTGGCAGGGAAGTTCTAGGAGAGGTGACAGAAAGAAGAATGTCGTCTGCAAATAAGGAAATCTTGTGGGGGCAACCTGCTATTTCTATGCCCTTGATATCTGGATGAGCTCTGATTGCCTCCGCCAGAGGTTCCAGTGCCAACACAAAAAGAAGGGGAGACAGTGGACACCCCTGACGGGTTCCCCTGCTGACATTAAACATGGGGGATTCAAATCCATAATATTTAACTTTTGCTCGAGGGGAATCATATAGGGCAGACATCCAAGCCATAAAGGAAGTCCCGAATCCATAATGCCGTAGGACAGACATGAGATAGGGCCAGGATAAGGAGTCAAAGGCCTTATTTATATCAAGGGAGAGAAGCATGGATTCCAGAGATCGAGTCTGGGCTATATGTTGGAGTTGAACTATACGTCGTATTGCATCTCCCGCCTGTCTCTGAGGTACAAAGCCCACCTGATCTTTTTTTATTAACCGGGGAAGAAAAGAGTTTAATCGATTCGCCAGGATTTTTGTCAAGAGTTTCATATCTACATTAATGAGTGAGATAGGCCTGAAATTGGCCCAAGATGAGTGGTCACGGTCCGGTTTAGGAATCATCACCACATTTGCTGTCAGAAGATCAGGGGTGAGAGGATAGCCGTTTTTCACCGAATTGTACATTGCCACCAGGTGGGGAGCTATCACCGATGCCAGCTTCCTATAAAAAAGCGCAGTATACCCGTCAGGCCCAGGACGTTTGCCCACCTTGAGTTCTTTTATTGCTTGTAGAACTTCGGAGAGCAGAATATCTCTGTCCATGAGGGTAACGTGAGCCTCCGTTAAGGATGGGAGCGAAAGGCTTTCCAGGAAGTCCGTCGTGCCCCGAGCCACACTCCCCCCTGGTGCCTCGTATAGTTTCGCAAGGCGAAACGCGAATTCCTCCAGGACATGCTTTGGGTTTCCCGATAGGACATTGTGTCGATCCCGTAGGGTTATCGGGTTCAATCTAGGAGCAAAGGTTCGGAGTCTGTTAGCTAACATACGGTTTGGCCTATTTGCTCTCACATACCACCTCTGGCGGGACCAGCGCAATACACGCTCAGCGCCCTCCGTGAGACACAGATCAAGCTCCGATCTAGCTAATTCCAGCAACTTGCGGTTGCCCGGAGTGGGGGATTGTTTAAAGTTCTCTGATAGAGACACCAATCGGGACTCAAGCTCTTTCTGCTTTGCTTCTCTAGCCCTCTTACGGGCCGAAGCCAGACCAATTATCCGACCCCGCAACACCGCTTTATAAGCCTCCCAAAGGACCACCGGAGACTGCACCGAGCCCAAATTTTCACGAAAGTAGTCCTCCGAAGCCTTAACAATATCTGCTGTCACCCCCGCATGTGAAAGAAGGGAATCATTCATCACCCAGGGAGAAAACCGAGGTCTATCTAGGATAGAGTGACAGACTGCTAACACTGGATCATGATCCGACCAAGGGACAGCCAAAATTGAAGCCGATACCACCAACGGAAGATGACGTCTGAGCATAAACATATGGTCTATCCGTGAGTGAACCTGATGGGGGTGAGAGTAATGGGTGTAGTCCCTGCCCTGTGGATGACACTCCCTCCACAGGTCGACCAAGTCCAGCGCCAGTAAGGAGGACGCAAATTTCTTAGCCCCCGCCGATTGTCCATTTCTCTCGGGCGGATGCTTATCTAGTTTGGGATTTAATATAAGATTCGAGTCACCTGAAAGAAGGAGGGTGCCCCTGCAGTGGGACATAAGCAGGGCGCAGACATGGGTCAAGAAAGGCCCCGGATTTACATTCGGGGCATAGTACGTAAGTATGGTAACCTCCGTGTCATGAATGGTGCCTTGGAGCAAAAGGTACCGTCCGTTAGGGTCTGCAATCTGTTTAGTGCAACTAAATGGAACAGATTTTCGAAAAGCCACGAGAACCCCCCTTTGTTTAGTGGGAGCATTTGCGAAAAATACCTGAGGGAACTGAGCATCGAAGTACTTAGGATGAGAGGTCTCGGAAAAATGTGTCTCCTGTAAACAAGCAATGTCAATTTGTTGCTTGCGCAGATATTTAAAAATCTTCACCCTCTTATGGGGTGAGTTCATGCCCTGAACATTCAGGGACAACCAGTTAATCGTCATTGGGACCGCACTGAATGGCCATCAACCTTGAACCAGAGCACACGCCCTGCGAACCCAGAGGGGAAAAAAAGGGATAGAAGCAGTGAAGATAGAGAGGGAAGAAAGAAGTAATGTATCACATCAGGAAAGGTAGTAGAGTCATGCAATGCTGTGAACAAATAACTCTGTAACATTAAGGTTGCTATGAGTCGTGGGTTAACCATCCCACTACCTGGTCGGGTGTTGATTCGAACGTTAGTTCGGATCAAGTACCACATCATGAGGGTGCAGTGGTCCGTCGGAGACCACTTGGCTTAACTGAAACCATAACCATGAATATAAAGAACATGTCAACAATGGCATATAGATGTAAACCCCAAGAGCTAGTAAAAAACTGAAAACAATAACTAAAGACAAAAAGAGAAAAATTTCACCATCCCCCTCCCCCCCCCCAAAAAAAAAAACAGGTCAATACATGTGGTGACCCCCTGTCCATAAATAATCAACATGAACATGCGGTGTCAGCTAAGTGGAACCCAAACAATGCCTCAGTATACAGAGATCAGGGCCATGAGGGGCGAGGGGGGGGAAGAGGAGAAGAGAAAAAAAAAAGGGGGGGGTAGAAAAGGGAATGAGAATTTGAAAAAGCCTATGCAATCAGGGGGGGGGGGGAGGGGGGCGGCAGTCAATACCATAAGTGCATCATTTGTCCAAAAAAAATAAAAAATAAATAAAAGGACCAAAACAGGTACCCTGCCAGTCATCAGCAGCTGGCAAGGTGGATCTTTACCGTCCAGAGGTGAAAACCAGCACAGTCTGACTGTAATCAAATACCGACCAGCTTACCACTCCTCAGTATCGTGGGTCGGAGGTGTCTTGCTCCAGTCTCCTGGTGGCGTTAGTCGCAGCTTGTTCAAGAGGCTGAGGTCTCTCTGCTGTACCAAGGCAGGGAAAAAGAACAGAAACAAAGCACAAACTTGCAAAAGGTAGGGACAACATGTTTCTAGCGATGTCCGTCTGTAGAGGCTTCATGAAACCTCTGAGCCTTGAGAGTGCGGAGGGCTTGGGATCCGTGCTGTGAGGATTGTGAGGATCTCGGTGGGGCCCGAGAGGGACCCGGTCGGGCCACTGCTGCTTCGGGTTGAGAAGGAGGGAGGTCAAACTGTAGCTCCTGAAATTGCCGCCTCAGATCCGGCAAAGATGAGGCATGAAACTGACGTCCCAAATGATAAAAGGAGAGTTTAAAGGGGAACCCCCACCGGTAGCGGATGTTTCTGGCTTGCAGGATTTTCAGATAGGGCTTCATATTCCGCAGTTTAGCGATAGTGACCGGGGAAAGATCTGCGAACAATTGGAGGGAGTTTCCCTGGAATGTAATGTCCGGTAATTCCCTGGCCGCCTGGAGAAGTCGTTCCTTGGTTCTGTAGAAATGAAATTTTATAATCACATCTCTGGGGGGGCCCTCAGTTGGTTTGGGAGCGAGGGACCTATGGATCCGGTCGAATTCCAGGCGTTCCGTGGGAATATCAGGCGCAAGCTCCTGAAAGAATGCTGTAGCTGTACCCTGGAGATCCGTAATGGTCTCTGGGAGGCCGCGAATACGCAAATTTCCTCTGCGGGCCCTATTTTCTGAGTCCTCAAGTTTGTCCTGGAGTGTTACAAGTTCTGCATTCAGTTTCTCCACCTCTTCCTCATGACCCTCCAGTACCGTGGTTGTTAGGTCCATCCGTTCCTCCAACTGATTAGTGCGGTGGCCTAGCTCCTTAAGACCCTTCACCAGTTCAGCAGACAGTTTACGAGAGGCCGAGGTGATCTCGTCCCTTACTATGGTGCGGAATTTCTGTAGCAAAGCATCAGAGTTAGTGTCCACAGGGCTGGCTAGGTTAGAGGGAAACTGTGACAGGCTATCGTCAGAGTGCTGTGTGGTGTCATCAGGTTCCGGCGGTTCCGGCGCCATCTTACCCTTCCCTTTCGCCTTCCCACGGACCGGAGAGGATTTCTGCTGTGATCTGTTGCGGGGACGGTTCCGGGGTGTATTATACATACCCGCCAGCAGCCCAAAAGCGCATTCAGTAGTTGGGGCAGATGTGACAAGAAATGCTAGATGAATATGCCTTATCAGCCAAGTGTAAAGTTCCGACGGCGCGGTGCTAGGGAATTACGTTGCCATTTTCCCTGCTACCGCGTATGCACTCCCAGTTAAGGTGTACGTTATCACATGTCCATCACTAGGCCCTCCAGGGCCTCTATATACTGGGAGGATGGTATGCAGTACAGGGGGGGAGCAGAAAGTGCCTTAGGAAGTGTGAGGGGCCTGTAATGGTGGACTGGGTGTACCAAGATGGCCACCGCCTACCTCAGTCTGCAGTGTGTCCTCAGTGGTAGTGTGCAGGCTGCCAGCACCAGTCCTCTCCACCGAATTCCACTCCCAGGCCTCAGGGGGGCTCCTCCGACACCCGCTGGGTGGGTGCGTGTCACCGCTGTCCGCGCGGCCCGCGGTACGCGAGCGCGGAGGCTCCGGCGTCCCTGTAGGCCGCAAGATGGCGGCCGGCATCCAGGCAATGCGGCAGGCCTCGGGCCTAATCGCGGGGCTCCGGCCGGACCGGAGCAGTAATATCGGGATAAAAACGTTCCCGGGACTCTTGGGGAGTAGGCTGAGGTGCCCGCCGGCCTGAATCTTGCCTTGGAACGGCGGATGGATGAGGATTAACTCCCGGCCGGCGGAGCTCAGCCGAGATGCGTCCTCTCCCCAGCACTTCCGGTCACGCCCCTCTGAAAAAAATATTTTCTAAACTACTAATTCACAATAACTGTGAAAAAGATGCTTAAAACAACATACTAATACCAGAGTACAAATATGCACATATATGATGACAATCGGGGCCATCTTTAAGGCAGGGCAAAAGGGGCAGCTGCCCTGGGCCCTGTCATTGTTGTGGGGCCAAAGCAGCTGCCTCATACTTGCCAACTATCCCAGTTTAAATTCCCTTGTCCCTTGAGGTTTTAGTCCTGTGCTGTATCCCAATATCTCAGTGTGAAATGCTAGTCCTAACGCTGCCCAGATCTGCCCTATTGTGTACAGGTGACTCACCTGCAGACCCTGTGTTTACATGTAAATAACCAGCATTCATATGTAAATAGTGGGGGCATTCATAAGTAAGTAGCTGCGGCAAGCTGCATTAATATGTAAATAAAGGCAGCATTCATATGTGTATCATGCCCCCCTGCAGTGAGGAGAAGGTGTGCTGTAACCTCTAGCAACCAATCAGTGAGCAGTAATACTGTACTGTAATCTCTAGCAACCAATTAACAAGCAGACATCATTTGCTGTAACCTCTAGCAACTAATCAGTGAGCTGAAATGTGTGCTGTAACCTATAGCAACCAGTCAGTAAGCAGTAATGATATGCTGTAACCGCTGGCAACCAATCACAATTGCTGCCTGATCTGATATAGTAAACTGATTTTAAGTCTAGCTGCTATTTTTTTTATGTCTCAGAGCGGGGGGGAGTGAAATTGAATGGGGGGGGGGGGCTCAAGAAAATTTTTGCCCAGGGTCCAATCAATATTAAAGACGGCCCTGATGACAATAATTACAATGAAATATTAGTGAACATTGGTGAACCACCAAAAAAATTATAATAGTTGACAATGTAAAGTCCCAATGACGTGTCTCTACAAAGATAAATTCTGCAGATCCAAAATGTGGAAACAGATATTAATTGTGATATAGCAGCAAATCGGAAGACAAGGCTTTACGACTCCCTCCACCAGACACGCAGCAATACACCAGTTGTGAAAATGCAAGTCCAAACTGCTTACCAGATCCGTTTGACCACTTTAACCACTTGACCACTGGGCACTTAAACACCCTTAATAACCAGACCAATTTTCAGCTTTCGGTGCTCTCACATTTTGAATGACAATTACTCAGTCATGCAACACTGGACCTATATGAAATTTTTGTCCTTTTTTTCACACAAATGGAGCTTTCTTTTGGTGGTATTTAATCACCGCTGGGTTTTTTATTTTTTGTGCTATAAAAGAAAAAATACAGAAAATTCTGTAAAAAAATGAATTTTTCTTCATTTCTGTTATAAAATTTAGCAGATTAGTAATTTTTTCTTCATAAATTTTGGCCAAAATTTATACTACTACATATCTTTGGTAAAAATAAGTACAAATTGGTGGATATTATTTGGTCTTTGTGAAAGTTATAGAGTCCAAAAGCTATGGCGCCAATATCTGAAAATTGATCACACCTGAAGTACTGACGGCCTATATCAATTCTTGAGACCCTAACATGCCAGAAAAGTACAAATACCCCCCAAATGACCCCTTTTTGGAAAGAAGACATTCCAAGGTATTTAGTAAGAGGCATGATGAGTTTTTTGAAGTTGTCATTTTGTCCCACAATTCTTTGCAAAATCAAGATTTTTTTTACTTTTTTTTTTTTTTCACAAAATTGTCATATTATCAGTTTATTTCTCACACAGCATATGCATACAACAAATTACACCCCAAAACATATTCTGCTATTACTCCCGTGTACGGCGATACCACATGTGTGAGACTTTTACACAGTGCGGCCACATACAGAGGCCCAACATGCAGGGAGCGCCATCAGGCGTTCTGGAGCACCCAGGACAATTCTGACATTTCTCTCCTACATGTAAAAATCATCATTTATTTGCTAGAAAATTACATCGAATCCCAAAACATTATATATGTTTTTTTAGCAAACACCCTGGAGAATACAATGGTGGTCGTTGCAACTTTTTATCTCGCACGGTATTTGTGCAGCAATTTTTCGAATGCTTTTTTTTGGAAAAAAAACTGTTTTGTGCTTAAAAAAAAAAAAAACACAGTAAAGTTAGCCCAATTTTTGCATAATGTGAAAGATGAAGTTACACTGAGTAAATCGATACCTAACATGTCACTCTTCAAAATTGCACAGGCTCGTGGAATGGCGCCAAACGTCGCTACTTAAAAATCCCCATAGGCGACGATTTAATTTTTTTTTTACTGGTTATATGTTTTGAGTTACAGAGGAGGTCTAGGGCTAGAATTATTGCTCTCGCTCCAACGTACGCAGTGATACCTCACATGTGTGGTTTGAACACCGTTTTCATATGTGGGCGGGACTTACGTATGCGTTCGCTTCTGCATGCGAGCACATGGGGACAGGGGCGCTTTAAAAAAAAAAAAAAAATTTTTATTGTTCATTTTACTTTATTTATTTTAGTTTGACATTTTTTTCCCCAAAAATAAATTTTTTGATCACTTTTATTCCTATTACAAGGAATGTAAACATCCCTTGTAATAGGAATATGGCATGACAGGTCCTCTTTACAGTGAGATGTGGGGTCAATAAGACCCCGCATCTCACCTCTAAGTTGGGAAGCCTGAAAAAAAAAAAAAAAAAGATTCTGGATTTGATAGTATTGGCGAGTCGGTAGAAGCACCGGAGGGCGGCGGGAGGGGGGGGGGTGTCTATGGCTGGGTATTGCAGGGTATCACCGACTATGGCTGGGTATGGCTGGGTATATCAGAGTATGGCTGGGTATCTCAGAGTATGGCGTTGCAGAGTATTGCGTTGCAGAGCATTGCAGGATATTGGAGGGTGTTGCAGAGCATTACAGAGTGTTGCACGGTATTGGCGGGTGTTGCAGAGCATTGCAGAGTGTTGCAGGATATTGGTGGGTGTTGCAGAGCATTGCAGAGTGTTGCAGAGCATTGCAGAGTGTTGCAGGGTATTGGCGGGTGTTGCAGAGCATTGCAGAGTGTTGCACGGTATTGGCGGGTCTTGCAGAGCATTGCAGAGTGTTGCAGGGTATTGGTGGGTGTTGCAGAGCATTGCAGAGTGTTGCAGAGCATTGCAGAGTGTTGCAGGGTATTGCAGGGTATTGCAGGGTATTGCAGGGTATTGCAGAGTAATGCAGGGTAATGCAGAGTAATGCAGAGTAATGCAGAGTAATGGCAGGGTATTGCAGAGTATTGCAGTGTAATGCAGACTATTGCAGGGTAATGCAGAGTATTGCAGGGTAATGCAGAGTAATGCAGAGTAATGCAGGGTAATGCAGAGTAATGCAGAGTAATGCAGGGTATTGCAGAGTAATGCAGAGTAATGCAGGGTATTGCAGGGTATTGCAGAGTAATGCAGAGTAATGGCAGAGTATTTGCAGGGAATTGAGGGGTTAATTTTCGGTGAGCAGCGATGTGGGCACTGCAGATGCAGCCCACATCGCTGCTGACACCGATCTCCTCCCCCTCCGCTGTTCCGATCGGTACAGAGAGGGGGAGGGAGGAACCGGCGTCATAACATGACGCCGGTTTGTTTACAAGTGATCACTCCGTCATTTGATGGAGCGATCACGTGGTAAACGGCCGCGACGAGCGGCCGTTTACCGTGATCCGTGATGCGCCGGGTCCTGTGGACCCGGCGGTCACGGATGCTCTCGAGTGCGCGCCCCAGGGGGCGCGCGAGAGCGGAATTCTGGGAGGACGTCATATGACGGCCTCCCACAGTTAAGAAACCGCCCTAAAGCCGTCATTCGGCTATAGAGCGGTTATTAAGTGGTTAATTAAAAAGTAAGTCAAACAACGCCTGTACAGGATAATGCCTGCTCATATGGATACTGATGGAAATGATAGTAGATGGTATATCTCTCTTCACAGACTCAAGCGGCAAATATGAAAAAATACAAAAGGATCCATAGCGTAATGCCGCGTACACACGGTCAAACTGTATGATGTACTTAGTCTGGCGGAAAAGTACGCCAGACTGTCCGTCGGAATTTCCGAACGGGCTACTTGCCCACACACGGCACTTTTTGAGCGGACTAATACGGCGTACTAAGTCCGCCGTACTATCCGCCCTACTTTTGAAATGAACGGACTCGCCCACACACGCGGAGGAAAGTCCGCTCATTTCGAGCGCGTCTCCAGGTAGGCGGGGCCCGCGAAGGAGACGTCGCTGGCCCCGTCGCCTGGTATGGACTTAAAGGGGAACCCCAACGCCGAAAAAAATCAGCGTAGGGGTCCCCCCCAAGTCCACAACAGACCCTTGTCCGAGCACGCTATCCGGCCGGCCAGGAAAGGGGGGCGAGCGAGCGCCCCCCCCTCCTGAGCCGTACCAGGCCGCGTGCCCTCAACATGGGGGGTGCCTTGGGGAAGGGGGGGCCGCGCGGCCCCCCCACCCCAAAGCACCTTGTCCCCATGTTGATGAGGACAAGGGCCTCTTCCCGACAACCCTGGCCGTTGGTTGTCGGGGTCTGCGGGCGGGGGGCTTATCGGAATCCGGGAGCCCCCTTTAATAAGGGGGCCCCCTGGATACCGGCCCCCCACCCTATGTGAATGAGTATGGGGTACAATGTACCCCTACCCATTCACCTGTAAAATAAAAGTACAAAAAAAAACACAACACACGTGATAAAATACTTTATTGCACAGCTCCGGGGGTCTTCCGTCTTCGGGGGTCTTCTCGCCGGACTCCTCCGCTATCTTCTTGTAGCTCTTTTGCTAGCGGAGGAGTCCGGCTTTCTTCCTCGCCGCCGGCCTCTTCTCCCGACTTCGGGGGTTTTGTCCCCCTCTTCGGTTCTTCTGCCGGGCCCCCGCGCCTTCTTATAGCTCTTTTACAGGTGGTGGCCCGGTCTTCTGTCGCTGCCGCCGCCTTCCGTTCTTCTTCTTCTTCTTCTCCTTCTTCTCCTGGAGATGTTGACTCGACGATCTCTCCGGCCACAATGCCAGGGCCGCGCTGCGCGGCCACTTATATAGGGACAAGGGGCGGTGTCACATGGCTTTATGTCACATGGGTTGGTGTCACATGGTGACCCCGCCCCCTTACGATGTCATAGTCCCCATGTAACATCAACCCATGTGACCAACCCATGTGACATAAAGCCATGTGACACCGCCCCTTGTCCCTATATAAGTGGCCGCGCAGCGCGTCCCTGGCATTGTGGCCGGAGAGATCGTCGAGTCAACATCTCCAGGAGAAGAAGGAGAAGAAGAAGAAGAAGAACGGAAGGCGGCGGCGGCGACAAAAGACCGGGCCACCGCCTGTAAAAGAGCTATAAGAAGGCGCGGTGGCCCGGCAGAAGAACCGAAGAGGGGGACAAGACCCCCGAAGTCGGGAGAAGAGGCCGGCGGCGAGGAAGAAAGCCGGGCTCCTCCGGGTGGGAAAAGTCCGCTCATTTCAAAAGTACGGCGGACTGGCATACACACGGCCGGATTGTCCGCCGAAATGCGAGTACGACGGACAGAATTTCGAAAAAACCGAAATTCTTAGTACGCCGGACTGCACGCTGAAAAAGTCAGCTGAAGCCCACACACGAGCGGACTGTCCGCTGAAATGTGTTTCGGCGGACTAAGTACGCCATACAGTCCGCTCGTGTGTACGCGGCATAATACTGACTTTAATAAAAAATAAATAAAAAACAGACAGCCAAAAGGCTCCTTACATGGTTGTGTGCCTGACCTGGCACTGGGGCTGCTCGCTCTGACCGAAAGACTCACTCTCCGACCAAACGAAAAGGTCCTTCCGCATTCGATATTGGCGTGCGTTCCAGGCTCACAGACCGGCAAACGAGAGGGCCGGAAGTGGCGTCGAAAAGCGTGACCGAGTACCGCTCCGACGTACGTTTCGCTGTTAACGTCTTCAGGAAGCGTGGATTAATAATTAAACATTCATTATTTATTAGAAGTCAATAAAATTCATCTTGTAAAACAGATATTTTCAACAGTTACATATATCACATTGAATAAAAAAAATGATGCTTCCACTTTACATGTTTCGCCAAATATTTACACAGCTTCTTCAGGAGAATATGCATCAATTGAAATTAAATAATAATGAATAATAATGAATTCATGAAAGAAAATGTACAGTACATGATGATTATAAACAGCTATTTAAAAAAAAAAATATATTGTAATTATATAATTATGATAAAATAATTCAAATAACATCAATACAGTGGTAAAATATATAACGTGTAGGTATATATATGTAGGAGGAAAAAGTACATGCAAAAATTAGCTTCAACCACTTCAACCCCGGAAGAATTGGCTACTCAATGACCAGGCCATTTTTTTTTTTTGCGATATGGCACTGCGTCACTTTAACTGACAATTGCGCAGTCGTGCGACACTGTACCCAAACAGAGAGAGATACTGTTCGTAATTGCTGGAGCACTGATAAGCCTTGTTTTAACGCTCGTTTGGGAGTATTATTATTCTTGTTATATTTTATAAATACATTTTATCTTTGGTAATGCACGAGGTCGGTGCTCCCTCCTTTTCTTTCTATATGTTAGCCCTTGTACACACGGTCGGAGATTCCGACAACCAAATCCGTCGGATTTTGTCCGACGGATTTTGTCCGAAACTGTTGTATACACACGGTCGGACAAAGTTGTCGGAAAATCTGACGTTAAGACGTTATTTCGTTACGACTGGACTACGTTCAGGCTAGTAGCCAATAGCTTTGGTGTAGGAATTTTATCTGAGCATACGTGGCACTTTGTCTGATCGGATACTCCGACGGAAACAGTCCGATGCAGACCACACACAGTCGGAATATCCCACAAAACGGTCCGATCGGACACATTCCGTCGGAATCTCCGACTGTGTGTACAAGGGCTTAGAGATTAACTCTGCAAACCAGGGGTTGGTGAGAGATAAAGGCCACTGGCAAGGTGAGTTTATGACTTGTTTGTTTTTGGGCTTCTGGACATACATTGGTAGCATTCAAGAGATATACAACCATAGACCTTGCTGTTGGTTATTTATTGTCTGAAAGTAACAGTTCTCAAACAAGAGTTACTATTATATTGGTATTTTCTACACATGTAGTTGCGAGCTACAAGGAAGTGAAGCCAACAATGGTCTTACGAAGAAGCGGTGGGCGAGATCGGTGGCAAACGAGCCAACTCCTATAGACTGTGTGATGAGCAGCTGGTCGTCTTGGAGCGGGTGTGACCCATGTATGAAAAAAAGAGTAAGTACTGAATGTTTGTCAGGGAGGCTTAAACAGAGTACTCACACTTCTTAAGCCTGGTACACATGATCAGATTTTCATTGGACAAAGCGTAGGACTTTTGTCTGAGGGGTGTTGGCCAGGAACTTGTATTGCATACAAATGGCAAAGAATTGTCGGCCAACGAACACGAAACTGCGTGATTTTCCAGCTCTTTAGCACCACCCTTTGGGTAACTTCTGCTAATGTTGTGTTATGGTGAGCATTGCTTCTGAGCATGCGTGTTTGTACTTTGGAGTTTTGTCCGACGGACTTGTGTACACACGATCGGAAAATCCGACAATCCACAATTGTTGGCAGACAATTTTAAAGCATGCTACACATTTGCTACACATGCTTCCCCACATTTGTCTGGAAAATCTGACAACAATTGTCCGATGGAGCATACAAACAACAGCCTGCCATCACACAATCCCCGTCGGATAATCTGATTGTGGGTACGAGGCTTTAGAGTCCAAGTTTGGTGTAAATTTAAGCTCCAGAGAACACTCCACACAATTTACTAAATTCTCCATTGGGGGTGGGCACATTATTCGACACATCTGCTGCTCCATTATCATTATAAATAATGAGCACAATTCCTCAACCCCCCTCCCCCCCACCCCCGAGTACACATCCTCCCCTCCCACTCCAAAACCTCCCACCCAGCACAAATCCCCCCCCCCCCTACATTTCCCCTCCTAGCACAAATACGCTCTGATCATCCTTACTAGCATAAATCCCCCACCTAACACCATTCCTCTTCCCCTCTCTAACAAGTCACCTCTTCTAGAGTAAACACCTAAAATCCCCCCTCCTATCACAAATCTTCTTCCGACACCCCCTCCCCCAACACAAATCACCCCCCAAATGCCCTTTCCTAGCGCACACACCCAAATTTCCCCTCCTAGAAAAATTCTTACCCTGTGCTGCACTCAAAATGTCCCCACTCAACACAAATCCTCTCCCTCCAATCTCCTCATGATGCCCCCCCACCTCACATGATACCACAATGCCCAGAGCACCCCTTGTCCCAGCCCTGGGCATGGCCATCGGCTCAATAATATTTTTTTTAATAACTCAATAAGGTGCAAATAAGTTTGAAGTGGGGCCTTCTTTTTTCTTGGTGTGTCATACATGCTAGCAAGGAGGAGATGTGCTTAGAACCAGCACCTCATGCTGACAATTATGGGAAAACAGACCAGTGCAGTGCCCTCCTAGTTTAGGGCATGCTGCTAGGTACATTTTGATTTTTCACCCCTGCATTCAGTGGAGCAGAGGTTGATTATGTGGGACAGCTTAGTGTTTCACAGGCTGATGCTCTGCTGCTTTCCATTGCCTTCTAGAGGATTCTGTAAGTATAGTGCAGTGATGGCGAACCTTGGCACCCCAGATGTTTTGGAACTACATTTCCCATGATGCTCTTGCACTCTGCAGTGTACTGGAGCATCATGGGAAATGTAGTTCCAAAACATCTGGGGTGCCAAGGTTCGCCATCACTGGTATAGTGGAAGGAAGAGCAGAACAGGCAACCTGAATATTTATAGAACTCCAACCAATTTATTGGGAGGTGCGCCCAGAAGGTGGTGTGAGAGTGCATAAATAGTCTAAGCAGGGCCGTCTTTAAGGCAGGGCAAAAGGGGCAGCTGCCCTGGGTCCTGTCATTGTTGTGGGGCCCAAAACAGCTGCCTCTTACTTGCCAACTATCCAGATTTAAGTTCCCTTGTTCCTTGAAGTTTTATTCCTGTGCTGTGTCCTAATATCTGTGTGAAGTGCTGGTACTAATGCTGCCCAGCTCTGCCCTATTGTTGTGTGCAAGTGACTCACCTGCAGACCCTGTGTTTACATATAAATAACCGGCATTCATATGTAAATAGCGGCGACAATACTAAATAAATAGCTGCGGCTTGCGGCATTGATATGTAAATAAAGGTGGCATTCCTATGTATATCATGCTCCCCTGCTGTGAGGAGGGGATGTGCTGTAACCTCTAGCAACTAATCAGTGAGCCTTAACGTGTGCTGTAACCTCTAGCAACTAGTCAGTAAGCAGTAATGCTATGCTGTAACTGCTGGCAACCAATCGCAATTGCTGCCTGATCTAATACAGAAAACTGATTTTAGGTCTAGCTGCTATTTATTGTATGTCTCAGAGTAGGTGGAGAGGGAAATTGCATGGGGGGGCCCCAAGAAAAATTTTGCCCAGGGTCCAATCTATATTAAAGACGGCCCTGAGTCTAAGGCCTGGGCAGCAGAGAGATAGCTTTAAAGTAGACATTGAGGTAACAGCTAGGCTTAGCTTGGGGGGCTTTTTCGCAGATCCATTGTCCAGGGATTGAGTTGGGTCAGGAGGAAGTTGGTGGGAAAGAGTCCAAGTGTTCTGTGGTGGTGTAAGTCTACATCTCCCACACTAGGAAGAGCCTGGTGCCGGTGGATATCAGCAGGAGGCAACCGGTGATCCTGTGCCTAAGTGAGTAAATGTCCCCCCAATGCTGAAGGGAAATGATCGTATGTAGCTTTTAAACTCCTGAGGGAGTACAAGTCACCAGCAGATTTAGGAATCCAGTGCAACTAGAATTGCAGTCAGAAGTTTGAGAAGTCCAGCCAGAATTTGAGTCCTCAAAGACCTTGTACATACGATCGGAGATTCCAACGGAATGTGTCCTATCGGACCGTTTTGTCAGATAATCCGACTGTGTGTGGTATGCATCGGACTGTTTCCGTCGGAATATCCGTCGGACCCAATTTTCCAACTTGTTGGAAATATTTTCCAACAAACTGGTCCGATCGGACATATTCCGATCATGTGTAGAGAATTTCCGATCGGACAAAGTGCCACGCATGCTCAGATCAAATTCCTACATCAAAGCTATTGGCTACTAGCGTGAATGTAGTCCAGTCGTAACGAAATAACGTCCTCACGTTCTGAACGATCGGATTTTCCGACAACTTGGTCCGACCGTGTGTATGCAACAGTTTCGGACACAATCCGTCGGACAAAATCCAACGGATTTGGTTGGCAGAATGTCCGACCGTGTGTACAAGGGCAAATTGTTCAGTTGCAGTTTGCCGGGGTATCCCATGTTCTCTACCCCTGTCCAAGTTAATTGTTCCAATAAAAGCCCCAGACTGTTTTTTGAGCCAGAGGAAGAATTAAGAAAAATGCGGTGTGCCTGGCTGTGTGCACCCTAGAGGGGGGAAATAGGACCAAATTCACCAGTGGCTCCTTAGGAGTGTACTGCACCAGGAAATGGAAGAGGGGTTATGTATACGGTAAATGGAAAGAACTGCAAAATCCTTTATCAATGTCACATCTTGGTAACTGGGTTTCTACCCTATCCTAGAATATGTACGGAATGGAAAATCTGTGTTTTATACATCAGCCTGTATTCTCATTTGGGGGATTTCACTTCCAGGTTCTAACCATTTGCTACTCTAATAAAAAAAAAAAAAAAAAAAAAGGTTTCAGACTTAGATACACTTTAATAAATTCCCCCTACCTATGCCAACAGGTAGAAGCCTTATTCATACTATAATATCCAGATACACTATTCAAGGATTATTTTTAAAGGCATGGGCAATGGAAAAGTACACTCTTCTGATAATGTTTTCAATTTGCACAGTATCGATTTACTCAAATGACCCAAGTGCCACAGTTCCGTGGTGAGCGATGTGACATCATAGACCGTGAGGAGGAGTCATGTGTGACCAGCAGCCTTTGCAGGAACAACAAGAGATGTGAAGGCTTCCAGTGTGTGGGGTCTGGTAAGAATCTATTTAATGTTTCTGACCAATCACCATTATACTGTACACCTAAGAATTCAGACCTGAGGGACCAAAAAGCTGTTCATTTATTCTTCCTCAAAGATGTCTTCATAAAGAGGTTAAAAGTGCCTTTGCAGGAACAACAAGAGATGTGAAGGCTTCCAGTGTGCGGGGTCTGGTGAGAATCTATTTGGTGTGTCTGACCAATCACGATTATTCTGAACTAAGCATGAGGGACCAAAAAACTCCTCACTTATTCTTCCTCAAAGATATCTTCATAAAGAGGTAAAAAGTGTTAGCCAATCCATCCATATAGGGGAGGACCTGCTATAGTCTAGGTACTGGCCAGCACATACTATGCTTTGGTGCCCTTCAATTACATTGTGTAGGGTGTGTTATGATGAAAGCAGAGCAGGATCATACACGAGGCAACCTAGACAGGAGCCTAGGTTGGTGTCCAAGAGACCCAACTTAATCTTTCATGTGGCTGCAGGCATGTACTGGCCATCGGGACTACCGGGAGTTTCCCGGTGGGCCGATGACTCAGTGGGCCACTCTGATGTAAGGGGGCTGGTGATAGGACACTCTGATGTAAAGAGGCTGGTGATAGGACACTCTGATGTAAGGGGGCTGCTGATGGGACACTCTGATGTAAGAGGGTGCTGATGGGACACTCTGATGTAAGGGGGCTGCTGATGGGACACTCTGATGTAAGAGGGTGATGATGGGATACTCTGATGTAAGGGGGCTGCCGATGGGACACTCTGATGTAAGGGGGTGCCGATGGGACACTCTGATGTAAAGGGCTGCTGATGGGACACTCTGATGTAAGGGGGCTGCTCATGGGACACTCTGATGTAAGGGGGTGCTGATGGGACACTCTGTTGTAAGGGGGCTGGTAATGGGACACTCTGATGTAAGGGGGTGATGATGGGACACTCTGATGTAAGGGGGCTGCCGATGGGACACTCTGATGTAAGGGGGTGCCGATGGGACACTCTGATGTAAAGGGCTGCTGATGGGACACTCTGATGTAAGGGGGCTGCTCATGGGACACTCTGATGTAAGGGGGTGCTGATGGGACACTCTGTTGTAAGGGGGCTGGTAATGGGACACTCTGATGTAAGGGGGTGCTGATGGGACACTCAAAATGTAAGTGGGCTGGTCTGGATGAAGTCCAGGGCCAAATTTCTGTCCCAGTCCAGCCCTGTGTGGCTGCAAGAAACCAGAGGGATAGCAGAATTGGTCAAAATTGTGCACCTGCCTGTCTCTTCAGAAAGAAGGATGTACTGTTGTAGAAGAGACATTGCAGTACAGACTATGCAAATAAAGAAGCTTCTTCTCTGTGCCCTGTTGCAATCCTAGTCATTGTCCTTCAAAAGGATGGGAAGGCCAAAGTTTCTACCTTTCCCAGAGACCTGAGGGACCAAAAAGCTGTGCACTTATTTTTCCTGAAAGATGTCTTCATAAAGAGGTTTAAAGTGTTAGCCAATCCATCCTTATAGGACGGACCTCCTATTGTCCATGTGCTGGCCAACACATACTATCATTTGGTGCCCTTCAATTGCATTTTGTAGGGTGTGTTATAATGAGGGCAGAGCAAGATCATCCATGAGGCAAACAGAGAAAAGCAGCTGCTCCCAGATTATGTATCCATGAGGCAACCTAGACAGGAGCCTAGGACCTGTTTGATGTCCAAGAGACCCAACTTCAACCCTTATGCGGCCACAGTAAACCAGAGAGATTGCAGAATTGGTAAAAGATGTGCACCTCACCTGACTGTCTCTACAGAAAGAAGGATGTACAGTTGGTGACGAGGCACGACAGTACGCACTTTGCAAATGAAGAAAGCTTTTTCTCTGTGCCTATTGCTATCCTAGTCATTGTCATTTGAAGGGATGGGGAAGGCCAAAGTTGATACCTTTCCCAGAGCCCCGTTCTGCCCTAATTGTTTTCTGAATGATGGTCTTTGACAGTTAACACAACTTTTTTTTTTTTTAAATCAAATTTAAATAATTTAAATATGTTAAAGGGGTTGTAAAGGTTCGTTTTTTTTTTTTTTCTAAATAGGTTCCTTTAAGCTAGTGCATTCTTGGTTCACTTATCTTTTCCTTTGATTTCCCTTCTAAATGTTTTTTTTTCTTTGTTTTCTTTGTCTGAATTTCTCACTTCCTGTTCCTCCTCAGTAAGCTGTTCAGTAAGCTGTTCTGGCTGACTAACCACCGCTCGGATGATGGTGTGAAGTTTACTGAGGAGAAACAGGAAGTGAGATATTCAGACAAAGAAAAAAAACATTTAGAAGGGAAATCGAAGGAAAAGGTAAGTGAACCAACAATGCACTAGCTTAAAGGAACCTATGTAGAAATTAAAAAATGAAACTTTACAACCCCTTTAAGGACCATATTTACAGAGGCCCGTCTCCCACCAAAACACTACAGAATCACTCACATTCACCTACTCAGGTCATATAAACCGTTTACTTCCAATGAATTTTGATTGCATTTCAATAAAATTACATTAAAGTAACATGTAGTCATAATAAGCATGTACCACAGACAATAGTAGATAATTGGGTTAGAGTCATATATATATTTCTTCTTGTGTTTAAAAATTGGAGAGATCATGTCACCTGTATGCAGGAAAACCTTAGCCTTAGTATAGGCAGTCTCAACTCTAAGTTTTGATGTCCATTTAAAACAAATTGACCCAATTTGTTCAAAAGAGTACAACTATATAAGTATAATCAAAAGGTATTATACTAACTTGGAACTTGAAAGAAGAGATAGGAAATACTTTTGCAGAGTAGAAGGAACAGTTAGGTAGGGTTTTAGGGACAAGGTAGAGGGATGTTGGGTGGAAGGGAAAGAGAATAGACGTGCAGTTGGTTTCGTTCCAAATTAATATTCAGATGATTTTTTTTGTTATTTGGAGATTCGGATATATCCGAATACCCGTATTACAATATAAACAAATTTTGCCAAATGCTCCGAATAACGAAACAAAATTTGGAAATTTGGACTGAAATTCAAATCAAATTTTACATCGAACTCCAGGCGAATTTTAACTGTACACATATTGCTCAAATCAAAGACTGTGTGTTTATTAGAGTACCATTTTAAAATAATGCTGTTTTTGTTAAGCCGATGGTGATTTAAAGAGTCATTGTAATCATTTGATGAAGAGTTTTCTTTTGTTTGTTCACTTTTCCACATTAGAATTGGAAAAAAAAAAAAATCTGTAAATTCGAAGAAAATTAGAAAAATCCTGAATATCAATTCCAAATATGAATTGAACAAATCAACTAAATTTAACTAAACAAAATAACTAGATTAACGAATCAAAACCAAACTAAACAAAACTAATTTTATTGTCATGCACATGTCTAAAAGAGAAGGCATCAAAGTCTCCCGAAGAGCCCTACCAAACTGATATAGTTTAGGGAATTTAGTTTAACAGGTGAGAGTGCTGTGTGGGTGGGTGTATTGGATCTGTTGTAAATTTTATGAATAAGTATGCTAGTGAGTTTGTTGGTAGGTGTAGTTCTTCTCCACCCAGCAGGTAGCACTTTGTCACTCAGGGATGGAGTAGAGACCTAGGGGATTGTCAGGTCACCTGAGAGCAGGTGACAGATACACTCCATAGGAATCGGAAGTGCACCGCTAAGATAGTGGACCCTAGGACTGACTGCTGTGGATTGTACCCAGGGAGATTCAGGAAGGAGGTCTACTGAATAACTAACACAGATCCCAGTGGGAGCTAGAGCATACATTCCGAAGGGAGCGGAGTCTAAAAACCAGCAGGTGTTCACCAGAGCCTCCAGTGGTGAGGATGGACTTTGCTGCAGTCTGGCTCCAGGTCGCGGCCCCTAGGGTCTCACAGCTCACGCTCACGGTAGACTACAGGAGAAGGAAACAGCAGGCTGAAACAACAAGGATAGTAAAGGGATAAGGCAGAGGTCAGGGCAACTAGCAGACAGGAACAACAGAGTACACGCCAAAGGTTCAGGATCACAGGTAGACAGGGATGGTTGGGGACACGCCAAAAGGTCAAGGTAACAAGTAGACAGGAATAGTTGAACACTCCAAGGTCGGTAACAGAGACAAACGTAGAGCACACGGCAAGCAGGAAACAGGAAGCCAAACACACAGTGAATACACAATGGTTGATCAGCACCGCTGGCTTGCAGTGCACAGGTTAATATAGGGTTCCCTGATAGGGCCTGGGGTGGAGCCATACTTAGAGGAGAGGTTATAAAAACCACCAGGTGGAAGTGGCTGGCCTCTTAGTCTGAACACATGAGGATAGGTAAGCAGACAGAAGAAGATTACTGCATAACCATGACAGGGATGAAGTTGCCTTGCAGCCTCCATAGGTGCCACAGGAGAGACAGCTGTCCAAATGGAAGCTGCAACTTCCAGTGACCTTCCATGGCCATCTTGGTTGAGGGCAGTGTTAATAAATGGCAGTGCCCTACCAGGTTAGTTTTGGAAGATCGACCCCTTCTGGCAGGGACAGGGACTGTTACACTATGCAACAACCTCCTGGTATTAGCTGGCCTAGTTGTTCTGCTCTACCTCTTCTATACCTTAATCACTGTTTAGTGTTTGGTTTGGACCCGTTGTCATGATCAGGGGTCAGTAGCTATCTGATGTAGGTAGTCTAAGCACTAACCAGTGTTCACCAGAGCTCCTGAAGGTGGAGATGGGATTCGCTGCATGTAAGTACCAGGTTGTGGTGGTTAGAGGTTAGTACCAGGAGGTGAGCCTGGGTTCGGCAGCAGATATAGCAGGTAGGAATCAAGAAAAAGCCTAGTCAGTAAACAAGCCAAAAGTCGGTAACAAGTGGTTGCAGGTTGGGATCAAGGGTTCAAGGTTCAGGAGAAACAAGGTTCAAGGAAAAAATCATTCAAGGAATTGTCCTGGGGCTGTGCAGGAATACAGGTGGCTCAGCAAGAAGACACTGCCAGACACAGCAGAGGTCGCAGGGACCACACACAAGCCTATCATTGATGAAGAATAAGCCAACATACCATTTAACGTCAATAAATTGTTTCTACCAAGTTTTAGCAATTGTTTGTTTTGCTTCCAGTAGTACATGGGTAGCCAGTTGAATTGGGTTTAGTGAGGGAGGGAGAGAAGGACTTTTGGCCAATGGTCTCTTAGGAGGCTTTAAATGGTTTAAACTAAGAGTTTATCTATGTGATGCAAACCCCAGTAACTTAAAACTCCCTTAGAGCCAATGTGCTGTCCTCCCGCCTTGTGAGTGACATTACTCCAGTAAAGAAGTGGTGGCCAGACTTGGGTATAGAAAGGCAACAATCTTGCTGACTCCTGCTTTTCTGATTGACTTGAAAATGACCGTAGAGAGGAAAAAAAAAGACACTCCTGTACAGCAGGGGCGGGAGAAAGAGACAGTGGGGTAGCACAGAATAGAAGACGGGAAATTCTGGAGTCAACTAGTCAACTAGCAGGTGATTAATTGCTAGGTGGTCCTAGCAACCAATCATTAGCATTGTTAATATGAAGAATTAACTCCAGCAGTTCCCAACCTCTGTTCAGCGCTGGTGTGTCTCCCCCTGTGTGTAAGTAAGGAAGGAAGGGGCAGAGCTGTGAAACATGCAGGGATCCCGGGGGGGGGGGGGGGGGTAGACGACTGTGTAACATGCTGGAGGGAGGGGGGGTGACTGTTTTTTTTATTTTATTTAATTTTTTTTTGAAAATCTGTTTATTGAGTTTTGTAACATTTAACAGCAAAACACAAAGACAACTAACAAAACCAAAACTAACAAGAAGAGAGAAAGAAAAGAAGAAAAAAAAAAGGCATCACACATTGGTCATGACAATAATGGGCTTTGGTGCCCGCAAAGACATAAGATGAGGCAATCAATTACTTGTAATATATCAGTGAGCTCGGGATCTCACGATGGTCCCAGCCTGTGGCATGCAAGGGTAATATGGCGCCATGGGGCTAGAACGTCTATCACCAAACAGAGAGCACATTTACCATCACAAATTCTTATTCATAGGGTGAGGGTGTCAGGTTTAAGATTTAAGAAGGGGGCAAGTCAGAAGCTGTGGAGGGATCTGCCAGCCATTTGGACCAGACCTTACCATATTTTTGGGGGCAACCCCTATTGGCATAACAGTCTTTGTATAGGGGCAGGCGGGGGTGACTGTTTAACATGCTAAGGGGGTTGTGTAATGTAAAGGGGTCCAGAGGTGCTGGGTGCTGTGTAATGTAAAGGGGTCCAGAGGTGCAGGGGGTTGCGTGATGTAAAGTGGTTCAAAGGTGCAAGGTACTGTGTGATGTAAAGGGGTCCAGAGGTGCAGGGGGTTGCATGATGTAAAGGGGTCCAGAGGTGCAGGGTGCTGTGTGATGTAAAGGGGTCCAGAGGTGCAGGGGAGGCTGTGTAATGTAAAGGGGTCCAGTTATGGAGAGGGGGTACAAAGTAGTGACAAAGAGATATTGGAGGATGCAGGGGGCACAGTGGGGTGGTTTTATATTTTAAAGTTGGGGACATTTTTTACAATTTCAACCTTGTGGCAACAGGTTGGAACCAGTAAATGTTCTAGCATGACAGTCCCCCAGTGTACAAAGCCAGCCAGGAACTCAAGTGACCAATAGTGAGCCCTGAGCACAAACCCACGGAACACCTTTGAGATGAATTGGAGCACCAGTTGTGAGCCATATCTTCTCATCCAAAATCAGTACCTGACTTCAACTCTACTGAACATCTTTGAGATGAATTGGAATGCCAATTGTGAGCCATATCTTCTCATCAGATCCTGAAGTCACAAATGTTGTTTTTGGCTAAATGGGCACAAATTCCCACAAATGTGCTCCAAAGTCTTATAAATAGCCTTCGCAGAAGGCTGTTATACTTGCAAAGGTGAGGGCCAACTCCATATTACTGTGTATTGTTTTGAAATGGGATTTCCAACAGGTTCATACAGATGTAATGGTCAGGTGTCCACAAACTTTTGGTATCTCCTTATTCTTTAGGCATATAAAAAGGGCAGAGAAATGGGCAGCAGTCCAATGGATAGTGTTTAGTGCTGTGACCCTTCCAATGTTTCTTCATGAAAATTGCACAAACAGGGCAAGTACAGTTCCGGTGAAGACTTGGCCAGATTTGGCAGGCAGGGTGAAGGTCTGAAACCTTATTATACGTCTATGAGAATGTGCTACTGAATGCTGATCGACAGATTGCTCTGGCATGCAGGGCAGCAGTCTGGAACCTTATTATACAGTATATGGGATTGAGTTACTGAATCCGGATTGCACTGGCAGGCAGGGCGACAGTCTGGAACCTCATTATATATATATATATATATGGGAATGTGTTTCTGACAATGAGAAACTTGATGTATCATTAGCGTATTATCTTACTTACTAGTAGAATTCTGTCCATGGGCAGGTCGGGGAACCTCCTCGTATAATAAGGCTTGCCTCCAGACACAAGGCTTGCTTACTATCACCATTTGGGACGTCATCCCTTTTAGCTATGTGGAGAATGCTGATCACTAAACACATTCTGAGATGTTGCTAAACTTCAGCATTGTCCGCCTATGTGAGATTGATGTGCCAAGTGACAAACAAATCATAGCAATAGACCGCTGGCATGAGATTTCAATCACTCATTGGCACTGCTCAAAAATAGATGTCGCTGTGCCCTGACTATTGATATTTTGTTATATACTCCAGGAAAGTGTATCCCTCGACGGCTGAAGTGTAATGGAGATGACGACTGTGGAGATTCTTCTGATGAGAAGGACTGTAAGTCTATCCGAAGTCCATGTACAGATAGGATGGAGCAGTACTGGGCCATTGAAAACTTGGCGTCCGGGTAGGTATTTCTGATAAAACCCACCATGATTGGGCTCATAGAACCCAAGTGAGTGTCGGTACACTGTCCCATGAACCCGTTTTTTTTTCTGTCTTCTCTGGGATCTCCTGTCTTTCTGTCTTTGTTCTGGGACCTCAAATCTCAGCATGACGTTGTTTAAGTCTGGGCTCTGACTAGGCCATGCAAGGACATTCACCTTTTTCTCCTTCAACCACTGTGTGGTCATTGTTGCTGTGTGATTTGGACCATTGTCATGTTGGAAGGTAGGCCTTCTTCCCATTGACAACTTTCTGGCAGAGGGCAGCAGATTGTCCTCAAGAATTTGATGGAATTTTGCCCCATCTATTTTTCTTCTATCCTGATAAGTGCTCCAGTCCCTGCTGCAGAGAAACACCACCATAACAGGATATTACCTCCTCCATGCTTTACTGTAGGAATGGAGTTATTTGGATGATGTGCTGCATTGGATTTCCACCAGAAATGTAGTTTGGGCCAAATATGTAAATTTTAGTCTCATCTGACCGGAAACACCTTTTTCCAAGTGGCCTCAGAATCTTCAAGGCACATTTAAGGTGGTCGGATGAGACTAAAATGTAATTATTTGGCCTCAACACCAAATGTGTTGGTGTCATATCTTTCACTTGGATGTTATAAGTTGCACGAGTGTAGCGACCACAACCTTTGCTGTGCGGCCTTGACTTATTGGGCTTACCAGTTACCTTCTCTCAGCCTGCTCTTCCACGTCTAGGGGTTCCCAGGGTTGATACCCAACGACTTGAACACTGACACAGATGAAGTCCTCTTTAAAATGTTTTAATTTTCAGCAATAACTTCAATAACACAGTCTCTTAGGGAACAGAGGGCATGGGTGATGAACTTAGGCACCTTGAACTGCAGGTCTAGCAAAGTCTCTATTTCCACCCAGAGAGTAGCCACTCGCAGCTGGGTACTCCAAGGCCGAACAGATCTCTAACCAGAGATTATGGCAGTCAGCACGTTGACTCAAAACTTGAACAATCAACTAAGGGTGAACAGGAACCCTTTTTCCTCTGTACCAGGAACGTTTCCCGTCTCCTCAATGGTACTGGAAAAGTGTGGATTCATCAATGTCCTTCCCAACTCAGTAACCAGGCACTTCCCAGGATGCCACTTGCCGGCCCTCCTCCGAAGAGTCCTCCCCCGGTCACTTCCACGAGCTGTGGTGTCCCTCCAAGCCGAGAGCACACCCGGACACCTTGAATCCTCCCTCAGTTACTGCGCCTCGGACCAGCCGGGTCCAAGACTTTGGAACAGACGGATCCCTGCCCCAGACCAGGCAGGTCTATCAGGGGCCATCAACAGGAACATGTTGCGGGATGTCGAACACCCCATGACCGGGACCCCTTATGGGGCTACCCTGGTCCTGGAACCAGACCAGACCCCACGGGTCTCACGAACTCCTCTCCCTAAGATGTGACCCACACCCCTTAAGTACCCCTTCCCAGACGCCTCAGCGGGCCCCGGCACTCACATTGATTGGCTCCGAGAAGGCCAATACCTAAACATCCAACCAGACCTGGTTCTGGCCTGTCATGTGCTCAGAATTTTTGACAACAAACATGCAAATTAGCTGTTTTGGAGCAACATCCGACCGTGTGTACGCTCCATCGGACAAACTTTTTTGGTTTTCGTCTGACTTTTGTTGGCTGTGCGAACGGACAAACTTTCTGGCAACAAAAGTCCGATTGAGCAAAGTCGGATCGTGTGTACAGAAAACCATAGGACTTTTGTACAAAGTACAAACAAGCGTGCTCAGAACCAATGCAAAAGATCAGACAACAATACAGAAGTTGACCAAAGGTGGCGGTAAAGAGCAGAAAAACCACATGATTTGGTGAAAGTTGGCTGAAAAAGTCCTGCTGTGTGTAAAGCCTCATACACACGATAGGACTTTGTACAAACTTTCCCTTGGATTTTTGTACAAAGGGCGTCGGCTGAGAACTTGTATTGCATACACACGGCAGGACTTTTTCAGCCAACTTTCACCAAATCATGTGGTTTTTCTGCTCTTTACCGCCACCTTTGGTCAACTTCTGAATTGTTGTCTGATCTTTTGCATTGGTTCTGAGCATGCCTGTTTGCACTTTGTACAAAAGTCCGATGGTTTTCTGTACACACGATCAGGCTTTGCTCCATCGGACTTTTGTTGCCAGAAAGTTTGTTCGTTCGCACAGCCAACAAAAGTCAGATGAAAACCGAAAAAGTTTGTCCGATGGAGCGTACACACGGTCGGATGTTGCTCCAAAACCGCTAATTTGCATGTTTGTTGTCAAAAAGTCCGATCGTGTGTACGGGCCTTTATACTTGCAGTGGTACAATATTTATTGGAACAAGTTACACAAACTTTTTTTCCCACAAATTTTTATCTTTTACCTGACTTTTTACATTTCTTTCAGATTGAATCTGTTAACAAATTTGCGTGAAGGACTTGTGTTGGATCACCGCTACTATGGCGGTGGCTGCGCTCCACATTACATCCTGGGCACTCGGTTTAGAAAGCCGTTTAATGTGGAAAGTTATATTACTGATGTAAGTTGGACTAAACTTTTAACATGCTCATTGTTGATGGCAGGATTCCAGCTACACTGTATCATTTTAAATAAGTTCTAATATTTTGGTAGGAATAGGTGACCCCCAATACCCAAATGTCATAAATGGGACAATTCCTCCCAAAAGTGATAATTCGGTTGAGGGAGCCACTGGCAGGGGGAATTACATATTGCCATAGCTCCTAGCTCCCCCCTTCCACACACTGTTCCCATTAGCCCTTGTACACACGGTCAGAGATTCAGTCGGAATGTTTCCTATCGGACCGTTTTGTCGGATATTCCGACTGTGTGTGGTCTGCATCGGACTGTTTCCGTTGGAATATCCGACGGACCAATTTTTCCAACTTGCCGGTAAAATTTTCCGACAAAATGCTCCGATCGGACATACTCCGATCGTGTGTAGCCTACTCCGACGGACAAGGTGCCACGCATGCTCAGATCAAATTCCTAGACCAAAGCTATTGGCTACTAGCCTGAACGTAGTCCCGTCCTAACGAAATAACGTCATCACGTTATGTACAATCGGATTTTCCGACAACTTAGTCCGACCGTGTGTATGCAACATCACTTCCGGACCTCTTCCAGAATTAATCCGTCGGAATAACTCCGACGGATTTGGTTGTCGGAATCTCTGACCGTGTGTACAAGGGCTTAGAGTTTCACTCTTCATGCAGAATTCTTAAAAATGCTTTTTTTTTTTTTTTTTTAATACATTTTTATTAAGTTTCACAAAAAAGGTAACACATGGCTCCACAGGGGGACAGAGGGATTTAACAATGAGGCATAATATATTATTCAGCAGATCAAGGTGGCTTTAAATATGACAACATATTGAAGAAAGCATTTAAGCTTCATAAAATACTCTTTAGACCCCTTTCACACTGGGGCATTTTTCAGGCGTTTTTTCAGGCGTTTTTCAGGCGCTTTAGCGTTAAAAAAAACGCCTGCAAAGCGCATGAAAGAAGCCTCATCTGCAATCCCAATGTGAAAGCCCGAGTGCTTTCACACTGAGATCCCTTTCACACTGGGGCGTTTTTAAGGCGGATTAGCTTTAAAATAAAAAGCGCCTGTAAAGCGGCTGAAAGAAGCTGAAACTGCAATCCCAATGTAAAAGCCCGAGTGCTTTCACACCGAGGCGCTGCGCTGGCAGGGCGTCAAAAAAGGTCCTGCAAGCTGCTTCTTTGCAGCGCTTTTGGAGCGGTGAATACAACGCTCCTAAAGCGCCCCTTCCCACTGAAATCAATGGGAAGCGCCTGCAAAACGCCTGAAAAGCGCTTTTGGCAGCTGCGCTTTGTGGGCGCTTTTAACCCTTTATTTGGCCACTAGCAGGGGTTAAAAGCACCCCAATAATGCTCGAAAAATGCTGGTAAAGCGCAGCTAGTTTAAGCAGCGCTTTACGAGTGTTTTTCGGGCGCTGGCATTGTGAGAGGGCTCTTAAAGCACTTGGGATTTTGTCCGACGGATTTTGTCCGAAACTGTTGCATACACACAGTCGGACAAAGTTGTCAGAAAATCTGATTGTACTTAACGTGATGTCGTTATTTCGTTAGGACGGGACTACGTTCAGGCTAGTAGCCAATAGCCAACACGGTCCTATCGGAACATTGTCCATCGGAATGTCCGACCGTGTGTACAAGGGCTTAGAGAGAGCTGGGAGACATGGGTGGAAAATCTCGTCGGGGTCATCCTTGGCCCAGGGGGACAGGAGGATCCCCGGAGACCATAAACTTAGTCCATATGGACAATGTATAAGAATATGTAAACATATCTAATAGCATGTACCTAAGACAACCAAAACGCATAAGACCTCAGGTGGGAAAGATCTGGCTAAGGAGTTAGACTCATAGCTCATGATTAAGCACTGTTTGATAGTGTGAAATGCGTCAGCTCTTCTGTCCGTTCTGCTGTGGCATGTATTTTTTGATTCCTTTTAACAAATAAAGGCTATTTTTTTGGAGCGTGGCTGTCCAGGATTTTTCTCAAATTTCATTCCAAGTCAAGGGAGTTTAGAGCAAATCGGTGGTGAGTTGATGCGATCACCCTCCGCCCCGGACACCCCCATTGGGAACATACTGTGTCATGGGGCAGCATTCTGTAGACTTCAACTGGTAAATATACCGTACCTCTAAACCAGTGATTCTCAACCAGGGTTCCGTGGAACCTTAGGGTTCCTCCAGGGCTGCACTGGGACAAAAATTTGGCCCTGGACTTCATCCAGACCAGCCCACTTTAATTTTGCAAACAAGCACAAAAACAGTATATAAAACTATATGTAATTGTGCAAAAAAACATAAGTAGCATAACATAAGGTGTCCTCACTAACCTCTTTTATTATTTCACTTATTCTCCACTGTATTTTTCTCATCTTTCTCACATCACTGCGTGAAGTTGAGGGCGAGCCGCGCAGCCATTACTTTGTCACTGAAACCGGCCCACTGAGCCATCGGCCCCCCGGGAAACTCCCTGTAGTCCCAATGGCCAGTACATGCCTGGGTTCCTCCAGAGGTCGCTAGGGGTTCCTTCAGCATCGGGCAATTTCTGCCTCTCAGATAAGTTCCCACTCACACCATTGATCTTTTTAGCTATCTGTAAGGAGGTAATTCTTCCCAATGACCACAAATGTAAGGACCATTCTTCCCACTGACCATCACACTAATGTATCATGAGTTGTAGATTTTTAATTTTTAGCAGGGGCCCAAAGAACTATTTCAAGGGTTCCTCTGTGTTGAAAAGTTGAGAAACACTGCTCTAAACAGTACTGGGTAACTGGTACGGGTAGTCTAAGCCCCTGTACACACGGTCGGAGATTTCGGCAACCAAATCCATCAGATTTTGTCCGTCAGGTTTAGTCTGACGGATTGTGTCCGAAACTGTTGCATACACACGGTTGGACTAAGTTGTCGAAAAAATCCGATCTTTCAGAACACGATGACGTAATTTCGTTACGACGGGACTAGATTCAGGCTAGTAGCCAATAGCTTTGATGTAGGAATTTGATCTGAGCATGCGTGGCACTTGGTCCGATCAAAATTCTCTACACATGATCGGATTACGTCCGACCGGCCCAGTTGGTCGGGAAATATTTCCAACATGTTGGAAAATTGGGTCCGACGGAGATTCGGAAGGAATCAGTCTGATGCATACCACACACAGTCGGATTATCTGACGACACGGTCCGATAAGACGCATTCCGACGGATTCTCCGACCGCGTGTACGCGGCATAGTAGTTGAGTATCTATAAGAAGTCACAGCCTGGAATTTTTAACAATCTTCACCATTGTCACAGAATAAATAAGGGCATGAACTCTCATCCAGAGGCATTTGACCTTAGTGTAAGTCTGCCACGTATGAAACATTGTTTCCCCCTGCCCGGAGGCAGAGAGGGGAGAACCCTGGAAAATTTTTCAAGATGTGATCTGGTACCAAATACAGACTTAAAAAAAAAAAAAAAAAAAAAAAGATATACTGTACTGTATATGGACGTAACTGTACTATATATATTTGGCTAGAGTTGGGTTTTCAGTTCACCTTGAACTCACGACCACCCCCGGATTTATCTTTTACAGGCTAAAGGAGAATACAAATTCACGCTCTCTGACCATGAATCCTTCTGTGACTATGAAAGCAATTTTCACATTTCGATTTTTCAGATTTCCGAATTTCGAATTTTTCGGATTTCCAAATTTTCGGATTTCTGTATTTTCAATTTTCCGAAATTCGGATTTTCGGAATTCTGAATTTTCGGATATTCGGAACTCAGAATTTCCAAATATTTCGGATTTTCGGAATTCGGAATTTCAAAGATTTGAAAGTCCAAAAAATTTAAAATCTGAAAAAAAAGAAAGAAAATCAGTTTAATTAATAACTAACTATTAAATTAACGAGTACGAATTTATCCGAAGTTACAAATTATCTGAAATAACAAATCTAAAAAAAGGAAAAAAAACTGAACAAATTAACAATAAATAATAATAAATAATTAATAATAAATAATTAATAATAATAAAAAGTTGTTTTAATATTATTAGATTGGTACGTTCCATTTGGTTAGATGCCGCATTCGTTATTTCAGATAATTTAATTCGTAACTTTGGATAAATTCATATTCGTTACGTTCACTAACAGACAAATTTGAAAGGGAATTCCAATACCTATAATTTAATAGCTAGTTATTATTTAGAATTAAACAGATTTTCTTTCTTTTTTTTTCTGACTTCCGAATTTCGGATTTTCTGAATTCCGAATTTTCGGAAATTGAAAAAAAAAAAAAAAGATATACTGTACTGTATATGGACGTAACTGTACTATATATATATTTGGCTAGAGTTGGGTTTTCAGTTCACCTTGAACTCACGACCACCCGGATTTATCTTTTACAGGCTAAAGGAGAATACAAATTCACGCTCTCTGACCATGAATCCTTCTCTGACTATGAAAGCAATTACCTGAGCGCTCATGGAAAACAAAGAAGCTTTGGCATCGGCATCTTCATCCCCGCAGTGTTCGAGTTCGGATTCAACTATGGCAATATGAAGTTTAAAAAGTATGTGCAGAAGACAAAGAGTTTTTCGCACACTGTAAGTACAGGAGTCGGGGGGGGGGGGGGGGTTGGGGAAAAAAATTGTTTAGTCTGTCCACATTGTACTTTTCAAAGGAGCGTAAAAACCGATACCGACCAATAGGAATTCTTCCTTTATTGTTCTGACACATCTATGGCTTCATGGGTCATATGGGTTTCAGCCCAGGATCACACTGATGCGGGTTAAAAATCAACTGAACTCGCACTATTTTAAACCGGCAATGTAGTCCCGACTTTGGGGGAGATAGGGTTCCTGCACAGATGTCTATTCAAATCGCCCCCCTCCCAAATTTGCCAAAGTAGTACAGGAACTACTTTGGGGAATTGGTGCGGCGGCGTCACAAAGTCGGTGTCGCACCAATTCAGACGGTGCAATTGCCAGAAATAGCCACCGATTTGGCATGCAATTTGACATGCCAAATCGGCCCAATGTGAACGTGGGCTTAATACCAAGGGTTTGGCTTCTCAATGATAGCAGAGATCCTATATTCCTAATTAGTGATTAGTTGAGTCAGTTCTACCATGCTGAATAGTCTCCAGCCACTCGCGATTGCTTAAAACATTTATTATATTGCAGCTCACCAATTCTTAGCCCTTGTACACACGGTCGGAGAATCCGTCGGAATGTGTCCTATCGGACCGTGTTGTCGGATAATCCGACTGTGTGTGATATGCATCGGACTGATTCCATCGGAATATCCGTCGGACCCAATTTTTCAACTTGTTGGAAATATTTCCCGACCAACTGGTTCGATCCGACATACTCCGATCATGTGTAGAGAATTTTGATCGGACCAAGTGCCACGCATGCTCAGATCAAATTCCTACATCAAAGCTATTGGCTACTAGCCTGAACATAGTCCCATCGTAACAAAATTACGTCATCACGTTCTGAATGATCGGATTTTTCGACAACTTAGTCCGACCGTGTGTATGCAACAGTTTCGGACAAGATCCGACGGACAAAATCCGACGGATTTGGTTGTCGAAATCTCTGACCGTGTGTACAGGGGCTTAGATGTCATGGCTGCATTCGTTTCCTTTTTTTTTTTAGGCTTTCTTTTAGACATGTGCACTGACAAAGAATTCGTTCATTTTTGTTTTCGTTTCATTAGTTGTATTGATTTTTTTCTGAAATTCGAAAATTCGGAAATTTCTGGAATTTTCACGTTTCGATTTATCAGATTTCCGAATTTCGAATTTTCGAATTTCCAAATTTTCGGATTTCTGTATTTTCAATTTTCCGCAATTCGGATTTTCGGAATTCTGAATTTTCGGATTTTCGGGACTCCGAATTTCCAAATTTTTCAGATTTTCGTAATTCGGAATTTCAAAGATTTGAAAGTCGAAAAATGTTAAAATCTGAAAAAAAAGAAAGAAAATCAGTTTAATTAATAACTTACTATTAAATTAACGAGTACGAATTTATCCGAAGTTACAAATTATCTGAAATAACAAATCTAAAAAAATGGAAAAAAACTGAACAAATTAATAATAAATAATTAATAATAAATAATTAATAATGATAAAAAGTTTTTTTAATATTATTAGATTGTTACGTTCCATTTGGTTAGATGCAGCATTCGTTATTTCAGATAATTTAATTAGTAACTTTGGATAAATTCGTATTCGTTACGTTCACTAACAGACAAATTTGAAAGGGAATTCCAATACCTATAATGTAATAGCTAGTTATTATTTAGAATTAAACAGATTTTTTTTTCTTTTTTTCTGACTTCCGAATTTCGGATTTTCTGAATTCCGAATTTTTGGAAATTCGGAAATTCAAAAATCCGAAATTCAGAAATTCGAAAATTCGGAAAGCCGAAAATTTGGAAATTCGAAAATTCGGAAATCCGAAATTCGGAAACCCAAAAATTGGAAATTCAAAAATTCAGAAATTCGGAAATCCGAAAATTTGTAATAGGGTGGCACAGTGGTGTAGTGGTTAGCACTCTCACCTAGCAGTAAGAAGGGTTGCTGGTTCAAATCCCAACCACGACACTACCTGCCTGGAGTTTACATGTTCTGCCTGTGTGGGTTTCCTCCAGGTACTCCGGTTTCCTCCCACACTCCAAAGACATGCAGGTAGGTTAATTGGCCTTAGTATATGAATGGGGACCTTGGATTGTGGGCTCCTTGAGGGTAGGGACTGATATGAGTGTTTAATGTACAGGGATAGGGACAATTGTAGAAACTCACTCAGGTTCAACTGGATGGACTGGTGTCTCTATTCAACCTTACTAACTAAGTAACTAAGCAAATTCGGAAATTTCAGAAATTGAAAAATTTGGAAATTCGGAAATTAACGAATTTGTCAAAATTCATTAAAAAACTAATTTGGAACTAAACAAATTGCACATGTCTACTTTCTTTCTTCTATGTTCATCTGGCGATCCAGCCAGTCAGTCTGTTGTTTTTCAAAAGAACAAGCTCTTTTTCTAGGTGTATCAGTTTACATGGGTGAGACAAACCATTTAACACTTACATTTTCATGCAAAACCTTTTTATCCTAGAAGTTAACAAAAAAGAAACTGTTTACTGTAACTAGTTTTATAAAGTGGGAGCAGGAGTTTGGCTTAAATTTTTTTTATTATTATTAATTAACTTTTATTGAGAAAATGTTAATGTTAAAATATGGTACTCTGACAGTAATAATAACATTTACATGGCTAGGCTAGAACCACTAAAAATATAAGTTATAACATGCCCTCATAACCTATTAACAATTGCGAAACATAAAGTTAAACAATAGTATAGTAATGAAATGTTTACTATCAGGGTCATACATTTTTCAAGCGTAAGGAAAACCAAAATGTGTGTCAGTGTATTTAAAGTGATACTAAACAGAGAATTGTCATAATTTATTCACGTCATTTTAATATATCATGGCACAGTATTTTTTTATTTTTTTTAACCACTTCAGCCCCGGAAGAAGTTGCCCCCTTAACGACCAGGACATTTTTTGTGATACGGCACTGCAGCGCTTTAACTGGTAATTGTGCGGTCGTGCGACGCTGTACACAAACAAAACGTATGTGCTTTTATTTCCACAAATCAGAGCTTTCTTTTGGTGGTATTTGATCACCTCTGCGGTGTTTATTTTTTGTGCTATAAACAAAAAAATTGCGATAATTTTGATTAAAATGTTTTTATTTTTTTACTTTTTGCTATAATAAATGAAAAAAATAAAATAAAAGTCTTCATCAGTTTAGGTCAATATGTATTCTTCTACATATTTTTGGTTAAAAAAATCGCAACAAGCGTATATTGATTGGTTTGCGCAAACGTTATAGCGTCTACAAAATTGGGGTTAGATTTATGGCATTTTTATTATTAATATTTTTTTTACTAATAATGGCGGTGATCTGCTATTTTTAGCAGGATCGCGACATTGTGGCAGACAGATCGGACACTTTTGACACTTTTTTTTTTTTCTCTGTAAACAGCGATCAGAGCTAAAAATAGCCCCTGATTACTTTATAAATGTCACTGGCAGGGAAGGGGCTAACACTAGGGGGCGATCAAGGGGTTAAGTGTTCCCTAGGGAGGTGTTTCTAACTGTGGGGGGGAGGGGGACTGACTGGAGGAGGAGAGAGATCGTTTGTTCCTGATCACTAGGAACAGCAGATCTCTCTCTACTCCCCTGTCAGAACAGGTATCTGTCTGTTTACAATGACAGATCTCCGTTCTGGCTCTCTGAGGTGCGATCGCGGGACGCTGGCAGACTACTGTGATTCGCGCAGCCGTGCCAACCTGCCGCCGTATAATGGCGGCTGATCGGCAAGCAGTTAAAGTATTTTATTTCTGCAGTGCTGTTGTGTGTTCACATGATTTATTCCAGTTCTTTGGCATCTGTAGGGAAAAATCTTTGGGTGTGGGGGGTTGTGGCTTCTATTACTACAGTTTGAATCTGTTTGTGTCCGGCCAGCTCTGATTGGTGCTATGCTGGTCACATGCTCCCCCCCCCACAGTGGTACCCTTTCCCCCCTTTAAATCACTCCCCCCACCACAGTAGGGTTCTCTGCACCCCATTACATCACCCCACCAACCACATTGATGTCTTCTGCCCCCTTTACATCAACCCCCACCACCACAGTAGTGTCCTCATTCCCCCCTTCATATCACAGCCCCCTGCAGCTCTGCCCTCTTCACATCATATCTCTGGCTCAAAAGTGAGACATCAGGGGTCTGTTTAGACCCCTGATATCTCACCAAAGTCCCCCTAAAACTATAAATAGAAAAAAAAATTGTAAAAATAAAATAAAATGCACCCACAAACCAGAGCAAATTCCCAGCTCAACTCACCAACCGGTCTGCTTACCAACTGAATTTACATGTCCAACAGTCTGCATTAAAAACAGGGGTTTAGTTAACACACATTTGCAAATGCATGCATAAGCTGCAAGGCCTCTTCATGGCACCCTGCATTACCTGCAGTCCTAACCCTTGTAAATTTTATGAGGTAGTCCAATCCTCCTTAACCACTTGCAGACCGGACCAATTTGCTGGTCAAAGACCAGACCACTTTTTGCGATTCGGCACTGCGTCGCTTTAACTGACAATTGCGCGGTCGTGCGACGTGGCTCCCAAACAAAATTGACGTCCTTTTTTTTCCCACAAATAGAGCTTTTTTTTGGTGGTATTTGATCACCTCTGCGGTTTTTATTTTTTGCGCTATAAACAAAAATAAAGCGACAATTTTGAAAAAAACGCATTATTTTTTACTTTTTGTTATAATAAATATCCCCCAAAAATATATAAAAAAACATTTTCTTCCCTCAGTTTAGGCCGATACGTATTCTTCTACACATTTTTGGTAAAAAAAAATCGCAATAAGCGATTATTGATTGGTTTGCGCAAAAGTTATAGCGTTTACAAAATAGGGATAGTTTTATAGCATTTTTATTAATAATTTTTTATTATTTTTTTTTTACTAGTAATGGCGGCGATCAGCGATTTTTATTGTGACTGCGACATTGTGGGGGACCCATCGGACATTTTTGACACATTTTTGGGACCATTGTCATTTATACAGTAATCAGTGCTATATAAATGCAGTGATTCCTGTGTAAATGACACTGGCAGTGAAGGGGTTAACCAGTGGGTGGCAGTGTAAGGGTTAAGTGTTCCTACGGGTGTGTTACTAACTGTGGGGGGGTTGGGCTTTCATTTAGTGAACACTGATCTCTGCTCCAATCACATGGAGCAGAGATCAGCGTCACTAGTTGCTAGGCAGAATGAAGAAATGCTGTTTACAACGGCATTTCTTCATTTGGCCGCTCCATGAGACGATCGCGGGGATGCCCGCGGCGATCGAGTCCGCGGGTCCCGCGACCGGACTCACGGGGGTCCCAACCAGCGCGGGAGCGTGCCGCCGGCGGCGGGCTCCCGATGGCAGGGCGGCAAATTTAAAGGGACGTACATGTACGCCCATTTGCCTGCCCATGCCATTCTGTCGACGTACATCGTCGTGCGCTGGTCGGCAAGTGGTTAAAGGCACAGGGGGCACATTGGACACCCAGCACATAGCACAATGGCAGCAAAGGTGTCCAGTGTGTCCTCTGACCAAATTTACACCAGTAACAAAGAGATGGCCCCGGCCCCCACCTATGACGGGCCTTCACAGCAAGGATCACATGGAAGGGCAACGCATATGAAAGCCAAAACCAGAGAAAATTACCAGCTCAACTCACCAACCCAATTAACCTGTCCAACAGTATGCATTAAAAGCAGGGGTTTAGTTGGCGCAAATTTGAAAATACATGTGTAAGCTGCAAGGCCTCTTCACGGCACCCTGTGTATGGGGGAGGCACCGGATGTAAGGAGGGACTCTAGTGGGGACACCAGATGTAAGGAGGGACTCTGCTGGGGACACCTGATGTAAGGAGGGAGTCTACTGGGGACACCTGATGTAAGGAGGGACTCTACTGGGGACACCTGATGTAAGGAGGGACTCTACTGGGGACACCTGATGTAAGGAGGGACTCTGCTGGGGGCAACTGATGACATCTGGTGGCAGGCGACATGACAAGTGACATGCTCAGGGCTCCCACTGATTCTGCATTATGGTGAGTTGAACTATTTAATTTTATATTCCAATGTAATAATA
This sequence comes from Lithobates pipiens, assembly GCF_037356315.1. NCBI lineage: Eukaryota > Metazoa > Chordata > Amphibia > Anura > Ranidae > Lithobates > Lithobates pipiens. Next base: position 322,652,845 of record NW_027507785.1, read on the forward strand.
TAAATAATATGCTTCAATCATCCTCACACCATACCAACCATGGTGCTGGATGATTGAAGCACTAACACTAGGTGTTTGGAGTATCTTACTCTGTTGATTGTTAAACTTTATGAAATACACATATTTCTATTGTGGTGTACGATCTGGGCCTGCTGTCCCTCCACCCCTCTTTCCTTCCTTCTCTCTCCTTCCCTCCTTTCTTCATTCTTTCTTTCTCCTTCCATCTGTCGTTCATCTCAGACTTAAACTACACCCCATCGAGCCACGCCCAATATTTCGTTTAAACCACGCTCATTGTTTGCCGCCGCATTTTTCTTCCCCCACTATGGCCCGCCTACAAATTATTGCCCCACCCCATAATTATAAGACTTTGCCTACAGACAAAAAAAAAGTGTCCCTATGAATTTTTTGACAATGTTGGCAAGTATGTCAGTGGAAACAGGAAGCACCTGAGTTCAATTTTGAGTGTTATGGCAAACCCTGTAATACTTACCGTATATACTCGAGTATATACGGTATGTACATGGGATTTTTTAAGTTTTTTTATTTTTAATAAATTTGCAAAGATTTCAAAGCAAACTTATTTCACGTTGTCATGATGGGGTATGGTTTGTAGAATTTTGAGGAAAATAATGAATTTAATCCATTTTGGAATAAGGCTGTAACCTAACAAAATGTGGAAAAAGTGAAGCGCTGTGAATAGTTTTCGAATGCTCTGTAGAGAGATATGCTTTATTCATATTTCATGTCTGATTTTTACAACCACTTTAAAAAAAAACGAATGTGTTTCTAATGTACAGTTAAGACTTCTGTCTATTTCAGCAAAGCTTATTCATCAGCGCTCGGTCAGATTTGGAAGTGGCGAAATACAAGCTGAAGTCCCGCGGAGTGATGCTGCATTCGGAGTTCTTCAAGAGGGTGAAGCAGCTGCCTATGGAATACGTCTACGGCGAATACCGGGACCTTTTCAGGGACTATGGAACACATTACGTCACTGAGGCCACGTTGGGCGGAGTCTATGAATATACCCTGATCCTCAACAAAGATTACGTTAAAAGAGAAGGTAATATTTTCTATACTATAACTAAACTATAACTAACTGGTCCCAGGAAAAATTGGCAAAGATAATATATTTTTTTTTTTTTAAAACAAAAACGTACTCTGGTGTTTTCTAAAAAAAGAAAATCCCTAATATATTTTTTTTAATATACGTCAGCAGAATGGCATGGGCAGGCAAATAGGCGTGCCTGTACATCCCTTTGAATTTGCTGCCAAGCATGCGTGCGTGCCCGCCGTGCACCTCGGAAATGTGCCCGCGGGTCCTGCGAACTCGATGTTCGCCGGCAGCCCGCGATTGAGGTGGGGAGAGGTAGAATGGGGAGATGCCTATGAAAAACCAGGCATTTCCCTGTTCTGCCTAGTGACATGAGAGAGATCTACAGCTCCCTGTTATCGGAAGCGGTGATCGCTGTCATGTCACTGGTAGCCCATCCTCCCAACAGTTAGAATCACTCCCTAGGACACACTTAACCCCTGCCTCGCCCCCTAGTGTTTAACCCCTTCCCTTTTTAATAAAAATGCCATAAAACTATCCCCTATTTTGACGCTATAACTTTTGCGCAAACCAATCAATATATGCTTATTGCATTATTTTTGGTAAAAAAAAAAATGTATAAGAATACAAATCAGCTTAAACTGAGGAAAAAAATTGTTTTTTATATATATTTTTTGGGGATATTTATTATAGCAAAAGGTAAAATATATTGCTTTTTTTTTTTCAAAATTGTCGCTCCTTTTTTGTTTATAGCGCAAAAAATAACCGCAGAGGGGATCAAATACCATCAAAAGGAAGCTCTATTTGCAGGAAAAAAGTATGTTTTGTTTGGGTACATCGTCGCAATTGTCAGCTAAAGCGACACAGTGCCGAATCGCAATAAATTCTTCCGGGGCTGAAGTGGTTAACAACAAGGTTGAAACCTTTTTCAGACTAATTTGCTAAATTCGACAGGATTTCCAACAAAGCAAAAAAAATTCCTGCCACTTTTCGTTTACAAGTTTAAATCAGTATTTTTTTTGCTAGAAAATTGTACTTAGAACTCCCAAACATTATATATTGTATAATTGGAGGAGCGCAGGGTCTCTAACATCCACCAGCTCTGTGATGTCATCATTGAGGGGTGGAAGAGGACTGCAGTGGTAACCTGTGAAACTCTGGTGAACTCCATGCCCAAGAGGGTTAAGGCAGTGCTGAAAAATAATGGTGGTCACACAAAATATTGCCCAATTTTTCACTTAGGGGTGTACTCACTTTTGTTGCTAGCGGTTTAGACATTAATGGCTGTGTGTTGAGTTATTTTGAGGGGACAGCAAATTTACACTGTTATACAAGCTGTATACTCACTACTTTACATTGTAGACAAGTGTCATTTTTTTTTATTTTTCGATTTTTTTTGTTTTTGTTTTTTTTATTAATCATTTAAACTTTTTGTTTGCTTTGTTCATTAATAATTTAACACCTTTAACATATATTTACGTGTTTCCCATTGAAAAAAAAAATGCAAAAATGATCTAATTTGTAAATAACGTTTCAATGCTTTTTACCGTTGCTGACAGCTGAAGTGTAAAAAAAACAGTTGGGGTAGGGGAATATATTTAATCTCTATGAAATACCACCCAGGCGGTGCTATTCTACCCCGTGAATCGTGTGTCTAGTGAACACATGCTGGTTACAGTTGTTTTCTGTTTCTGGATTGGGGAACTTTGGGTTCTAGTCATAATTTTTCACCAGGTTGGTCAATTTGTTTGATTTTTATTGTTTTTTTTCTTTGTTTTTGTTTTTTTTGTTAACTTTATTGTCTGACTATAGATGTATTTATATCCCAGGCATGTTTGAAGCCATTACTGTTGACTGTCTGAGTCTCACTACCTCTGCTGGTAGTTTATTCCTGTCATCAACTACCCTTTCCATATAATACTTTCTAAGCCCTTGTACACACGGTCGGAGAATCCGTCGGAATGTGTCCTATCGGACCGTGTTGTCGGATAATCCGACTGTGTGTGGTATGCATCGGACTGATTCCGTCGGAATATCCGTCGGACCCAATTTTCCAACTTGTTGGAAATATTTCCTGACCAACTGGTTCAATCGGACATACTCCGATCATGTGTAGAGAATTTTGATCGGACCAAGTGCCACGCATGCTCAGATCAAATTCCTACATCAAAGCTATTGGCTACTAGCCTGAACGTAGTCCCGTCGTAACGAAATTACGTCATCACGTTCTGAAAGATCGGATTTTTAGACAACTTAGTCTGACCGTGTGTATGCAACAGTTTCGGACAAGATCCGACGGACAAAATCCGACGGATTTGGTTGTCGAAATCTCCGACCGTGTGTACAAGGGCTAATGCCGCGTACACACGGGCGGACTGTATGGCCTACTTAGTCCGTCGAAACACATTTCAGCGGACAGTCCGCTCGTGTGTGGGCTTGAGCGGACTTTTTCAGCGTGCAGTCTGGCGTACTAAGTATTTCGGATTTTTCGAAATTCTGTCCGTCATACTTTGGTTTCAGCGGACAATCCGCTCGTCAGTAGGCTAGTTCGACGGACTAAGAATGGCGCATGGCCAGAAAGGATTTACACGGCGGAAGGTTGCATTGCTGTGTATTGGACTTCCTATTTCTAGTCCCGTCGTACGTGCTGTACACGTCATCGCGCAAGCTTTCGACGGACTGTTTGTGCATCCGTGTGTGGTCAAGTTCATTCGAAAGTAGGACGGACTGTCCGTCGGATTGTATGACTAAGTAGGCCATACAGTCCGCCCGTGTGTACGCGGCTTTAGATTCGTTTTGAACTTCCCTCCAGTTAGTTTGAGGTCATGTCCCCATTTTCTTGATTTTGGTTTCATATTGAAAAAACTGCCTTGCTGATCATTATTCACCCCCTTGATCTTAAAAGAGACTCTTTGGAAAGAAGTAGCTCTAGAAGAGCTAGACTAAGGGGGTTCTTTACGAAAGGAAAATCCACTTTGCACTATAAGTGCAAACTACAAGTGCAAAGTGCACTTGGAAGTGTAGTCGTGGTAGATCTGATATGAAGGGAAGCTCTGCTGATTTTATCATCCAATCACGTGCAAGCTAAAATTATGTTTTTTATTTTCCTTGCATGTCCCCCTCGGATCTACAGCGACTGCACTTCCAAGTGCACTTTCAGTGCAATTTCAAGTGAATTTTAAACGTGTACTTTGTACTTGTAGTGCAAAGTGGATTTGCCTTTTTAGTAAATAATCCCCAGAGTATATAAAAAATATGATGATCTTAAGCAAATTATTTTAACAAGATGACAAGTAATCATTATGTTTGTTTTTTTGTTATTTTTTCTGCAGGTTATTCCTTAAGTGATGTTAAGTCCTGTATGAATATGGGATTTAGTCTTGGCGGTAACATAGCTGGTATTGTGTACGTAAGCGCTGGTATGACAGACAACCAGTGCGGTGCACTTTTGAAGGAGATTGGAGGTGAGAAGCAATTTTTTACTGGTTTAGAAGTCTGAACTAATGATGTCACAGGGCTGGTGGGAGATCAAATTTGAATTGCACGTGTCCATTGCCACCACCTACACTACTTTTGATTTATTCACCCTCCCTCTTAGCCCTTGTACACACGGTCGGAGAATCTGTCGGAATGTGTCCTATCGGACCGTGTTGATCGGATAATCCGACTGTGTTTGGTATGCATTGGACTGTTTCCGTCGGAATATCCGTCGGACCCAATTTTCCAACTTGTTGGAAATATTTTCCGACAAACTGGTCCGATCGGACATACTCCGATCATGTGTAGAGAATTTTGATCGGACAAAGTGCCACGCATGCTCAGATCAAATTCCTACACCAAAGCTATTGGCTACTAGCGTGAAGGTAGTCCTATCGTAACGAAATAACGTCATCACGTTCTGAACGATCTGATTTTCCGACAACTTGGTCCGACCGTGTGTATACAACAGTTTCGGACACAGTCCGTCGGACAAAATCCATTGGACAAAATCCCAACGGATTTGGTTGGCAGAATGTCCGACCGTGTGTACAAGGGCTTAGATTGTAAGCTCTGTGATTCCTTTTGTACCAAATTGTAATGTAACGTCTGCCTTGATTTTGTGAAACGCTGCGCAAACTGTTGGTGCTATATAAATCCTTTATAATAATTCAAACGATTAAAAAGATAGGAAATGATTTGCAAATATCTGCAGTAAATTTAATCATTCATCATTCATCATCGTTCATCATCACCCTAATCATTCATCCATCATCGTATTGGGATGCCTGCCTTTAGTGCACATGAAATTTAATGGCATCCCAGTCTTAGTTCGTAGGGTTCAATATTGAGTTGGCCCCACCCTTTGCAGCTATAACAGCTTCAGCTCTTCTGGGAAGGCCGTCCACAAGGTTTAGGAGTGTGTCTATGGGAATGTTTGACAGGCACTGACATTGGACAAGAAGGCCTGGCTCGCATTCTCCATGCTAATTCCTCCCAAAGGTGTTCTATTGGGTTGAGGTCAGGACTGTCAAGTTCCTCCACCCCAAACTCGCTCATCCATGTCTTTATGGACCTTGATTTGTGCACTGTTGCGCAGTCATGTAGGAACAGGAAGGGTCCATCCCCAAACTGTTCCTACAAAGTTGGGAGCATGAAGTTGTCCAAAATGTCTTGGTATGCTGACTCCTTAAGAGTTCCCTTCACTGGAACTAAGGGGCCAACCCCTAAAAAACAACTGGGACTGTATTCCTTTTCCTTGGAAGTGGCCTTGTTATTGATACATGGTGTCTCTAATCGTTGATTACTATACTGATTACATTGCAGACCCGACCGAAAATAGGAAAATTGTTGAAGATTTTGTCGTTCTTCTACGAGGAGGATCCAGCGAGCACGTGGCCACCCTCGCCTACAGGAATCTTCCCACACCGGCTTTAATGCAAGAGTGGGGGGACGCCGTGCAGTACAGTCCAGAAATCATAAATATTAAGGTATAACTCTGATTTTTAAAGTGTATCTAAGACATTAGAGGGATGAGGATAGAGGAGACACAGGAGAGCAGGGCAGCATATGATGCAGCAGCCTTGATATATTGGAGTCAGCATGCAGGGGAGAGGGTATAGCCAGGCAGGATCAGCCAGGTATTTCAGAGTAGGGATGAGCTTTATGTTTGGGTCGAACGTGAGTTTGACTTGAACATCGGGTGTTTGCTTGTTCTCCGAAAAACTAACATTATGGCGCGTTCGCGTAAAATCGAGCGCCGCATAACACCCCATAATGAACTGCCTCATGTGTGTTTGTGCATGTGTTTTATATATATATATATATATATATATATATATATATATATATATATATATATATATATATATATATATATATATATATAATTTATATATATAATGTGTGTGTGTGTGTGTATATATATATATATATATATATATATATATATATATACCATTCCTGGTGTACTTTTTATAATATACTTCAGGTGGCGTACACAATACAGTGCACCCATAGTTGCTATTAGACTTCTGGTGGTGTACACAGTACCGTTCACCCTTAGTGCAATTCCTACTACTTCTCTGGTGGTGTACACAATACAGTGCACCCATAGTTACTATTAGACTTCTGGTGGTGTACACAGTACCGTACACCCATAGTGCAGTTGCTACTACTTTTCTGGTGATGTACACAGTACACAATACAGTGTAGTGTGGTTTTTCTAAACAAAATTTACAGCATGTCCAGAAGGCTACCAAGGAGAGACAGACGCTCACAGGCCACTAAAAGTGGGCAAGCAGGCTCTGTGTCTACAATCAACAGTGCTGGTCATGGACATGGTGCATCCTCATCACGTGGCTGTGGGACACGCTTGTCCTTTTTTTCTGCAGCTGGCCATGTTATTGAGCCACAACATGCAGAAGAGTTGGTGGAATGGATAACAAAGCCATCCTCATCCTCTGTCACCCAAGCTCAGAGTGGTTTGCCTGCCAATGCAGCTGCCAAAGCAGCCTATTCCATCGGCTCCATGTCTACAGTCACTCCTTCCCTAGCCCCACCATCATGCACGGAGGAGTCCCCCGAACTATTCGACCACAGTGTCGGGTACATGCTGCAGGAGGATGCGCAGTGATTTCAAGGCTCCGATGATGGTACCCAGGAGGAAGGGAGTAAAGTGAGCCTAGAGAGAGGATGTGCCCAAGAAGGACAAGAGACTGGCAGTCATGTTCCCACCAGCTGCAGCATACTGCCAAATTTGCTCCAATGTGCGAGGAGAGAGGGGATTTTGAGGTCACTGACTCTACTTGGGTGCCTGATAGAAGAGAGGAGGAGCATGGGGCACATCTTCAACCAGGCAGGATGCCCTCCAGGGGGCAGCTTAAGGACAGCCACCCTATTGCATCACACCGCAGAGCTAAGCAGGTGCAGGGCACTGCTGACTCCCTGCATATTTTGAAAAGTTCTTTGGTGTGGGCCTTTTTTGACACGTGGGCAGCAGATCGCACCATTGCTGTTTGCAACATATGTCTGAAGTGTATCAAGTGTGGCCAAAACAGAAGCCGCTTGGGCACCACATGCTTGACCAGACATATGACAACCTCCCATGCAGTCCATTGGCAACAGCACTTAAGAGACCCACATCAAAGAACAAGGTGGACCTCTCCTTGCTCCTCATGAGCTGGCATCTCCAACCCCACTATACCTCCAGTCCTCTCAGAAACCCACACTGAGAGGAATGAAGGTGTAGAAATAGGTGTCCCAAGTGATTGCGGGCAATCTTCTAGCGGTACACCAACATCCGATTTTAGCAGGCAAATTTCCCTACCCCAGTTACTAAACCGTTGAAAGAAATTCGGACCCAGCCATCCACATGCTCAGCGTCTGAATGCTAGCTTGGACAAATTGCTAGCACTGCAACTGCTGCCTTTTTCAGCTGGTAGACTCTGCCCCCTTTCATGAATTTGTGGAATGTGCTGTACCTCAGTGGCAGGTTCCCAAACACCATTTCTTTTCACGGAAGGCCATTCTGGCTCTCTACCAATATGTGCAAGGCAATGTCTTGGCCTCGTTGGACAGGGCAGTCAGCAGTAAGGTGCATATTACTGCTGACTCATGGTTCAGCAGGCATGGACAGGGACCTTTCTTTCATGGCGCACTGGGTAACTCTGCTGGCAGCTGGGAAGGATGCAGGACAGAGTTCAGTATTGTTGGAGCTTGTTCCGCCACCACGTCTCCAAAATGCTAGTGGTGATTCTGCCACAGCTCTCTCCTCCACCCCCTCTTCTTCTTCCTCTATGGCCTCTTACTCTGCAGATTTGTCCTCTGAACCAGTGGTGCTCCATAGGCGTTCAAGGGGCCACGCAAGCACTCAGGCAAAAAAGATGCCATGCGGTGTTTGAGTTGGTCTGCTTAGGTGACAGGAGCCACACTGGGTCAGAGATACTGTCAGCTCTGCAGGGGTAGGCTCAGAGGTGGTTGATACCATGCCAGCTTCAGCCAGGAATGGTTTTATGTGACAATGGCACCAACCTCCTCTCTGCCCTCTGACAGGGACACTTGACCCATGTTCCCTGTTTGGCTCACATCCTGAATTAGGTGGTGCAGCTGTTCTTGAGCAGGTACCTGGGCTTACAGGATCTCCTGAGGCAGGCCAGGAAAGTCTGTGGTCATTTCCGCTGGTCATATAATGCCAGTGCTCAGCTGGCTGTCCTTCAAACCTGCCCAAGAACCGCCTCATTTGTGACATGCCCACCAGGTGGAACTCAACGTTGGCAATGCTGCAGCGGCTGCACATGCAGCAGAGGGCCAGCAATGAGTACCTGTGTGAGTATGGCACCAGGACAGGGTCGGGGGAGCTTGGCTTTTTTTTCGCCACACCAGTGGCTACTGATCAAGAATGCATGCACTGTCCTGTCACCATTTGAGGAGGCCACGAGGTTTGGTGAGCAGTGACAGTGCATGCATCAGTGATACTATCCCTCTTGTCCTCCTGTTGGAGCACCCGCTTCATGGAATAATGGACAGGGCACTTGAGGCAGAACAGCGGGAGGAAGAGGAGGACTTCCTTACCTCTCAAGGTCCCCTTTATCCAGATAGTATTCCTGCAGGCCTGTCGATCACACAGAAAGAAGAAGAGGAGGAGGAAGAGGAGGATTGTGTCAGCATGGAGGTGGAGGATAACACTCTGCAGCAGTCTTCAAGGGATCGTTTTCAGTCCCCAGAAACCCATGGAGTTGTGGCTGGGAGTAGGTGGTTGCTAGGGATGAGCCGAACACCCCCCGGTTCAGTTCGCACCAGATCCTTCATACGGACCAAAAATTTGTACGAACTTTAGAACCCTATTAAAGTCTATGGGACTCAAACGTTTGAAATCAACAGTGCTAATTTTAAAGGCTAATATGCAAGATATGCAACAGACAACACCAGCAATAAGGGGTATCTTCAGGTGTATACTGTGCTGGAGGCACACAACACCCCCTTTAACTCCTGCAGATGCCTGTATTAGAGAACACCAGCAAAACAGGGTAGATACAGGTGTATACTGTGCTGGAGGCACACAACACCCACTTTAACTCTTGCAGATGCCTGAGAAAAGAACACTGTCCCTGCCTATCTTGCTCTTTCCCTGCACGCCATAACACACAAGGCCGCCACGCTGGTGGCCTTATATAGTGTGGGGCGTGTACTAAACCCCCTGAGCTATAATTGGACACAGGCATTCTGCGGCCAATTATATGTTCGAGTCGAACACCGAGCTCATCCCTAGTGGTTGCAGATCATGTGATCCTTAGTGACCCAGAGAACTCTAAAAACTTATGCTGCATGGCCTCCCTGATCCTGCAAAGCCTGCGAAAGGACCCTAGGATTCGTGGTATCAAGGAGAGAGATCATTACTGGCCGGCAACCCTTCTTGATCCACATTACAAGGGTAAGGTTGCAGAACTTATCCAGCCTTCGCAGAGGGAGCAGAGGATGAAACATCTTTGGGAGGCCTTGCAGAAAGGTTTGTGCCATGCATTTCCACATCCTGGGAGGTTACAATTTCCTGGTGCTGGGCAACGTGTTACTGAGGCTTCGGTCAGTCACAGAAGGAGTGGTGGAGAAGGTGGCCGTCTGACCGATGCGTTCAGACAATTTTTTAGTCTGCAGCCACAAGGTATGATCGGTTCCAGCAACCATCGCCAGCGTCTAATTTACATGGTGCAGGAATACCTAGGGGCAAGGTCAGACTTGGACACCTTTCCCACCGAAAATCCTCTGGCTTACTGGGTCTAGAGGATGGATCACTGGCCAGAGCTTGCACAGTATGCAATTGAGCTACTGGCCTGTCCTGCATCCAGCGTTCTTTCTGCTTCGTTCAGTCACAGAAAGGGCAGTGGAGAAGGTGGCCGGCTAACCGATACCTTCAGACAATTCTTAAGTCCTCAGCGCCAAGGTCTGATTGGTTCCAGCAACCATCGCCAGCGTCTGAATTACATGGTGCAGGAATATCTGGGGGCAAGATCAGACTTGGAGACCTTTCTAACAGAACATCCACTGGGTTACTGGGTCTTGAGGATGGACCACTGGCCAGAGCTTGCTCAATATGCAATTGAGCTACTAGCCTGTCCTGCATCCAGCATTCTTTCTGAATGCACATTCAGTGCTGCGTGGAGGCTTTGTAACTGATCAGAGGGCGCCTGTCCACAGACTCTGTTGATCGGCTCACATTCAAAAAAATGAATCAGTCTTGGATCACCAGCTATGGATGTGGGATCCCTTGAAGACTGCCTATGCTGAGTGACTATCCTATTATTCTGAGTGACTATTATATTCCTCCTCAATCTTCATGATGATAGCTTATAAGAATATTTTTGGTTCAGGGCACCACCACCACTGCCTAAGGCCCAATATTTCTGCCCCTGTTTAACAGGGGCGTGTAATTACAATTTTCGATCATATCTGTGAGGGGTTGCAGTGCAGTGGCACCACCACCACTGCCTAAGGCCCAATTTTTCTGTCGCTGTTTAACAAGGGTGTGTAATTGCAATTTTTGATCTAATATTTCACAGCAGGGCCCGTTCCTTCGCCCACTAATGCCGCGTACATACGATCAGACTATCCGGCGGACAAACCGCCGGACTTTGTAGCGGAGGTCCGCCGGACTTTCTGAATGAACGGACTTGCCCACACACGGAGAAAAGTCTGTTAATTTTGAACGTGGCTCCAGGTAGATGGGACTAGCGCAGGAAGTCAATGTCGCCGCCTCCCTCGGCGAGATTGACACCTCGCTGGCCCTGTCACCTGGTATGGACTTAAAGGGGAAGCCCTACGCCAAAAAAACGGCATGGGGATCCCCCACAAAGTCCATATCAGACCCTTATCCGAGCACGCAGCCCGGCCGGTGAGGAAAGGGGGTGGGGACGAGCGAGCGCCCCCCCCGAGCCGTACCAGGCCACGTGCCCTCAACATGGGGGGGTGCTTTGGGGAAGGGGGGCCCTGCGGCCCCCCCACCCCAAAGCACCTTGCCCCCATGTTGATGAGGACAAGGACCTCTTCCCGACAACCCTGGCCGTTGGTTGCCGGGGTCTGTGGGTGGGGGGGGCTTATCAGAATCCAGGAGCCCCCTTTAATAAGGGGGCCCCAGATACCGGCCCCCCACCCTATGTGAATGAGTATTGGGGTACCATGTACCCCTACCCATTCACCTGGGGAAAAAAAGCGTAAATAAAAAAACACAACACATGTTTTTAAAATAATTGGACAGCTCCGGTGGTCTTCCGTCTTGGGGGGTCTCCTCGCCGGACTCCTCCGCTATCTTCTGCTCTTTTGCTAGCTCTTTTACTAGCGGAGGAGCCCGGCTTTCTTCTTTGTCGCCACCGCCGCCCGGGGGTCTTCTTCCGACTTCGGGGGTCTTGTCCCCCTCTTCGGTTCTTCTTGCCGGGCCTTCGCTATCTTCTTATAGCTCTTTTACTAGCGGTGGCCTGGTCTTCTGTCGCCGCCTTCTCTTATTCTGACTTCGGGGGTCTTGTCCCTCTCTTCGGTTCCTCTTGCCGGGCCTCCGCTTTCTTCTTCCAGCTCTTTTACTAGCGGTGGCCCGGTCTTCTGTCGCCGACGCCTTCTCTTCTTAGTCTGATCATGTGTACGCGGCATAAGAGTAACTGTGAGGGCTTACAGTGTTCTGGTACCACCAACACCAAAGGCCCAATTTTCTGCAGAGTATATAAGGCAGGCCGTATAGTATATACAGGGGGTCCCCTATTTCCAAACATCCGACTTACAAACGACTCCTACTTACAAACGTAGGGAGACAACAGGAAGTGAGAGGGAATCTACCCCTAGGAAGGGAAATTCTCTCCTGTAGTCAATATGGGAAAAAGGTGTCTCCACTGATGCTTTATCACCATTCCTTGTTTCCCTAATATCCCCAAATTTTCAAAATCCAATTGTTATTGGGACAGAAAGTCTTCTGAAAAGGGGCACAGACAGCAAAACAAATGTTACAGGGGTTATAACCCTTCCCTATGTCATCCAAAAAATTACAAACAAATTCAACTTAAGAACAAAGCTACAGTCCCTATCTTGTTTGTAACCCGGGGACCGCCTGTATACTGCTGTTCAGAGTCTATAGGGTCTTTTTTTTTCTTTTATTTCTTTTTAATTTTGGTACCTAGATATCCATACCAGACCCAAAGAGCCTGGTAATATGGGGGGAGGGGGAACCCATTCAGTTTTTCTCAATGATTTTCATCTATATTGCCAGGACCCAACAATACATTACAGCCTCAAGCAGCTTTAGATTACTTTTATTCCTTTAGAAATGTCATTTTGCTGCAGGGACTGTTCTAAACACGGGAAAAATGTGCCACTTTACAGGCATACTATATTTAACCCCCAGGTATGATATTTAAAGGAATATTTCACTTTTATTGTTTCACTTTAAGCATTATTAAAATCACTGCTTCTGAAAAAACATCAGTTTTTAAAACTTTTTTTTGCATTGATACATGCATAGATATTGCAAGAGCCAGGTCCCCAAACACTTTTTATTACAATAACTTGCATATTAGCCTTTAAAATTAGCACTTTAGATTTTTCATGAGTTTTACAGGAGTTACAGAGGGCCAAATTACACAGCACTGTGCTGTATAACATGCTTTAACCACTTTCAGACCGGACCATTTTGCTGGTAAATGACCAGAGGTCTTTTTACACTTTGGCACTGCGCTGCTTTAACTGGTAATTGCGCGGTCATGCAATGTTGTACCCAAACAAAATTTGCGTCCTTTTCTTCCCACAAATAGAGCTTTCTTTTGATGGTATTTGATTGCCTCTGCGATTTTTATTTTTTGCGATATAAACGTAAAAAGACCGCAAATTTTGAAAAAAAATGATATTTTCTACTTTTTGTTATTAGAAAAATCCAATAAACTCAATTTTAGTCATACATTTAGGCCAAAATGTATTCAGCCACATGTCTTTGGTAAAAAAAAAGTCAATAATTGTATATTTATTGGTTTGCGCAAAAGTTGTCACATCTACAAACTAAGGTACGTTTTCTGGAATTTACGCAGCTTTTAGTTTACGACTGCCTATCTCATTTCTTGAGGTGCTAAAATGACAGGGCAGTACAAAACCCCCCCAAATGACCCCATTTTGGAAAGTAGACCCCCTAAGGAAATTGATAAGAGGCATGTTGAGCCCATTGAATATTTTATTTTTTTGCCTCAAGCGATTGAATAATGACAAAAAAAAAATTTTTTTTTTTTTTTTACACAAAGTTGTCACTAAATGATATATTGCTCACACATGCTATGGGCGTATGTGAAATGACACCCCAAAATAAATTCTGCTGCTTCTCCTGAGTACGGGGATACCACATATGTGGGACTTTTTGGGAGCCTAGCCGCGTACAGGGCCCCGAAAACCAAGCACCGCCTTCAGGCTTTCTAAGGGCGTAAATTTTTGATTTCACGCCTCACTACCTATTACAGTTTTGAAGGCCATAAAATGCCAAGATGGCACAAAACCCCCACAAATGACCCCATTTTAGAAAGTAGACACCCCAAGCTATTTGCTGAGAGGCATGTTGAGTCCATGGAATATTTTATATTTTGCCACAAGTTGCGGGAAAATTACAAACTTTTTTTTTTTTTTTTTTTTTTTCACAAAGTTGTCACTAAATGATATATTGCTCATGCATGCCATGGGCATATGTGAAATGACACCCCAAAATAAATTCTGCTGCTTCTCCTGAGTACGGGGATACCACATATGTGGGACTTTTTGGGAGCCTAGCCGCGTACGGGGCCCCGAAAACCAAGCACCGCCTTCAGGCTTTCTAAGGGCGTAATTTTTTGAGTTCACTTCTCACTACCTATTACAGTTTTGAAGGCCATAAAATGCCAAGATGGCACAAAACCCCCACAAATGACCCCATTTTAGAAAGTAGACACCCCAAGCTATTTGCTGAGAGGCATGTTGAGTCCATGGAATATTTTATATTTTGCCACAAGTTGCGGGAAAATTACAAACTTTTTTTTTTTTTCACAAAGTTGTCACTAAATGATATATTGCTCACGCATGCCATGGGCATATGTGAAATGACACCCCAAAATAAATTCTGCTGCTTCTCCTGAGTACGGGGATACCACATATGTGGGACTTTTTGGGAGCCTAGCCGCGTACGGGGCCCCAAAAACCAAGCACCGCCTTCAGGCTTTCTAAGGGCGTTACAGTTTTGAAGGCCATAAAATGCCAAGATGGCACAAACCCCCCCCCCCAAATGACCCCATTTTAGAAAGTAGACACCCCTAAATTTAGGGGTACACTAGTGAGACTAGGTAATAAATGGCGGGTGCCCTGAAACTATAAAAAAATAACTAACCAACCAGCGTCACCTGTAACAGTTATATGGTGATCACTGGTGAAAGGGTTAACTAGGGGGCAATCAGGGGGCTTTATGCGGTAGTATATGGGGGTCCCTGGCGCTATAAAAAGCTGCGGCGAACCTAAATACCTACCTGCCTAACTAGCGTCACCTGTGACACTAATACAGCGATCAGAAAAACGATCGCTTATTAGGCTGGGTTCACACTGGAGCGATGCGGGAACGCCACGAATGCGCGGCGGGTTCCCGCATCGCATGCCTCCCGGCGGCAGTTCACACTGCCCTATGCGAACTGCTGGGAGTGTCAGTGAAATGTTAATGACACCCCCAGATCAGTTCGCATATCGCAGTGCGATCTGCAAACTTGGATCGCATGGTGTGAACACCCATGCGATCCGATTCTGCTGCGGACCAAAAAAAGGGTCCCGTGCGAGTTTGCGGCGGGTGCGGCGGGTGCGACACGAATTCAGCCATACTATCTGTATAGCTGAACTCGAATCGCACAGAGATCGGATGTGATTTGCACTGCAGTGCGGTGCGAATCACATCCGTTCTCATAAACCGCTGCAATGTGAACCCAGCCTTAGTGACACTGGCGACGGGGGGTGATCACGGGGTTAAACCTTTATTGGGGGGGTTAGGGGGGTACCTTAGAACTAAAGGGGGCTAACCCTAACTGCCCTAACAGTTATTAGTCACAAATGACACCTGCCGGGTGATCAGGGGGTTAAACCTTTATTAGGTAATAAATGGCGGGTGCCCTGAAACTATAAAAAAATAACTAACCAACCAGCGTCACCTGTAACAGTTATATGGTGATCACTGGTGAAAGGGTTAACTAGGGGGCAATCAGGGGGCTTTATGCGGTAGTATATGGGGGTCCCTAGCGCTATAAAAAGCTGCGGCGAACCTAAATACCTACCTGCCTAACTAGCGTCACCTGTGACACTAATACGGCGATCAGAAAAATGATCGCTTATTAGGCTGGGTTCACACTGGAGCGATGCGGAAACGCCGCGAATCCGCGGCGGGTTCCCGCATCGCATGCCTCCCGGCGGCAGTTCACACTGCCCTATGCGAACTGCTGGGAGTGTCAGTGAAATGTTACTGACACCCCCAGATCAGTTCGCATATCGCAGTGCGATCTGCAAACTCGGATCGCATGGTGTGAACACCCATGCGATCCGATTCTGCTGCGGGCCAAAAAAAGGGTCCCGTGCGAATTTGCGGCGGGTGCGGCGGGTGTGGCGGGTGCGGCGGGTGCGGCGAATGGCTGAACTCGAATCGCACAGAGATCGGATGTGATTTGCACTGCAGTGCGGTGCGAATCACATTCGTTCTCATAAACCGCTGCAATGTGAACCCAGCCTTAGTGACACTGGCGACGGGGGGTGATCACGGGGTTAAACCTTTATTGGGGGGGTTAGGGGGGTACATTAGAACTAAAGGGGGCTAACCCTAACTGCCCTAACAGTTATTACAGTCACAAATGACACCAATGCAAAAAAAAAAAAAAAAAAAAAAAAAATGACATTGGTGTCACTGTGACTGGGGGGGCAGGGGTAATTGGGGGGGTGATCGGGGGGTAAAGGGGGGGTGTGAGTGTGCCTGGCATGTTCTACTGTGTGTGGGATGTGTTGGTGCAACTCACTGATCCGCTCTCCTCCGTGTCGGAACGAAAAATACCGACACGGAGGAGAGAATACATCACTTCCTCTCCTGTGTTTACATTACAGGAGAGGAAGTGATGTCACCGGGGATTTCCATTCGTCGGGAGCGATCGCGAGGGGGTGGCCATGAATGAATGGCCGTCCCCTCGTCCGGGATCGCTCCCGAACGAAAACCGACCGCCGCAGGCACCGGGCGGGGGCCCGATCGGGCCCCCGACCCGCGGGAGGCAAATCACGTACATGTACGTGCTTATGCCTGCCCGTGCCATTCTGCCGACGTACATCGGCGTGCGGCGGTCGGCAAGTGGTTAAGGGAACAGAGTTTTTTTTGGGGTTAACAAACGCTTTAATGATTAACCAGTTGTCGACCGCCGCACGCCGATGTACGTTGGCAGAATGGCACGGGCAGGCATATGGGCGTACCTGTACATCCCTGCCTCCCAGCGGGCGGGGGCCCGATCGAGTACACCTCCCGAGTACCCCTACCCAACCAGCTCCCCAAAGAAGATGTCGTGTCTGTAGAAAGCGCAGATATAGGAGTGACGCATGCTATTTTTGTCCCTCCTGTCCTGACAATCCTGGTCTTTGCATTGGTGAATGTTTTGAACGCTACCATACACTAGTTGAGTATTAGCGTAGGGTACAGCATTGCACAGACCAGGCACACTTTCACAGGGTCTCCCAAAATGGCATCACATTTTGAGAGACTCGAACCTGGAACCGAACCATTACAGTTAGTTACAAATAAAAGTTTAAAAAAAAGAAAATTAAAAAAACACAAATATGTATATATTCTCTCTCTAGTCTCTTTCTCTATTGTTCTGCTCTTTTTTACTGTATTCTATTCTGCAATGTTTTATTGTGTTTTATTGTTAACCATTTTTTGGTTTTCAGGTAAGCCATTCATTCGCAGCGCAGATTTATATATCTTGACAGCAACAGCGTTTGCTCCCACGATACATAAAGCCGTGACTCCAGCGCTGTCAGGGAGAATTTCACCACCACAGTTAAAAAAAAAAGAGCATATATGCCAAAGCATGGGGGCAACAGGGGTGGAGGAGCTATTTGCTCCTAACTTTTGGGGCGCATGCCCCCATGCTTCGGCATATATATATATTTTAGGCACAGGTTGCGTTAAAAAAAAAATGTTGTATTTGCTTTACAGGTATGGTATGTCTTACTGGTATACTGTAATGTTACTTTGTTTTATGGTTAACCATCATTTGCTTAGCAGGTACGCCATTCAGCTGCAGTGCGGATTTATTTATCTTGACAGCAACATCGTTTGCTCCCACAATACATGAAGCCGTGACTCCAGCGCTGTAGGAGGTGATTTCACCACTACAGTTAAAAACAAAATGGTGCATGTATGCCCATCATTAGAAGTGGGTGGATGAAGGGCAGTATTCTAATGGTGAGCATATCCACCAATCAATTTCTTTTTTTCGTTCAGCCCACAGGCTGCATGAAAAAAAAGATTACACTATATGCCCAACAAGGACCAACATGTACTTGTATGTTGCTGGACTTTGAGTGGTTATACCAGAATGATGCCTGCGGGTTTAGGTATCATCTAGCTATCATTCTTTTCAGCCAGCGATCGGCTTTCATGTAAAAGCAATCCTAGTGGCTAATTAGCCTCTAGACTGCTTTTACAAGCAGTGGGAGGGAATGTCCCCCCCCCCCACTGTCTTCCATGGTTTTCTCTGGCTCTCCTGTCCCAACAGGGAATCTGAGAATGCAGCCGGTGGTTCCGCCAGCTGACCATAGAGCTGTTCAGAGACCAGAATGGCTCCAATCATCTCTATGGCCTAAGAAACTGGAAGGAAGCTACGAGTATTTCAGGACTTAGATTTCGCCTGATATAAACAGCGCCATTGGGAAATTGGGAAAGCATTTTATCACACCGATCTTGGTGTGATAAATAAATAGATAAATAAACCCCAATTGTTTCAAAAAAGAGTACCTGTCACTACCTATTGCTATCATAGGTGATATTTACATTCCCTGTGATAACAATAAAGATGATAAAAATAAATAAATGAAAGGAACAGTTTAAAAATAAAATAAAAAAGCAAAATAAATAATGAATTACTTAATTAGTAATTAAACGCAAGCATCGGTCTGGCGTCATATGTAAACAGTAGGGATGAGCCGAACACCCCCCGGTTCGGTTCGCACCAGAACTTTCGAACGGACCCCACGTTCGTTACGAACGTTAGAACCCCATTGAAGTCTATGGGACTCGAACGTTCGAAATGGAAAGTGCTAATTTTAACGGCTAATATGCAAGATACTGTCCTAAAAAGGGTTTGGAGACCTGGCTCCTGCCCCAGGGGACATGGGTCAATGCAAAAAAAAGTTTTAAAAACGGCCGTTTTGGCGGGAGCACTGATTTTAATGACGATTAAAGTGAAAAAAAAAAGTGAAATATTCCTTTAAATATGGTGCCTGTGGGGTGTCTGTAGTATGCCTGTGAAGTGCCATGTGTTTCCCGTGTTTAGAACAGTCCCTGCACAAAATGACATTTAACGGAAATAACACCATTTAAAACTGCTTGCGGTTTTAATGTTATATCTGGTTCCTGCAATATGGTTGAAAATCATTCAGAAAAATGGCATGGGTAGCCCTCCCTGCCCATTACCAGCCTATTTGGGTCTTGTACGCATATTAAGGGGAACCCTGTACCCATATTAAAAAAAGGAAATGCGTGTGGCCCCCAGGCCCTATATACTCAGAACAGCAGTATACAGGCGGTGCAAACAAGACAGGGACTGTGTAGGTTTGTTGTGTTAAGTTGAATCTGTTTGTAATTTTCAACTGGTACATTTTTAAAGTGTAGCTCCAGTCAAAAAAACTATTTTTAAGCTTTTTGGAAAACATCGGGAAGGGTTATCACCCCTGTATAATTTGTTTTGTCGTCCATCTTTTTTCATCTCACTTGCTGCTGTCTCCTTGCGTTTGCAAGTAGGAGATGTTTGTAAGTTGGATGTTTGAAAGTAGGGGCCTGCCCTATATGCTCTGCAGAAATGGCGGAACAAGGTGTTGGTTTTGCCACAACATTGTAAGCCCTCAAAGTGACTCTTGGTGGGCGCTGGAGCGCCCTGCTGTGAACGATTATATCAAGAATTGTAATTACATGCCATTGTTGAACAGTGGTAGAAAAATTTACCTTTGGTGGTTGTGGTGCTGGTGCCACAACACTATAAGTCCTCACCGTTACTCTGGGTGGGCACAGGAAGGGGCCCTCCTGTGAAATATTATATCAAGAATTGTAATTACATGTCCCTGTTAAACAGGGGCAGAAAAATTTGGCCTTAGGCACTGCTGCTGGTGCCACCACACTGCAACCTCTTCCATATACTCTAGTTTTTTTGCTGGAATTAGCCCTGCTGCAAAGCATTGCATCAAAAATTGTACTTAAACGCCCCTGTTAAACAGGGGCAGAAAAATTGGGCCTTAGGCACTGGTGCTGGTGCCACCACACTGCAACCTCTGCCATATACTCTAGTTTTATTGCAGAAATTAGCCCTGCTGCAAAGCATTGCATCAAAAATTGTAATTAAACGCCCCTGTTAAACAGGGGCAGAAAAATTGGGCCTTAGGCACTGGTGCTGGTGCCACCACACTGCAACCTCTGCCATATACTCTAGTTTTATTGCAGGAATTAGCCCTGCTGCAAAGCATTGCATCAAAAATTGTACTTAAACGCCCCTGTTAAACAGGGGCAGAAAAATTGGGCCTTAGGCACTGGTGCTGGTGCCACCACACTGCAACCTCTGCCATATACTCTAGTTTTATTTCAGGAATTAGCCCTGCTGCAAAGCATTGCATCAAAAATTGTAATTAAACGCCCCTGTTAAACAGGGGCAGAAAAATTGGGCTGCTGGCATCACCCAGAACCAAAAATGTTCTTCCAACATATCAGCGGAGGAGGAAGAGGATAGACAATCAACATAACAGGACAGTCACTCAGCATCAGCATAGGCAGTCTTGAAGGGATGTGGTATTTCAAAAAAAATTATTCGGTTACATCAGCTTCAGGTGCTTGGTAGCTGTGGGTGATCCAAGACTGATTCATCTTGATGAAGGTCAGTCGATCAACTGATTCGGTGGACAGGCGCACCCTGTGATCGGTAACAAAGCCACCAGCAGCACTGAAGGTGCGTTCCGAAAGAACGCTGGATGCAGGACAGGCCAGTAGCTCAATTGCATACTGTGCAAGCTCTGGCCAGTGATCCATCCTCAAGACCCAGTAAGCCAGAGTATTTTCGGTGGGAAAGGTGTCCAAGTCTGACCTTGCCCCTAGGTATTCCTGCACCATGTAGATCAGACGCTGGCGATGGGTGATGGAACCAATCATACCTTGGGGCTGCGGACTAAAAAATTGTCTGAAAGCATCAGTCAGACGGCCACCTTCTCCACCGCTCCTTCTGACCGATGCCTCAGCAACACGTTGTCCAGGACCAGGAGTTTGTAACCTCCCAGTCTCTGGGAACGCGTTGCACAGACCTTTCTGCAAGGCCTCCCGGAGATGTCTCATCCTCTGCTCCCTCTGCGATGGCAAGATAAGGTCGGCAACCTTACCCTTGTACCGTGGATCAAGGAGAGTGGCCAGCCAGTAATGGTCCCTCTCCTTGATCCGAAGAATACGAGGATCCTTCCGCAGGCTTTGCAGGATCAGGGAGGCCATGCAGCGTAGGTTAGCTGAGGCATTCGGTCCGGAGTCCTCTGGGTCACTAAGGACAACATGATCCGCAGCTACCTCCTCCCAGCCACGTACAAGTCCACGTGTTTCTTGGGACTGTAAATCATCCCTATAAGACTGCTGCTGCTGCTGCTGCTGCTGCTGCTGATGCTGATGCTGAGTGCCAGCCTCCACCTCCATGCTGACACAATCATCCTCCTCCTCCTCTTCCTCCTCCTCATCCTCTTCCTGTGTGATGGGTGGCACAGCAGGAACACTGTCTGGATAAAGGGGGCATTGAGAGGCAAGGAAGTCCTCCTCTTCCTGCCTCTGTTCTGCCTCAAGTGCCCTGTCCATTATTCCACGCAGCGTATGCTCCAAGAGGTGGACAAGAGGTACAGTGTCACTGATGCATGCACTGTCACTGCTCACCATCCTTGTGGCCTCCTCAAACGGTGACAGGACAGTGCATGCATCCCTGATCATGCCCCACTGGCGTGGTGAGAAAAAACCAAGCTCCCCTGACCCTGTCCTGGTGCCGTAGTCGCACAGGTACTCATTGATGGCCCTCTGCTGCGCGTGCAGCCGCTGCAGCATGGCCAATGTTGAGTTCCATCTGGTGGGCATGTCACATATAAGGCGGTTCTTGGGCAGGTTCAACTCCTTTTGGAGCTCAGCCAGCCGAGCACAGGCATTAAATGATCGGCGGAAATGCACACAGACTTTCCTGGCCTGCTTCAGGACATCCTGTAAGCCGGGGTACCTGCCCAA
The DNA here is from genome assembly GCF_037356315.1 of Lithobates pipiens. NCBI lineage: Eukaryota > Metazoa > Chordata > Amphibia > Anura > Ranidae > Lithobates > Lithobates pipiens. The sequence goes on from NW_027507785.1 coordinate 322,674,876, forward strand.
GAACCGCTGCAGCACCAGGTTAAGGACGTGAGCTACACAGGGCACATGGGTCAGTTGTCCCTGTCGGAGGGCGGAGAGGAGGTTGGTGCCATTGTCGCAAACCACCATTCCTGGCTTAAGCTGGCGTGGCGTCAACCACCTCTCGGCCTGCCCCTGCAGAGCTGACAAAACATCCGCCCCAGAGTGGCTCCTGTCCCCCAAACAAACCACCGCAAGCACAGCATGGCATAGTTTTGCCTGCGTACTTGCGTAGCCCCTGGAACGCCTACGGAGCACCGCTGGTTCTGAGGACAGAGCACTGGAAGAGGCCATGGAGGAAGAAGAAGAGGAGGGGGTGGAGGAGAGAGGTGTGTCACAACCAATAGTAGCATTTTGGAGGCGTGGTGGCGGAACAACCTCCAACACTACTGCACCTTGTCCTGCATCCTTCCCAGCAGCCAGAAGAGTGACCCAATGGGCCGTGAAAGACAGGTAACGTCCCTGTCCATGCCTGCTGGACCATGAGTCAGCGGTAATATGCACCTTACCGCTGACCGCCCTGTCCAGCGAGGCAAGGACATTGCCTTCCACATGCCGGTAGAGAGCCGGAATCGCCTTCCGTGAGAAAAAGTAACGTTTGGGGACCTGCCACTGAGGAACCGCACATTTTACAAACTCACGGAAGGGGGCCGAGTCTACCAACTGAAAAGGCAGCAGTTGAAGTGCTAGCAATTTAGCTAAGCTAGCATTCAACCGCTGGGCATGTGGATGGCTGGGAGTAAACTTCTTCCGCCGGTCCAGCAGCTGGGGCAGGGACATTTGCCTGCTATAATCGGACGTGGGTGTACCACTAGCAGAGTTCCCGGAAGCACTTGGCTGTGACACACCTAATTCTACACCTTCATTCCTCTCAGAGCAGGTTTCAGAGAGGACTGAAAGCCTAGTGGGGTTGGAGATGCCAGCTGATGAGGAGCAAGGAGAGGTCCGCTTTGTTCTTTGGTGTGGGTCTTTTGAGGTACGCTTGCCAACGAGCTGCATGGCAGGTCAACATATGTCTGGTCAAGCATGTGGTGCCCAAGCGGCTGATGTTTTGGCCACGTGAGATACGCTTGAGACATATGTTGCAAATAGCAGCGGTGCGATCTGATGCACTCGTCTCAAAAAAGGCCCACACCAAAGAACTTTTAGAATAACGCGCAGAGGCAGCGCCCTGCACAGGCGGAGCTCTGCGGTGTGATTCAGTCGGTGTGCTGCCCCTAAGCTGGCCCCCGGAGGGCATCCTGCCTCGTTGGACATGTGCCTCCTCCTCCTCCTCCTCCTCCTCCCTCCTTCCAGGCACCCACGTGGAGTCAGTGCCCTCATCATCCCCTCCCTCTTCATCGCTGTAGCATACCTGGCAGTATGCTGCAGCTTGTGGAACATGACTGCCAGATTGCTGTCCTTCTTGAGCATCCCCTCTCTCTGCGCTCACGCTACTGCCTTCCTCTAGCTGAGTGGAAAACAGAGGAACGCCGCGCTTGACAAAAGAAATTAAACAAAAAACTAAAAAAAAAAAAAAAAAAAAAAAAAGGAGCAGCAACCCAAATGTTATACTACATTTGGCATAAGAGAAAAAAGGAGTGGGTTGCGCTACAAAAAATAACTGAACTAAAAAATTAAAAAAATATACCCATGTGAAACAACTCACAAAAAAGTTTGAACTTAGTGGTGTATTTGTCGCATGCCAGAAAGGGATTAGAATGCGACAAAAAAGGACTATCTAATAAAGATAGAAAATACTAAGTCAGTGAAAATAGCAGATACTTCTTAGTGTGGTTATACAAAGAATACCCTTAATAGGAGTGAATAATCCAATAAATGTGGAATAATGCAAGCAAAAACTCTGCTAACAAAACCCAAACGTATAAAAAGAATATATTACACCAATGATACCTAAAGATTGAAATCGTATTGGGTCTCAGAAAGTGTATGTGATGAAAATAAAAAATACCTTAAGTAATATTCATATAAGGTGAACCTGCAAAAAAACAATATAACATCCAAAAATCTGTTGTCTTAAAACAATAATGAAACAATGTGACATCCAATGGTCCGTTATCTCATAACATTAGTGAAACATGAATATGGAAATTGTTTGAGAACATAATGAGAATGGAACAATGTTCAAAAAGTCCATATACAGTCTCTATTTGCAAGGTTTCCCACAGTGAAGTAGTGACAGTAGAAATATCCAACACGAACGTGACTTGTGCTCAGCCTCCACCAATGATATTATTGCCGCTTACCAGAAACGAATGGTTCCTTATTACAGAGAACCATATAAAGCAGTTGACTGATTCCCCAATCCAGGGTCTACACGGATGAAATGTAAGGGACTTCAGAGCCCGCTCGTCTCTCGATACACTCCCGTTCGTGGATTTACATAAAAGGCAATGAGACTCACAATAGTGTAAAACCCAAATATAACTTTAATCGAACGTAAGAGACAAAGTGCGCACTTACAGAAATGAAGATTAAAATGATCGTTACAGCAAAACCGAGCCGGCCGGTCTCGGTTAGCGCCCGTTACACCGAAAACATACAACACGAGATGGTGGCGTCAGGACGTCGCTCCTCCTCCCTACGCGTTTGGTCACGATAGGACGTGGTCACAGGGTACGGGCGGCGTCCTGACGCACCGCTTATATAATACAAACATTAAACCATGCCTCGGTTTGACCCCGAGGCCGAGACAGAAAACGCCATATTGGTTTAGGGAAATTAACAATGACTAGTGCTGCCAGAAGCGGCCACCACATGAATTACATGGATTTAGCACGCCAAGGTTAGGGAAAAATAAATAAAATATAAGTTGAGACTCCATAATTCTACTGAAGAGAATGTAACCCAAAATATACATTTAATAAAAGATATAAAAATATAAAGATAATTTTTGCCCATAGATATATGGCAAAAACAAAATTACTATAGTATAAATGTGGCCGCCCTCTCTAACTCTAATGCCCATGTAGAAAAAATAATAAATAAAAAATAAAATATAAAAAAGAGAAAAATTATTTGTATGTATTACATCCATAATTACGTCCTAGTCACGGAACCATAAATATATGTATAGACAATACTAACGTACATAACATCAGGATATAAAGACCTGAAAGGGCCCCTTAAATAAATTTGGCCACATAAAAATATCCAACCTGAAAATCAGACTGTAAATATATCTTATATTGAATAAGTGGCCATAACAAAATTAAAATTAAGTTGCACTATGTCAGTAATTACAACAAGGTAAACTGGACGATAAACCAAATTCCGCCCGAGGGCTAAGAACTATATGCAACATAGAGCCATACATGACTCCCAAAATTGATACCTAAGTTCAAAAATTCAAAAAACAAAAATATAAAAATTAAATTGGAATGACGGAATCATCTTTAATAAACAGGGGGGGTAAAAAGGTACACAATATTTAAGAGTTGTCAATAAAACAATTGACGTCGACATCAATATTTAACCCAAAAGGGGTGTAGCTCTTTAATTTGTGTACCCAGGCCATCTCCAACCTGGAGATACTACGGACCAAGCAACTACCTCTCCAGTTTGGCCTGTATTTGTCTATGCCAAGAAAAAGAGTATCTGAAGGATCCCTATTATGAACAGATAGATAATGCTTGGAGACTGAATGTTTAGTAAACCCTTTCCTGATGTTGCTTATGTGCTCATTAATCCGGACCTGAAGAGGTCTTTTGGTCCGGCCCACATATTGTAGGCCGCACGGACATTGGAGCAAATAAACAACACCTGTAGTGGAACAGGTGATAAAGGAATCTATAGAGAAAGTTTTGGAGGTACAGGTAGACGAAAAACTAGTAGTTCTTCTCGTAGTACATTTGTTAAGCTGGCACACCTGACATCTTCTACATTGATAGTACCCCTTTAGCTCCGAGAACAGATTTGTTTTCTCCCTCGGGGGGTTTACAACGTTAGGGGCCAGTTTGTCTCTAAGGTTAGGTACACCTTTAAAGACAACCTTTGGTTTGTCAGGTAAGATGGCACCTAAAACCCTATCATTCTTTAAGATGTGCCAATATTTATTCATAATGTTCTTTACGCTAAAATGTTGGCGCGAGAAGGTAGTAATAAAAGGACATCTGTAAGAACCAACTTTGGTGACCAACGGGTAATACATTATGATAGTAATTTGGTACCGGATTACAACATTCCAGTATATAACCAGTATTTTCCATTGAGAGATCATGTGGATTCTAACGAGGGTTTCTGCGACCCTCCTTTGGGACCACAAAACAATGCCCACATTAATAGTGGGCATTCCGGTTTTGAACAGGTGGGTCATCAGGATCCCAGAAATACCATGGTATACCCACAACAAAATTGGGGTTTTCCCAAAACCGGTCAAGGAGTAAAAAGAATAGTCGAGCTCCGAGAGGAACTAGAGGGGGGAGGCGCAGGAAGTCCAAAAAGAGCAAGGACATAGCGGGCACAGGTATTTTTAATCTAAGTTCCCATGTATTAACAAGTTTGGAAGTGGATGTTTTGGATAGGGGCTTAAAATTTGCCCCTGTTCATAACATTAACAAATTTCAAACTTACATGGATTTGCAAAAATATGTACGCAAACTCAATGTACAGCGGTACATGGCCTCTAATTCATATAATCCACCTAGAGCCCTATTATCTACCTTTACTCATTCTGGCCTCGCGAATGCTTCTACATTCAACCCGCCAGGACAATTAGCTCCATCTCTAAAGGTGTTCAGGGATCTTGCTCTTAGAGATCTAGAGGCTATGCGGGTTCGACAGGTGAAAAACAAGGAGAGCATAGACAAGGGCATTGAATCCCTCTGTACCAATCATAACTTAGTCATCCGTCCAGCTGACAAGGGAGGGGGGATTGTCGTTTTAAATAAGGATGACTATTTGATAGAGATGCGTCGCATTTTAGGGGACACCACCACTTATACTCCACTACATTATAATCCCAACGAAAAGTACAGGAAGGAGTTGGAATATATTGTTAGTATGGGTTTTGCCAATTCGATTTTAAATAGGAAGGAAAAAGCTTTTTTGGTGCCTCGTGCTCCTAGAGTACCGATTATTTATTACTTACCAAAGATACATAAAAATGTTTCTTGCCCCCCGGGTCGCCCTATCGTGAGTGGAATTGACTCAGTTACGTCCCGGGTGGGCAAGTACATTGATTTTTATCTCCAACCCCTAGTACGCTCTATTCCTTCCTATTTGAAGGATACAAGGGATGTCATTAATCTTTTGTCTCAGTATAAACCAAAAGTAGGGATGTGGCTGGTAACAGCCGACGTCACCTCACTTTACACCGTGATACCTCATAATCTGGGTCTAGAGGCTGTTCGTTGTTTCCTTGAAAGGGGGTCTAATCTCCCACAGGAGCAGATTGATTTTATTATGGTTCTTTTAAATTATGCAGCAACACATAATTTTTTTTGGTTTGACGGACATTTTTATCGTCAGGATAAGGGAGTTGCAATGGGGGCTAAATATGCCCCCAGCTTGGCTAACCTCTTCATGGCCAAGTGGGAAGAGGACGTCATCTATGCTGAACCCAGGTCAGAGGTTATCCTCTGGGTTCGATATATAGATGACGTCCTCCTCCTTTGGGATGGTGACCTACCTGCCCTCTCTGAGTATATGGACTTCTTGAATACTAATGACAGAGGGATACATTTCAGTTATGAAGCGAGTTTAGAACAAATTCATTTTTTGGATCTGGTCATTTCTGCTAAAGAAGATAGGTTTATCACCTCCACCTACTTTAAACCTACAGACAGAAATGCTTACATACCCCGAGACAGCTGCCATCACAAATCATGGCTTAACTCAGTTCCAAAAAGCCAATACCTCAGAATTAAACGCAATTGTTCAGAGGATAGTACCTTTTTGACACAAGCGGATGTCCTCACTAAGAGGTTTCTGGATAAGGGGTATAGTCCTGAATTCCTTAAGGACGCTTTAGGCCAGGTTATTGGCACCAACCGTGGAGACTTATTGGAGGCCAGAAAGAACAATCAGGGGGATGTTGGTTCTTACAGATGTCCTTTTATTACTACCTTCTCGCGCCAACATTTTAGCGTAAAGAACATTATGAATAAATATTGGCACATCTTAACCGCTTCCCGCCCGCCCTATAGCCGAATGACGGCCTTAGGGCGGGCGGCTTCCCTCGCCTGGCCGTCCCTGGACGGCCTGGTGTTTACTTCCGCAATGCGCGCCGCCGCGGGCGCGCATCGCGGAAGTTCTGTGTTTGCCGTGTCCCCCGGGGACAGGCAAACACAGATCGCTGTAAACGGCCAATCACAGCGGCCGTTTACAGCGTGATCGGCGTGTCCAATGGGAGATGATCTCATATGTAAACATATGAGATCATCTCTCAGCGCCGCTCTCCCTCCTCACACAGACAGCGTGTGAGAGGGGAGAGAAGAACGGCTGCAGCAGCCGTCAGTGTACAAAAGAAAAAAAAAAAAAAAAAAGTTAAAAAAAAAGTGCCATCCTCCCCCAGAGCCATCCTCCCCCAGTGCCACCCCCCCCAGTGCCATGCCCCCCCCAGTGCCATCCTGCCCCAGTGCCATCCTGCCCCAGTGCCATCCTGCCCCAGTGCCATCCACCCCAGTGCCATCCACCCCAGTGCAATCCACCCCACCCCAGTGCCACCTGCCCGCAGTGCTATCTGTCCCCAGTGCCACCTGTTGTCAGTGCCATTTGTCCCCAGTGCCATCTGTCATCAGTGCCACGTATAAGTGGCATCTGTCATCAGTGCCACGTGTTATTAGTGCCACATAGTGCCATCTGTCATCAGTGCCACGTATTAGTGCCACCTGTCATCAGTGCCACGTATCAGTGCCATTTGTCATCAGTGCCACCTGTCAGTGTCACGTGCCATCTGTTGTCAGTGTCACGTGTCATCAATGCCACTTATCAGTGCCATCTGTCATCAGTTTCACGCGTCATTGGTGCCACGTATTAGTGCCATCTGTCACCGGTGGCACGTATTAGTGCCACGTATTAGTGCCACATGTCATCAGTGCCACGTATTAGTGCCACGTGTCATCAGTGCCACATATTAGTGCCACGTGTCATCAGTGCCACGTATTAGTGCCACGTGTCATCAGTGCCACGTATTAGTGCCACGTGTCATCAGTGCCACGTATTAGTGCCACGTGTCATCAGTGCCACATATTAGTGTCATCTGTCATCAGTGCCACGTGTCATCAGTGCCACGTATAAGTGTCATCATTGCCACGTATCAGTGCCATCTGTCATCAGTGTCACGTGTCATTGTCCTGGTGCTTCAAAAGTGTAATAAATAGTCAACAAGTTAGATGTGTAATTTATGCTTCTAGAACACGTGATGGCGCTCCCTGCATGTTGGGCCTCTCTATGTGGCCAGGCTGTGAAAAAGTCCCACACATGTGGTATTGTAATACTCAGGACGAGTAGCAGAATTTTTTGGGGGTGTCATTTGTGGTATACACATGCCACGTGAGAGAAATAACCTATTACAATGACAATTTTGTGGAGAAAAATAAAGAAAATGAAAAATCTTCATTTTGCAAAGAATTGTGGGAAAAAAATGACAACATCAAAAAGCTCACCATGCCTCTTACTAAATACCTTGGAATGTCTACTTTCCAAAAAGGGGTCATTTGGGGGGTATTTGTACTTTCCTGACTTGTTCGGGTCACAAGAAGCGAGATAGGCCACCAGTACATCAGATGTGATCAATTTTGTGCGATTCGCACCACAGCTTGTAGACTCTATAACTTTCACAAAGATCAAATAATATCCACTAATTTGGGTTATTTTTACCAAAGATATGTAGCAGTATAAATTGTGGCCAAAATTTATGAAGAAAAATTAATAATTTGCATAATTCTGTCACAGAAACAAAGAAATATGCGTTTTTTTTCAAAATTTTCGGTCTTTTTTCATTTATAGCGCAAAAAATAAAAACCCCAGAGGTGATCAAATACCACCAAAAGAAAGCTCTATTTGTGGGAAAAAAAGGACACAAAATTCATTTGGGTACAGTGTTGCATGACTGAGTAATTGTCATTCAAATTGTGAGAGCACCGAAAGCTGAAAATTGGTCTGGGCAGGAAGGGTGTTTAAGTGCCCAGTAAGCAAGTGGTTAAAGAATGATAGGGTTTTAGGTGCCATCTTACCTGACAAACCAAAGGTTGTCTTTAAAGGTGTACCTAACCTTAGAGACAAACTGGCCCCTAACGTTGTAAACCCCCCGAGGGAGAAAACAAATCTGTTCTCGGAGCTAAAGGGGTACTATCAATGTAGAAGATGTCAGGTGTGCCAGCTTAACAAATGTACTACGAGAAGAACTACTAGTTTTTCGTCTACCTGTACCTCCAAAACTTTCTCTATAGATTCCTTTATCACCTGTTCCACTACAGGTGTTGTTTATTTGCTCCAATGTCCGTGCGGCCTACAATATGTGGGCCGGACCAAAAGACCTCTTCAGGTCCGGATTAATGAGCACATAAGCAACATCAGGAAAGGGTTTACTAAACATTCAGTCTCCAAGCATTATCTATCTGTTCATAATAGGGATCCTTCAGATACTCTTTTTCTTGGCATAGACAAATACAGGCCAAACTGGAGAGGTAGTTGCTTGGTCCGTACTATCTCCAGGTTGGAGATGGCCTGGGTACACAAATTAAAGAGCTACACCCCTTTTGGGTTAAATATTGATGTCGACGTCAATTGTTTTATTGACAACTCTTAAATATTGTGTACCTTTTTACCCCCCCTGTTTATTAAAGATGATTCCGTCATTCCAATTTAATTTTTATATTTTTGTTTTTTGAATTTTTGAACTTAGGTATCAATTTTGGGAGTCATGGAGTCATGTATGGCTCTATGTTGCATATAGTTCTTAGCCCTCGGGCGGAATTTGGTTTATCGTCCAGTTTACCTTGTTGTAATTACTGACATAGTGCAACTTAATTTTAATTTTGTTATGGCCACTTATTCAATATAAGATATATTTACAGTCTGATTTTCAGGTTGGATATTTTTATGTGGCCAAATTTATTTAAGGGGCCCTTTCAGGTCTTTATATCCTGATGTTATGTACGTTAGTATTGTCTATACATATATTTATGGTTCCGTGACTAGGACGTAATTATGGATGTAATACATACAAATAATTTTTCTCTTTTTTATATTTTATTTTTTATTTATTATTTTTTCTACATGGGCATTAGAGTTGTTTGTAGCTCAAAACTGTTTTATAAGAGCTGTACAGGTATGGTTTGGCCCTTGGAATTGAGCAGAATACACATGTGGTTAAATTATCTGCTCACTTGTTGTATTTAGTTTAAATGTTGCCCCCTTTGGGTTTTTCCTTATGAAATCCTTCCCGGGGCGGCCACATTTATACTATAGTAATTTTGTTTTTGCCATATATCTATGGGCAAAAATTATCTTTATATTTTTATATCTTTTATTAAATGTATATTTTGGGTTACATTCTCTTCAGTAGAATTATGGAGTCTCAACTTATATTTTATTTATTTTTCCCTAACCTTGGCGTGCTAAATCCATGTAATTCATGTGGTGGCCGCTTCTGGCAGCACTAGTCATTGTTAATTTCCCTAAACCAATATGGCGTTTTCTGTCTCGGCCTCGGGGTCAAACCGAGGCATGGTTTAATGTTTGTATTATATAAGCGGTGCGTCAGGACGCCGCCCGTACCCCGTGACCACGTCCTATCGTGACGAAACGCGTAGGGAGGAGGAGCGACGTCCTGACGCCACCATCTCGTGTTGTATGTTTTCGGTGTAACGGGCGCTAACCGAGACCGGCCGGCTCGGTTTTGCTGTAACGATCGTTTTAATCTTCATTTCTGTAAGTGCGCACTTTGTCTCTTACGTTCGATTAAAGTTATATTTGGGTTTTACACTAGTGTGAGTCTCATTGCCTTTTATGTAAATCCACGAACGGGAGTGTATCGAGAGACGAGCGGGCTCTGAAGTCCCTTACATTTCATCCGTGTAGACCCTGGATTGGGGAATCAGTCAACTGCTTTATATGGTTCTCTGTAATAAGGAACCATTCGTTTCTGGTAAGCGGCAATAATATCATTGGTGGAGGCTGAGCACAAGTCACGTTCGTGTTGGATATTTCTACTGTCACTACTTCACTGTGGGAAACCTTGCAAATAGAGACTGTATATGGACTTTTTGAACATTGTTCCATTCTCATTATGTTCTCAAACAATTTCCATATTCATGTTTCACTAATGTTATGAGATAACGGACCATTGGATGTCACATTGTTTCATTATTGTTTTAAGACAACAGATTTTTGGATGTTATATTGTTTTTTTGCAGGTTCACCTTATATGAATATTACTTAAGGTATTTTTTATTTTCATCACATACACTTTCTGAGACCCAATACGATTTCAATCTTTAGGTATCATTGGTGTAATATATTCTTTTTATACGTTTGGGTTTTGTTAGCAGAGTTTTTGCTTGCATTATTCCACATTTATTGGATTATTCACTCCTATTAAGGGTATTCTTTGTATAACCACACTAAGAAGTATCTGCTATTTTCACTGACTTAGTATTTTCTATCTTTATTAGATAGTCCTTTTTTGTCGCATTCTAATCCCTTTCTGGCATGCGACAAATACACCACTAAGTTCAAACTTTTTTGTGAGTTGTTTCACATGGGTATATTTTTTTAATTTTTTAGTTCAGTTATTTTTTGTAGCGCAACCCACTCCTTTTTTCTCTTTCCTCTAGCTGAGTGTCATCATCAGAGCCCACCAAACACTGGGCATCCTCCTGGAGCATGTACCCAACACTGTGCTCAAAGAGTTCAGGAGACTCGTCAGGAGGACGTGGTGGGTCTAGGGAAGGAGTCACTGATGATGACATTGAGAGGAGGGAAGGCGATGCGTTGGCAGCTGCTTTGCTACTACCCTGAGACTGGGTGAGAGAGGATGAGGAGGATGAAGAGGGCTTGGTCATCCACTCTACCAAGTTGTTGGCATGTTGCGGTTCAACATGTCCAGCTGCCGAAAAGAAGGACAAGCATGTCCCATGGCCACGTGCTGATGACAATGCACCGCGTCCACGACCAGCACTGTTGTCTCTAGACACAGAGCCTGCTTGCCCTCTTTTATCGGCTCGCGCCTGTCTGCCTCTCCTTGCTGGCCTTCCAGACATGGTAATGGCCTGAAGGGAGTTGGGTAAAACAGCAGTTGGGTAGTTTATATTGTGCTGGAGGCACACAACACCCACTAACTCCTGCAGATGCCTTTTTTATAGAACAGCAGAGATAAAGGGGTATATACAGATGTATACTGTGCTGTGCTGGAGGCACACACAACTTCCAATAACTCCTGCAGATGGCAATTGGGCTCAAATAGAGAACAGCTATGTAGGTGGATTATAGCGGTATGTACTGGGTACAGAGCACGCAGACAGCACGCACTATCTCCTAACACTACTGACTGCAAGCTCTATTATTAAAGATAGATCACTAGCTATATAGGTGAGGTGAATATAGCGGTGTATACTGCGGTCAGGGCACAGACAATAACCACTACACAACAGCAAGATAGGAAATCAGCCAAAAACGATCGGTGTGTACTGTGTTGAAGGTACACAGAACACCCACTGCTTCAGATGCCAACATACTACACGAGGCCGCCTCAATGGCGGCCTTATATAGTGTGGGGCTTGCACTACACAGCCTGAGCTATGATTGGCCACAGGCATCCTGCCTGTGGCCAATCATGGCTCTCCTCGCTGCTGGCGCTGCGATTGGCCAAGCATGCAGGGTCACAGTGCATGCTTGGCCAATCATGAGCCAGCAATGCACTGCGCCATCGCAGTGCATTGTGGGCCGTGAGCGCCACGCGAATTTTGACGCGAACGGACCAAGTGTTCGGATTTCGCCGAACGGACGAACAGCCAATGTTCGAGTCGAACGTACGTTCAACTCGAACACGAAGCTCATCCCTAGTAAACAGCAATTGCACCATGCATGTGAGGTATCACAGCGAAAGGTCAGATCGAAGGCAGTAACTTTAGCAGTAGACCTCCTCCGTAAATCTAAAGTGGTAACCTGTAAATGCTTTTAAAAATGTATGTAGTTTGTCGCTGCTGCACGTTTGTGTGCAATTTTAAAGCATGTCGTGTTTGGTATCCATGTACTCGGCCTAAGATGATCTTTTTTATTTCATCAAACATTTGGGCAATATAGTGTGTTTTAGTGCATTAAAATTTAAAAAAGTGTGTTTTTCACAAAACAAAAAGCGTTTTAAAAATCTTTGCACAAATACTGTGTGAAAAAACAAAATGAAACATCCACCATTTTAATCTGTAGGGCCTTTGCTTTAAAAAAAATATATCATGTTTGGGAGTTCAAAGTAATTTTAAAAAAGTATCAGAAAGGGCTTTGTCTTCGAGTGGTTAGAAGAGTGGGTGATGTGTGGCATAAGCTTCTAAATATTGTGCATAAAATGCCAGGACAGTTCAAACCCCCCCCCCCCCCCCCCACAAATGACCCAATTTTGGAAAGAAGACATCCCAAGCTATTTGCTGAGAGGCATGTCGAGTCCATGGAATATTTTATATTTTGACACAAGTTATGGGAAAAATACTTTCTTTTTTTGCACAAAGTTTTCACTAAATGATATATTGCTGAAACATGCCATGGGTATATAATGACTTACACCCCAAAACACATTCTGTTGCTTCTCCTGAGTACGGGGATACCACATGTGTGGCACTTTTTTTGAGAGCCTAGCTGCATACGGGACCCCAAAAACCAAGCACCGCCTGCAGGATTTCTAAGGGTTTACATTTTTTATTTCACTCCTCACTGCCTATCACAGTTTCGGAGGCCATGGAATGCCCAGATGGCACAAAACAAAACCCAAATGATCCCATTTTGGAAAGTAGACACCCCAAGCTTTTTGCTGAGAGTATTGTGAGTATTTTGCAGATCTCGCTTTTTATCACAAAGTTTCGAAAATTGAAAAAAGAAAAAAAAAAAATTATTTTCTTTATTAATTTTCAAAAACAAATGAGAGCTGCAAAATACTCACCATGCCTCTCAGAAAATAGCTTGGGCTGTCTACTTTCCAAAATGGGGTCATTTGTGGGGGTTTTGTGCCATCTTGTGATAGATAGTGAGGAGTGAAATCAAAAATTTACACCCTCATGCCCCGTACACACGATCGGAATTTTGGTCGGAAAAAGCTCTGATGGTTTTCCCGACGGAATTCCGACAGGATTTAGCTTAAACTGTCTTGCATACACACGGTCACACCAAATAAGGGGTAATAAGGGGTTAAACAGAGAAATATTTTATTTTTAAAAAAACAAAACATATTTTTTACTTGTTTACTTGTCAGGTCGCTTTCACTGACATCATCTGCAGGTGGAAGCCCATCCCTTTGATTTGTAGATGAATAAACTAAATGATACAAATTAATATGTTACTTTGTATCTTTCTGTATTGGTGTCTGGAGCTGTGTTGTTTATAAACACTGATTCAGACTGCTTTGACAGCTGCAGCTGCCAGCACTTTGAGTATACAATGATCCTGGCTTTGATTAATCAAAGCCGACCATTGCTGTATACTGGGAGGAGGAGTCCCAGCTGCAAGACAGAGACACTGGACATGCTACACACTATCAGGGCCGTCTTTAAGGCAGGGCAAAAGGGGCAGCTGCCCTGGGCCCTGTCATTGTTGTGGGGCCCAAAGCAGCTGCCTCATAGTTGCCAACTATCCCAATTTAAAAGTTTTAAAGTCTCATGCTGTTTCCTGATATTTCAGTGTGAAGTGTTGGTACTAATGCTGCCAAGCTCTGCCCTATTGTTGTGTACATATCACTCACCTGCAGACCCTGTGTTTACATGTAAATAACCGGAATTCATAAGTAAACACCTGCGGTCGGCAAAATGTATATGTAAATAAAGGTGCATTCATATGTATATCATGCCCCCTGCAGTGAGTAGATGATGTGCTGTAACCTCTAGCAACCAGTCAGTAAGCAGTAATGATATGCTGTAACAGCTGGCAACCAATCGCTATTGCTGCCTGATCTGATACAGTAAACTCATTTTAAGCCTAGCTGCTATATATTGTATGTCTCAGAGCAGGTGTAGAGTGAAATTGCATGGGGGGGGGGGGGGGGCAAGAAATTTTTTGCCCAGGGTACAATCAATATTAAAGATGGCCCTGCACACTATACACATGTCCGGTGTAAAATTATGACGTTTCTTTGAGGCCATCTAGCAGGCCCAAAGTCTGCAACTAGTTAAACTGATTTATGCCCCATCTGAAATATTATTAGATCTGAGTGAAAAAAATAATATAGAAAATGGATGGACAGTACCAGAAAGAGTATCTAGCAGCTGGCCTAAAATATATTTCACTGGCTTCAGCAAACACCCAAACAGTGTCTGCAGGGAACCACAAGGATGCACATTAAGTGCCAGAGGGCGCCATGCATCCCTCAGGTCACAGATCTGGCACCTGAAATCTACAGAGATCATTAACTGGACTCTGATAACCTCTATATTAACGTATGCAAGAAACCTCTTAGCCCTTGTACACACGCGGTCGGACATTCCGACGGAAAATGTCAGATCGGACCGTGTTGTCGGATAATCCGACCGTGTGTGGGCTCCATCGGACTGTTTCCGTCAGAATATCCGACCGAAAAAGTTTAAGAGCTGGGCTATAAAACTTTCCGACAACATGATCCGATCGGACTTTGTCCGATCATGTGTAGAGAATTCGGATCGGACAAAGTGCCACGTATGCTCAGATCAAATTCCTACACCAAAGCTATTGGCTATTAGCCTGAACGTAGTCCCGTCTTAACGAAATAATGTCATCACGTTACGAACGATCGGATTTTCCGACAACTTTGTCCGACCGTGTGTATGCAACACCAGTTTCGGACAAAATCCGTCAGACAAAATCCGACGGATTTTGTTGTCGGAATGTCCGACCGTGTGTACAAGGGCTTAGCCGTGTTTATTACAGGGTCCCCAATGGCCGCACAGTAAGGGCCAAAGGGCTCTATGCAGCTCCCGTACTGCAGGTTGGATCTGGAGCAATACCAGGTAATGTCAATGGGAAAAATCAAATGATCTTTATTATACCTTTGCCCATTGACATTGTAATCTGTGTTGGTCCAGATCTTTGAAATATCTAATGACTGACTGAAAGTTACAATATTTTACTTTTTTGCTTTTGGTTTAGATATTCCTTAGCCACTTGCTGACCCCCCTATAGCAGTTTTACTGCTACAGGGTGGCAGGTGTATGCCGGATCACATACAGTATATATACGTGATTCGGCTCTTCTGGGTAGCAGGCGTGAATGCATGCCACCAGGGTCTCGCTCCCGCTGCAATTATACACAGCAGGAGCCAATCAGTGGGTACCATAGACTAGATGTCCACCATCACCCTCTGATCATCCTGCAGTGACACAGAATGGTGGTCTGCCTATTTAAACAAGGCAGATCAGTGTTCTGACAGTAGGGAAGGCATGGATCCTGTGTCTCTGCGAAGCAGGGACATGGATCCAATGTCTTCCCCTAGTAAAAGCACCTCCCCCACAGTAGTAAAACACTGGCTAGGTGCACATTTAACCCTTTGATGGCCCTTGATGTTAACCCATTTCCTGACAGTTACATTAGTACAGTGCATCTTTTTAGCACTGATCACAGTATTAGTGTCACTGGTCTCCAAAAAGTGTCAGTGTCTGAATGTATACCACAATATTACAGTCGCTGATCGCCAATATTACTAGTAAAAATAAATAAAAATTTATAAAAAATATCCTATAGTTAGTAGATGTGATCATTTTTGCGCAAACCAATCAATATCCGCTTATTGTGATTTTTTTTTTTTTACCAAAAATATGTAGCAGAATATATATTGGCCTAAATTTATGAAGACACTTTTTTGTGCGCAAAAAATAAAATAAAAAAAAACAGTAAAAAAAAAATAAAAAAATAAAAATGCCACCAAAAGAAAACTCTATTTCTGGGAAAAAAAGGACATACATTTTATTTGGGTACAGCGTTGCACGACCGCGCAATTGTCAGTTAAAGTAATGCAGTGCTGTATTGCAAAAAAGGGCCTGGTCAAGAAGATGGGGGGTAAATCCTTGAGCTTAAGTGGTTAAAATTGACTTGTTAAAAAAAAACAAATCACATTAATAACAAATCAAAAGGGCAAATGCCATTAATGGACCACATGATTATTTTTAAAAACTATTTAAAAAAAAAAAGTCTTTCTTTCTCACATTTCTGTCCTGCAGACAAACCCGTTGTATGAATTGGTGACACCGACGGACTTCATCGGGGCCAACGTTCTGCAGGAGAATATGAAGCGTGCCCTGGAAGAATTCGATAGGGAGACCGCGTCCTGCCGCTGTGCCCCATGCGAAAATAATGGTGTCGCATTCTTTAAAGGTATAAAACTCAGAAGCCAAATTGTGATTGTTGATTGTTTCCCCAAACTCAAATATTTTTTTTTTTCTCTTTTGTTTAATTTTTAAAGTGGAAGTAAACCCATTGATTTAACAGTTTAAAAAAAAACAGTAATGCCGTGTAAACACACAAGAGTGGACAATACGATGATCGTGTGTGGGCTAATCTGATAATTTTTTTGTTATAAAAAGCCGACGGACCTAGAAACAGAACATGTTTCAAATCTGTCCGATGGACTCAATTCCTATCGGGGAAAAACGTTTGTCTGTGTGCTGGTCTGACGGACCAAATACGATGCAAGGGCAGCTATTGGCTACTGGCTATTGAACTTCCTTTTTTAGTCCCGTCTTACGTCATCACGTTAAAAACGAACGGGCTTTCGAACAGACTTAGTCCGTTCGTGTGTGGCCAAGCCCGTTCGTTCGGAAGTCCGTTGGAACTCCGCTGAAAAGTCAGTCGGGAAGGCCATCGGACCTAGTCTGCCGGAAAGTCTGGTCATGTGTACGCGGCATTAGATTGCTTGTGCTATCAACCAAACTGTCAAACCATCCAATGGCTGGGGTCATAACTGATCACATGTGCAGCACCATGGTATTTGAAGATTAAAATGAGGCCAAGAGGGCGGCTTCTTTGGCTGGAAATGATAGGATGGTTAACTTCCACTTTCATTTTTTTATTTCAGCACTTTGAGAGATTGTGCTGTTCATCTTCCCACATATTCCCACACTGGCAAGAGAAAATCTGTTGTTTTCGGCAGAATCTCTTTCCACCAAGGTGTTACCCTGAATAGAGTATTCCCTACTTTTGGTCTAGCACAGGTAATATGCTTACCAGTGACAGCTGGTGCTCAATATTTTGGGTGGGTGGGAGAAACAGTGCCCCCCCAAAAGCCCCCCGCCCCCAGGAGACGGACAATGCTGGTCTTCGCTCCAGCTTGCCGAGGGAAGAGCCGGGGCCGTTGCTTCTTCTCTCGGCTGAACAGGAAGTGGGTCCTGGCACCTGATTGGATGGGAGGAGAAGCAGGAAGACATTAGTAAATATTATTTTACTAATGTCACACAACTGGGTGGGCTTGGGGCGCAGTGCTCTCCATAGACGAGCCACCACTGATGCTTACAGGAGGGAAGAGTAGAGTGGAGGCTTCATAAGTGTACTGCTTGCTGCTTCATTGTTATTCAGTCAGCAATATAGGAGATGCCCTTGCAATCCTTAAAAGAGAAGTTCCGATTTTTTTATTTTTTTTTCTCTTTTTAAGAATCATACTTACCTAGGTGAATGCATTGTCCCACCCCCAGCTCCCCCGCTGGCTCACACAGGCTACTTTCACACTGAGATATTGGCGCCGGCGGTACAGCACCGCTATTTTTAGCGGCGCTTTACCATCGTTCTCAGGGAGCAGAGAGCTTGGGGTGTGGAGGGGGCCGGAGCGGGTGGCTTAGGCTCTCAGTGGCTTGCTGGTGCCGGTCCAGGGTTGTGGATGGATCTCGATCATATTGTTACATTCAGGGCCAAACTTACCATTGGGCTTGACCGGGCTCAAGCCCATGGGCCCCGCCCGATAGGGGCCCCGCAGGCCCCGCCGAGATATATAGCCGAGTGTACTCAGATATCAGCTATAACCCCCCCACGTATCATTTTTTCCGCCGGCGGCTGGTTTTCTCATGAAACCTTCTTGAGCAGCTCATGCTCCACTGGAACAGTTCCTGAAGTGGGGGGAGGGCACATCTTCCTCCTGCCGCTCTCGGGGGCTTAACGTTCACGCCGGTTTGCTAGAGAAACGATTTGACAGTGCAGCCGGCTGCTCCCATAGGTGATCAAAGAGTAGATACTCTTTGATTGCCTCTATGACCTTGGAGGACTGGGACAACTTCATGATGTCCCTTCTAGTCCAGGCTGAAAGTAAATAATTGTATTTATTTTTTAAGCAAAAGATCAAAAAAAAATGTTTTTGATCTTTTGCTTTTAAAGGTAAGTAGGACATTGGGGGCCCTTTTGACCTCAGATCTCTCCATAAAGAGGACCTGTCATTCTTATTTCTATCATGGGGATGTTTACATTCGTGTAATAGGAATAAAAGTGATACTTTGTTTTTTTTAAATACATGGTAAAAAAAAAATACAATAAAAAGTGAAATAATTAAGAAAAAAAACATTGAAAGCCCCCCCCCCCATTCCTCCTTGCTCATGCGCAGAAGTGAGTAAGCCGTAAACGGTGTTCGCACCACACATGTGAGGTATCACCACGAACGTTAGAGCGACCGCAATACTTCTAGCTGTATACATCCTCTGTAACTCTCAACAGGTAACCTGTAAAGGTGTCTAAAATGTCGCCTATGGAGATTTTTAAGTACTGTAGTTTATCATCACTCCACGAGTGTGCGCAATTTTTAAGCGTGACATGTTAGGTATCTATTTACTCTGTGTAAAATCCCCATTTACTTGCAGGGGGAGGATTTTTTTTACTTTTTTTGGTTATTTTTGCAGTTTACTACCACTTTAACTTCTTCAATACTGGACACTTTTACCCCCTTACTGCCCAGGCCAATTTTCAGCGCTGGCAAACTTTAAATGACAGTTGCTTGGTCATGCAACACTGTACCTTTATGAAAATGTTATAATTTTTTTCACGCAAATAGAGCTTTCTTTCAGTGGTATTTAATCACTACTGTTTTTTTTTTTTTTTCACAAAATATACAAAAAAAGGCTGAAAATGTTGAAAACAAATGTGTTTTTCTTAATTTCTGTTATAACATTTTGCAATTAAATAACCTTTCTTTATGAATTCAGGGCAAAATGTAAATTGTGTGTATATATATATATATATATATATATATATATATGAAAATTTATCAATCCTGATGTACTGTTATTCATGAGATCCGAAAATGCCAGGACAGTACAAATATTCCCCAAATGACCCCTTTTTGGAAAGTAGACAGTCCAAGGTATTTAGTAAATGGCATGGCGAGTTTTTTTTAAGTTGGACATTTTTGAAAATTTTTTGGAATATGATGAAATTTAAAAAAATTTGTTTTTCACAATTGTTTGGAAATCGTTTATACTGACACCATTGCAGTACAGCGTCATCATACGACTGGTGTGGTGGTGATCAGTGACACTGACTGGTGACATTATAATAAAATAAATAAATAAATGTTTTATTAATGTTTTCAATTTTGTGAAATATATATATATATGTATAAATATATATATACTTTTTTTTTATAGAATTTTTTTTTTACCAGAGCACTAGTCTGGGGAGGTGATCAGGATTTGTTTTTAACACACTATGATTGCTTATAACTGTGCATTTTACAGTTATAAGCAACCAATTTTTCAGTGTTTACTATTGTTATTAGCTGTGATTGGCCACAGTGATCACCTTTTAGCAGCAGCCGGCCGGTACAGTGATCTGTCATCACTGGCGATGAAAAGGATCTCTAAGTTATAAAAGATCACTACTGTCTGTCTTCCCCTGATGATGTCTGTGGAGTGACGAAACGCATAGGGTGAGGTTTGGTTCCTGACATCATCAAGCCCGCTGGCAAACACAGTGCAGTGCTGTATAAGAGATCAGTTAGAAGAGGTCACTAGTGCCCGGCTGTCACACAGCCTTACTATAGGTGGACTCTCCAGCGGTACACCAGCTTCACCCATAACCATATGAAAAAAGCAAAGGAGCATGCCCTCTAATGTAGTATGTAAACGAACAAGTAATATACTCATATGAGACAGCAGAAAGACCTCTGTGATTTCACCCAGCTGGCATGATGATGTCATAAACCAGGCCCTGCCCTACTCGTTTCGTCACTCCACGGGGGCTTCCTCTACAGAATATATACACAATGACAAGCATTGTGTATATATTGAAGCATTGAAGCATGTTTAATGTTAAATAATCACTAGTGACAGTATAAAGGTATTAAAATAAAATAAATAATTGAATGATGAGAAAGAAGAAAATTTAAATAATACAAAAAATTCTTATGGCGCCATCTAGTGTGTAGAGATAAAACTGAAAATATCAGTTATAAATAGGGCTCTTTAAAAGAAGAAGAAAAAAAACTGTTCTGAAAACTCAAAATATGTTTCATGTGAATTCTGTCCCTTCTTGTTTTTGCAGAAAATCACTGTGAATGTGTTTGTCCACACGGGTTTAAAGGGTCAGCTTGTGAAATCGCCAAAAGGCCAGGTAAATAAATCGGCCACGGCTCGCTGCATGATATTTGTTTTAGAACTTTTGCAGGGTGTCTACAGAGCAGAGAGAACTTGTGAAGACATGGACAAAAAAAAAAAAAAGTCTTCTTCTGCAAACTGTTTGAAACCGATGTGCCGTCTGGGCCATTTCCAGGCATTGGCAATGCAGGCAAATTCCTTTAGTACCACCAACTGTAGACAGGTGTCATATATTACAGTCCTATAGGACTCAGCTAAATCATTAATTCACTTGAAACAAAAGCTGGCAGAAATGCCTAGTGCATTACCTCCAACAACCAGGGCCGTCTTTAATATTGATTGGACCCTGGGCAAAATTTTTCTTAGGGCCCCCCTCCCCCCCATGCAGTTTCGCTCTACACCTTCTCTGAGACATACAATAAATAGCAGCTAGACTTAAAATCAGTTTACTGTATCAGATCAGGCAGCGATTGTGATTGGTTGCCAGAGGTTACAGCATATCATTACTGCTTACTGACTGGTTGCTAGAGGTTACAGCACTCCTTAAGGCTCACTGATTAGTTGCTAGAGGTTACAGCACATTTCTGCTTGTTGATTGGCTGCTAGAGATTGCTGTACAGTAATACTGCTCACTGGTTGCTATAGGTTACAGCACATCTCCTCACTGCAGGGGGCATGATATACCTATGAATGCCGCCTTTATTTACATATGAGTGCAGTTGGCCTCAGCTATTTACATATGCATGTCACTGCTATTTACATATGAATGCCAGTATTTACATGTAAACACAGGGTCTGCAGGTGAGTCATCTGTACACAACAATAGGGCAGAGTTGGGCAGCATTAGTAGCAGAGAAGGACTAAAACTTCAAGGGAATGTAAACTGGGATAGTTGGCAAGTATGAGGCAGCTGCTTTGGGCCCCACAACAATGACAGGGCCCAGGGCAGCTGCCCCTTTTGCCCTGCCTTAAAGACGGCCCTGCCAACAACATACTCACAAACATGAGATAGTCACCAGCAAATAAAATCACAACTTCAGCACGGAGTCAAGCCCCCCGTCATCAGAGCTGATCCAACTTATTATAAGGCATGATTTCTATGGGGACCTGAGACATAAACTCAGAGACATGCAAGCTTACTTTAGCAGAAGTAGCTCATCTTCCCAGTTTCTGCTCAGCTCATGGGTACTGCCTTTGGAGCGCACGCCGTGCCTTGGAACGCATTCCTCCGGTGCTAAAAGCCGAAAGTGTGCAATTCCCGGGCAGCATGTAAAAGAAGCAGTAGGTAGACGTGGCGCTATACCATAGTAGATCCAAAGAAAGTAATTTTCTGTCTAAAATATAGGAGAAGCCTCTATTTGTTTTTTTTACCAGGGTGTGTCTACTTTCACTAAAATAAGAAGAGATGAATTTTAAAATGTTATAAAAGTTTTGCAATTATGGTGTTGGACCCCCTGGTATGTTTTTTAAATTACTCCAAAAACAAAGGCTTTGGTCCTTTAAAAGCCAACTTCAGGGTTTACTGTGTTAAAAATCTATGCAATGCCTTTAAAAATGACTATCAAGAAAAAATAAAAAAAAAGAATAAGTGTACAATGATTAAATATTGTGACGTGCTCTTGTAGAGTGATAATTATGGAAATAAATGAGCTTGTGGAAGTGAAAAACAAAGATAAGATGGAATAGAATAAACACATAAATAAACAAATTAAATAAAATTCAGTGTTGGACCCTCTGTGCGGTATTGGGAACTCAAAACTTTCCCAGAAATATATATGACCAAACTATGTGCCTAAATCAGTGTCTCAAAGAGAGAAAAAAAAAAAAGAAAAGAAACCTTTAGCAAATAACAATGTTTTTAGAACAGTGAATATGCATATAAACAATTGAATTAATAGTCCAAAAGACGTGATAAAAGTGACTCGTGCACAATTTGACAAATGATGTGACTGCTTCTTAGCCACTTTAGCCCCGGACCATTTTGCTGGCCAAAGACCAGACCACTTTTTGCGATTCGGCACTGCGTCACTTTAACTGACAATTGCGCGGTCGTGCGACGTGGCTCCCAAACAAAATTGACGTCCTTTTTTTCCCCACAAATAAAGCTTTCTTTTGGTGGTATTTGATCACCCCTGCGATTTTTATTTTTTGCGCTATAAACAAAAATAAAGCGACAATTTTGAAAAAAAAACGCATTATTTTTTACTTTTTGTTTTAATAAATATCCCCCAAAAATATATAAAAAAACATTTTTTTCCCTCAGTTTAGACCGATACGTATTCTTCTACATATTTTTGGTTAAAAAAAAATCGCAATAAGCGTTCATTGATTGGTTTACAACGGCATCTCTCCATTCAGCTGCCCCGTGAGACGATCGCGATCATTGGCTGACAGCTGATCACGTGATAAGGGGTCTGGATCGACCCCTTGCACGGATCGGTGATCAGGCGAGTCTCATGGACTTGCCGATCACAGAGCGCGCCGCTCGTACACGGGACTACGTCTATTGACGTCGTCCCGGAAAAGGAGATCCGCGCTGTAGCCGTCATTTGGCTATAGCGCGGATCTCAAGTGGTTAAAATAACCAGTTTATTAAATTAAAAAATGACTCACATTCGCCAGTCTTTATAAACCGCAATGTTATTATGCCTGCCGCCGATCGCTGCAGCTGTAATGAAGAGAGAGTGCGTCCTATGGCCACACCCTAATTCCCGGCAGCGCCTCATCAGGGGGCAGGGTCATTCGACCATGCTTTCCAGCTGTCCGATCCCCAGGGCAGGCTGGAGTCACAGTACCTACACAAGACAAGTTTGTAACAAGCTAGATCAGCTCTGAGGAAGGGGGCTTGTCTCCCCCGAAACCCGTCATTTTCCCACAACAGCGATCTGGTCATCCACTATGCTGGAGTTGTGATTTTGTAAGCTTGTGACTACCTCATGTTTGTGTAGTGCTTTGACACCCCGTGAAATTTTCCACGTTTTGTCATGTTACAAAGACATAAATGTATTTTATTGGGATTTTATGTGATAGACCAACACAAAGTGGCACATAATTTTGAAGTGGAAGAAAAATGATAAATGTTTTTCAAAATTTTTTACAAATAAATATGTGAAAAGTGTGGGGGGGCATTTGTATGGCGCCCCCCGGAGTCAATACTTTGTAGAACCGCCTTTCGCTGCAATTACAGCTGCAAGTCTTTTTGGGGATGTCTCTACCAGCTTTGCACATCTAGAGAGGGACATTTCTGCCCATTCTTCTTTGCAAAATATCTCAAGCTCTGTCAGATTGGATGGAGAGCATCTGTGATCAGCAATTTTCCAGTCTTGCCACAGATTCTCAACTGGATTTCGGTCTGGACTGTGACTGGGCCATTCTAACACATGAATATGATTTGATCTAAACCATTCCATTGTAGGTGATCTGACCAGAGCACCTTCTTCCACATGTTTGCTGTGTCCCCCACATGGTTTCTCGCAAACTGCAAACAGGACTTCTTATGGTTTTCTTTCTCCAATGTCTTTCTTCTTGTCACTCTTCCATAAAGGGCAGATTTGTGGAGAGACGACTAATAGTTGTCCTGTGGACAGATTCTCCCACCTGAGCTGTGGATCTCTGCAGCTCCTCCAGAGTTACCATGGACCTCTTGGCTGCTTCTCCGATGAATGCTCTCCTTGCCCGGCCGGTCAGTTTAGGTGGACGGCCATGTCTTGGTAGGTTTGCAGTTGTGCCATACTCTTTCCATTTTCAGATGATGGATTGAACAGAGCTCCGTGAGATGTTCAAAGCTTGGGAGATTTTTTTATAACCTAACCCTAACCCTTATACTTCTCCACAACTTTATACCTGACCTGTCTGGTGTGTTCCTTGGCCTTCATGATGCTGTTTGTTCACTAAGGTTCTATAACAAACCACTGAGGGCTTCTCAGAACAGCTGTATTTATACTGAGATTAAATTACACACAGGTGGACTCTATTTACTAATTAGGTGACTTCTGAAGGCAATTGGTTCCACAAGATTTTAGATTTTTTTTTTCACATATTTCTTTGTAAAAAGATTTGTAAAACCATTTATCATTTTCCTTCCACTTCACAATTATGTGCCACTTTGTTTTGGTCTATCACATAAAATCTCAATAAAATGGAACGATGCCTATGTATCATTGGATGTGAGACGGAGCGAGCATTGAGGCTTGTCTGTTTTTGGAGTATTACTACACTAGGCTCATACAATAGGCTCAGTTCACAAAGCTAACACATCATCATAGGATATATATTTTCCAAAAAGTGGCATTTGTTGTCAGCATCCAATGAGATTTCTGATTTACATTCATATGGCTAAAACAATGATGGGGCACTATTTCTCCCACTAATACCAATAATGGGGCACTATTCCTCCTACTAATACCAATGGTGAGGCACTATTCTGCCCACTAATACCAATGATGGGGCACTAGGTGTTCGATTCGAACATCGGCCGTTCGTCTGTTCGGCGAATTTAGAACTTTGTGGACCGTTCGCACCAAATTCATGTGGCACGAACGGCCCACAATGCACTACGCCATCGCAGTGCATTGCTGGCTCATGATTGGCCAAGCATGCACTGTACCCCGCATGCTTGGCCAATCACAGCGCCGGCAGCAAGGAGAGCCATAATTGGCCACAGGCATGATGCCTGTGGCCAATTATACCTCAGGGGGTTTACACATCCCACACTATATAAGGCCGCCAGCACGGTGGCCTTGTGTAGTGTGTTCCGGCATGCAGGGAAAGAGCTAGATAGGCAGGGACAGTGTGTTCTTTTCTCAGGCATCTTAAAGTTAAAGTGGGTGTTGTGTGCCTCCAGCACAGTATATACCTGTATCTACCCTTTATTGCTGTTTTTCTCTAATACAGCCATCTGCAGGAGTTAGTGAGTGTTGTGTGCCTCCAGCACAGTATACTCCTGTATCTACCCTTTATTGCTGGTGTTCTCTAATACAGGCATCTGCAGGAGTTAAAGTGGGTGTTGTGTGCCTCCAGCACAGTATACACCTGAAGATACCCCTTATTGCTGGTGTTGTCTGTTGCATATCTTGCATATTAGCCTTTAAAATTAGCACTTTTGATTTTGAACGTTCGAGTCCCATAGACTTTAATAGGCATCTAAAGTTCGTCCAAATTTTCGGTCCGTTCGAAGGTTCTTGTTCGAACCGAACCGGGGGGGTGTTCGGCTCATCCCTATGGGGCACTATTCCTCCCACTAATACCGATAATGGGACACTATTCTTACCACTAATACTAATGATAGGGCACTATTCTGCCCACTAATACCAATGATGGGGCACTATTCTGCCCACTAATACCAATGATGAGGCACTATTCTGCCCACTAATACCAATGACGGGGCACTATTCTTCCCACTAATACCAATAATGGGATACTATTCTTCCCACTAATACCAATGATAGGGCCCTATTCCTCCCACTAATACCAATGATGGGGCACTATTCCTCCAACTGACACCAATGATGGGGCAATATTCCTCCCACTGACACCAATGATGGGGCACTAATCTTCCTTCTACTGACCACATATGTCATATATTTACTTCTACTGACCACCAAGCATGTGGCATTGTTCCCCCCCCCAAAGGGACATTTTCTATCTCCCCCCCTAAAGTCTAAAAAACAGTAGTCTGGCCCTTTGCTTAGGAAGTTTGGAGACCCCTGCTCAAGGACTTCAGACTGGGACCTGGCACAGATACCCTTAGGCTGTGGGGTTAAAATAAATTTATGTTTTGAGATTTCGAGGGCTTAAAGCTAAACTGCCCACAGCAGGACCCCAACCATGTGTATGCACAGAGGATTCCCATGTTGACCTATGGAAGACCATGGAAGACTTAAATGGTGCTTTATTTTTATTTATTTTTTCAGCTCCCCCCATTGATGGAGTTTGGGGTTGTTGGTCCAGTTGGACGTCATGTTCTGGAAGAGTCCAAACAAGACAACGACAGTGCAACAACCCTTCACCGAGGAACGGAGGTCGGCCTTGTCCAGATGCATCCACGGAGAGCAGAAGCTGTTAGTTGCCCCCTACTGGGAAAGGATGATATATGGGGCCTGCAGGTCTGCCGCTTTGGGGGTGATGGGTCTTCTTTTCTGGAAAATGTGTCTGAAATAACTCAATACATTTTCACAATCAGCTACTTGGGTCACTTTATTCATTTAAAATTGGGAAGCTGGAAATGATGGGATTGTTATTATTTTTATTATATTATAAAACTCCATTTCATTCTGTTGAATGCCATGCCAGTGGCTTAAGCTTAACCACGTTCATGTAAATGCAAAAGTTGTTTTAAATCTTCAACTTTCATTAGGAGTCCCCGGTGATCCTGCCAGAAAGGAAGTCCCTTGATCAGTCACTTCCTGTTATAGAGTGACAACTGGCTCCCAATGGTACCCCTGTGTTGTCATCCGTTCAACTGCGCCCCTGGTGGAAACTGCAAGCTACTGACACACATTGTGCAGGCATGGTCTACTGTTGTCACTATCGGGAAGCCGGTCCAGAGCAATGATGTGCAGCACTGGAGGAAGTGTCTGTAGGCCCGGAAGTGGCTGAAAGAGGCCGGAGGAGAACCGCAGCACTGAGATAGTAAAAAAGGATGAAAATGTTGAAAATTGGGTTTTTCATGTAGAAATAAAAAAAAAAATCACAGCGATTGTTTATGGTATGCAGTGCCCAGAGCAAAAATAATGTCATCCAGTTGGGATTTACATCTATTTTAGGCTGATCATAGAATTTAGTAAGAGCTCAGTCAGGTACAGTCAGGGTGAGTAAACTATTTGTGCAGGCTGTGCTCCGTCACTTGGCCCTCTGACACTTAATGTGTTACTAAACTCACAACAGTAAAATCAGTCTGTATATGCAGTAAAGCATGTTTGATATACTTGCTGTGGAATCTAAGGGGTTAATCCTCTGTATTGTGTAAAAAGACTGTTTGATCCTGGCTTCTCTGATCCTCTCCTTCTTCCATTATCCCCTAATAATCTCCTATGTCAGGGATATGCAATTAGCGGACCTCCAGCTGCTGCAGAACTACAAGTCCCATAAGACTCTGACAGCCATAAGCATGACACCCAGAGGCAGTGCATGATGGGACTTGTAGTTTTGCAACAGCTGGAGGTCCGCTAATTGCATATCCCTGTCCTATGTCTATGGAGTCACTCTGCACATGCTCAGTTTGGTGTGTATTGCTAGAGTTTTTTTTTTTTTTCTTCTTGGGAGGATGCATGTGATCAACACAGGGCCAATCAGCACTGTCCAGACAGATGGTCAGGGGTCTTGCATTCTCATAGGACCGTCAGGAAACACCTCCTACAAGCTTTAACCAGTGCTTGGCTGGACACTGATAAAAGTCACAAGACTGCTATATACTGCTGATGAGAAAAGGTATTTAGTTTATATTTACTAAAGTAACTTCACTTCTATGTTCTGTGGGAGACCAGATATAGTGACTGCAGGGTCCGGGGTTTAGTAGTACTTTTGGACGTCTATACATAATTATATAGTTAGTAAGGTTAAATAAAGGCACCAGTCCATCCTGAGTGAGGTGTCTACAATTGTCGCTATCCCTGTACATTGTGTCTCATTAAGATGCTCATCTATTATATATTTAAGGCACCCATACAGTGCCATCCATTTACACAGTGCTCCACACATACATCGCACTCTCACATCGGTCCCTACCCTCAAGGAGCCCACAATCCAAGGTCCCCAACCCACATTCATATACTAGGGGCCAATTTTGGACAGAAGCCAATTAACCTCCCAGCATGTCTTTGGAGTGTTGGAGGAAACCGGAGTACCCGGAGGAAACCCACGCAGGCAGAGGGAGAACATGCAAACTCCAGGCAGGTAGTGTCGTGGTTGGGATTCGACCCAGTGACCCCTTTTACTGCTAGGCGAGAGTGCTAACCACTACACCACTGTGCCGCCCACATGCTTCGAAATCCATCAATGGACTTGGGTACAGTCAGATTTTCTACATACGAGTACTGATGGCGGCTATAGCTGCTAGCAGAAATCATTGTGTTGTACCAGCCAGGAAGGCTCTTCTCGCCCCCCACTGGCAGAACACAATAGTGCTGTGGGAGGGATTCCTCCATCAACACTGAATGTTGATGGAGGAATGGAGCGATTTTCTTTCCTTCCAACCACAGTGGAAGGAAAGAATATCCAATCACCTTTGGGCTGCCTTAGGGGGCCCTGTCACTGCCATAAACACCTGAATACCGTTCATTTTTAGGCAGGGCAGGGACAAGAGGACGGCAGGAGGGGCGGCTGCCCTGGGCAGGAGGGGCGGCTGCCCTGGGCACAAAGGGTTACTGTAGGTAAGGGGGCACCTTCTTTCTGGTGCAAGGCTGACAGGAGTAGTGACAGCGGCAGTGATTTTGACAAGTGAGTGACTGCCTGGTGTAGGATCCATTAAGCTTGCACACCATGAATGGGTTGGGGGGGGGAGGGGCGCGGCGCAGTTTGACATCTTTGCCCTGAGCGCTGGGTGACCTTGTCCCGGCACTGCTTTTAGGCCAGCTGGGAAATAAAAATTTCTCATGGTTTTTTATATTCACGTGGTGGCGGCCAACGACCCCCTTCTTCAGATATGCAGAACTCCTCTTCCAACTGTTGCTCGGGGACACTTTAATGTCCAATCTGACCAGCTTCGGGTTGAAGCCGCATGATGCTTAAAAAATTTGGTTTCCAAAATTTGTCTGGAAGCGACAAGAAATGTACACAGTGTGTTAAAGCAGTGTTAAACCCAAATGTAAGCATTTATAACGTTGCAGCTTCCCAATTCTTAGATGTGGTGGCTGCCTTAGTTTTCTTTTTTAGGCTTTCTTTCCTTTATTTTCACCTGGTGATCCGGCCAGTAAGTCTGTTGATTTTTTTCAACAGAACAAGCTGCCCTGCAGATGTAGCGGTTTGAGAGGTGAGACAAACCATTTAACACTGGCAGGGGTGCTTCCAATGATCAGCTTTTATTTATTTGGGTAAAACCTTTATCCCAAAAAGGAAAAAAAAATTAAAATGTTTGCTGTAACTGATTATAAAATGTGAGCTGGAGTTTCGCTTCAATGTGTCAGCGTATATAAATCTGCTAGTACATCACACACTCCCCCCCCCCCCCAGACAGACAATGCTACTGTTCAAAGGTGTCCCCTGTTCTCCTTCCTCCAGAGTGGAGCTCTAATACAAGAGATGTGTTGTAAAGAAAAAACAACCTATGTTTTCATACCGCGCTAAAAAAAAGCTATAGTACATAAAATAACAAGTGAAAAAATAAGATGAAAACAGTCCAATAATCCACCAACAAAGGTTGAATTAAACCCATATGAAGTGCTGGTAAATCTTCATAAAATATCAAGAAATTCTGAAAAGGTTGTGAAATACTAATTCCTCCAGTGTATTTCCTTCCACCAACCACTAGGTAGATGTCCTTCTCACCGGACGGGTTTGACACCTATTATTATACACGATCGGACTATCCGGCGGACCAAAGTGCAGAGGACAATCCTCCCGTGTGTGGGCTCTGGCGGACTTATGCCGCATACACACGGTCAGAGAATCCGTCGGAATGCGTCTTATCGGACCGTGTCGTCAGATAATCCGACTGTGCGTGGTATGCATCGGACTGATTCCGTCCGAATCTCCGTCCAACCCAATTTTCCAACATGTTGGAAATATTTCCCGACCAACTGGGCCGGTCGGACGTATTCCGATCATGTGTAGAGCATTTTGATCGGACCAAGTGCCACACATGCTCAGATCAAATTCCTACATCAAAGCTATTGGTTACTAGCCTGAACGTAGTCCTGTCGTAATGAAATCACGTTCTGAAAGATCGGATTTTTCGCCAACTTGGCCTGACCGTGTGTATGCAACAGTTTTGGACAAGATCCGACGGACAAAATCCGACGGGCAAAATCCGACGGATTTGGTTGTGGAAATCTCCGACTGTGTGTACAGGGGCTTAGAAAGAAGTCTTGACTCAAAATTGTGTCCGATGGATAATCCGCCCGTCTGTGTACTAGTCCGCCGAACTTTTGAAATTAATGGACTTGCCCACACACAGAGAAAAGTCTGTTAATTTTGAACGTGACTCCAGGTAGACGGGACTAATGAAGGAAGTCAGTGTCGCCGCCTCTATTGGCGAGATTGACACCTCGCTAGCCCCGTCGTCTGGTATGGATTTAAAGGGAAAACTCTACGCCTAAAAAACGGCGCAGGGGTCCCCCCAAAGTCTATACTAGACCCGTATTCGAGCACGGGGCCCAGCAGGTCAGGAAAGGGGGTGGGGACGCACGAGCGTCCCCCCCCCTCCTGAGCCGTACCAGGCCGTGTGCACTCAACATGGGGGGGTGCTTTGGTTGATGAGGACAAGAAGGCAAGAAGAGGTGAAGAGGGGGATAAGACCCCCGAAGTAGGAAGAAGACCCCCGGGGCGGCGGAGACGAAGGAGAAAGCTGGGCTCCTCCGCTAGTAAAAGAGCAGATGATAGCGAGGAGCCTGGCGAGAAGACGGAAGAAGACCCCCGGAGCTGACTAATAAAGTACTTTAAAAACCTGTGTTGTGCGTTTTTTATTGATACCTTTTCCCTCAGGTGAATGGGTAGGGGTACTCGTACCCCATACTCATTCACATAGGGTAGGGGGCCAGTATCTGGGGGCCCCCTTATTCAAGGGGGCTCCCGGTTTCCGATAAGTCCCCCCGACCGCAGACCCCGACAACCAAAGGCCAGGGTTGTCGGGAAAAGGCCCTTGTCCTCATCAACATGGGGACAAGGTGCTTTGGGATGGGGGGCTGCAGGGCCCCCCTTCCCCAAAGCATCCCACCATGTTGAGGGCACGTGGCCTGGTACGGCTCAGGAGGGGGGGGGGGGGGCGCTCGCTCGTTCCCACCCCTTTTCCTGACCGACCGGGCTGCGTGCTCGGATACGGGTCTGCTATGGACTTTGGGGGGACCCCCACTGCGTTTTTTCGGCGTATAGGTTCCCCTTTAAATCCCTATCAGGTGACGGGGGCTCGCGAGGTGTCATGTTCAAAATTAACAGACTTTACTCCGTGTGTGGGCAAGTCCGTTCATTTCAAAAGTCCGGCGGATCCCGCTCTTTCGGAAAGTCCGGCGGACCTCCGCTGCAAAGTCCGGCAGGTTGTCCGCCGGTTAGTCTGATCGTGTGTACGCGGCATTACAGGTAGTCAAAAACAGTGATGTATATGGATATCTAGAGACCCACAGCTCAGGAGTTTTATCATCGAATGGAAATGGCATATTTATCGGAAAAACAAGAACAGAAGCTCCTCATGGTGCAGTACTAACAATAAAATTTATTAAGAACATGCAGGTTGCTCTTACATAGATAGGAGATATGGCAGGGATGCCGTTTCCACTCCACCTGCGTTCCAAGGGGTGGCGGAAGTGATGTGATGCGCATCACTGGACCCAATGCGTTTCGTCAGCAACGTTAGGGGAGATACGTTACTGGCCAGGTCAGCAGATGAAAACAGGGGGGGGGGGGGAGCCTAAAAAGGAAAACTAAATGCAGCCACCACATCTAATGAGTGGTAAGCTGCCACACATTACATTTTTGGTTTTGGGTTTAATACCAATTTCCCAATAAGATCTTACAAATCTCCCTTGCTTACAAACTAAGGCCTATTTTTGGACAGGAACCAGTTAAGCTACCAGTTTGAAACTGAAGCATCCAGAGAAAACCCACGCAAGCACAAGCAGAACAAACTCTATGCAAGTAGTGTCCCTGTTGGGACTCAAAGCAAGGACCCCAGTGCTGCAAGGCAGAAGAGCAAACCACTAAGTGACTAGGCTGCCACAGCAGAGTGTGATGCTTGGGTGATGGTATTCATTAATATCACTCTAGTATCTTTCTCCTTATCAATTCCAAATCCTTTATGGTTTTACTGTACAGGCGTAGCTTCGGCGATCCCAGGGGTCGCAATGGTAAACCCTGCCCATGCTCTATGGCAGGGGTAGGTAACCTCAGCCCTCCAGTTGTGGTGAAACTAAAGATATAAAATTTTTTTTTTTTGTGAAGAATCACCAACCAGTGGGACACAATTGTGAAGTGGAACGAAATCTATTGGATATTTTAAACTTTTTTAGCAAATAAAAAACGGAAAAGTCGTGCATGGAAAATTATTCGGCCCCTTTACTTTCAGTGCAGCAAACTCACTCCAGAAGTTCAGCGAGGATCTCTGAATGATCCAATGTTGTCCTAAATGACTGATGGTGATAAATAGAATCCACCTGTGTGTAATCAAGTCTCTGTATAAATGCACCTGCTCTGTGATAGTCTCAGGGTTCTGCTGAAAGCGCAGAGAGCATCATGAAGACCAAGGAACACACCAGGCAGGTCCGTAATACTGTTGTGGAGAAGTTTAAAGCCGGATTTGGATACAAAAAGATTTCCCAAGCTTTAAACATCCCAAGGAGCACTGTGCAAGCGATCATTTTGAAATGGAAGGAGTATCAGACCACTGCAAATATACCAAGACCTGGCCGTCCCTCTAAACTTTCAGCTCAGACAAGGAGAAGACTGATCAGAGATGCAGCCAAGAGGCCCATGATCACTCTGGATGAACTTCAGAGAACTACAGCTGAGGTGGGAGAGTCTGTCCATAGGACAACAATCAGTCGTACACTGCACAAATCTGCCCTTTATGGAAGAGTGGCAAGAAGAAAGCCATTTCTCAAAGATACCCATAAAAAGTCTTGTCTAAAGTTTGCCACAAGCCACCTGGGAGACACACCAAACATGTGGAAGAAGGTGCTCTGGTCAGATGAAACCAAAATCCAACTTTTTGCCCACAATGCAAAACGATATGTTTGGCGTAAAAGCAACACAGCTCATCACCCTCAACACACCATCCCCACTGTCACACATGGTGGTGGCAGCATCATGGTTTGGGCCTGCTTTTCTTCAGCAGGGACAGGGAAGATGGTTAAAATTGAGGGGAAGATGGATGCAGCCAAATACAGGACCATTCTGGATGAAAACCTGTTGGAGTCTGCAAAAGACCTGAAACTGGGACGGAGATTTATCTTCCAACAAGACAATGATCCCAAACATACAGCAAAATCTACAAAGGAATGGTTCACAAATAAACGTATCCAGGTGTTAGAATGGCCAAGTCAAAGTCCAGACCTGAATCCAATCGAGAATCTGTGGAAAGAGCTGAAAACTGCTGTTCACAAACGCGCTCCATCCAACCTCACTGAGCAGTCTCTCGATGTGCAAAACTGATAGAGACATACCCCAAGCGACTTGCAGCTGTAATCGCAGCAAAAGGTGGCTCTACAAAGTATTAACGCAAGGGGGCCGAATCATTTTGCACGCCCCACTTTTCATTTTTTTATTAGTTAAAAAAGTTTCAAAAATCCAATAGATTTCGTTCCACTTGACAATTGTGTCCCACTTGTTGGTGATTCTTCACAAAAAATAAACATTTTATATCTTTATGTTTGAAGCCTGAAATGTGGCAAAAGGTTGAAAAGTTCAAGGGGGCCGAATACTTTCGCAAGGCACTGTATATACAATGTATCCTGTCCTCACTCTCTGACGCTCATTTCCTCTATTAGGTTTGCAGTCTCTGACAGTCCTTCCAAGCATTACATATATTGAACATTATGTGCGGTTTTTGGACCTCAGCAGTCTGTAGTGGGAACAGTGATTATGACAATAGCATTGGTCTCTATTAACCTCATGTATCTTCCCAGCTTCGTATTGTGTTCTGCAGCATCTCCCCAGCCGACAATCTATCCTGTCCTCACTCTTTGACCCTCATTTGCTCTATTAGGTTAGCAGTCTCTAATAGCCCTTCCAAGCATTACATATACTGAGTCGCCCTTGGATGATGTCAGGTGCCACACTTAAGGCCCTGTTTAGCTCTTAAGTTGACAACCACTGATCTTGACCCATGATGTTCAATATCTATGACCAGGGCCGTCTTTAATGTTGATTGGACCCTGAGCAAAAATTTTCTTGGTGCCCCCCCATGCAATTTCACTGTCCACCTGCTCTGAGACATACAATAAATAACAGCTAGACTTAAAATCAGTTTACTGTATCAGATCAGACAGCAAATGTGATGGGTTGCCAGGGGTTACAGCATACTGGTTGCTAGAGGACATCATCTCTTCACTGCAGGGGAGCATGATATACATATGACTGCCGCCTTTATTTACATATCAATGCCAAGAGCCGCAGCTATTTACTTAGTATTGCCACTGCTATTTACATATCAATGCCGGTTATTTACATGTAAACACAGGGTCTGCAGGTGAGTCATCTATACACAACAATAGGCAGAGCTGGGCAGCATTAGTCGCAGCACTTCACACTGAGATATTGGGACACAGCACAGGACTAAAACTTCAAGGAACAGGGAAATTTAAACTGGGACAGTTGGCAAGTATGAGGCAGCTGCATTGAGCCCCACAACAATGACAGGGCCCAGGGCAGCTGCCCCCTTTGCCCTGCCTTAAAGACGGCCCTGTCTATGTCCTTACTACCCTTGTTCAAATTTTCTGCAACCTATATTTCCTCTATGGCTAGAACATTTGTCACGATGTCAGCTCTCCAACACAGTCTTATGGTGAAATTCAAGAACATTTTTGTAAAGAAAAACAAAGCGCTCTCATATTTACATTTTTATTTTGGTTTAGAATTGAATGACAGATTGTTAAAGTTAGACGTGCTGAGAGATAACACAAACTTAACAGGATTGGCTTTGTGCGCTCTTCCCGAGACACGAGGTGCCGCCATTTTTAGGTGGTGGATTATTACACAGCCTCGACCTCTGGCGAGTTCCAGATTGGCAGTTGGACCAGGTTGACCAGCACCCCCAGTTACCATTGGCTTTGGTTCCTGTAAAAAAAATAAAAAAAATGAATACTTGTCCATTCTTCTGTTATCACTCTGAAGTTCTACTCTGTAGGATGCTGTACTCCCGTATACTGCACACAGCGCCCCCACAGAAGCAAAACATTGCTGTACAGAATCAGGTCATCCTGGTGGATGATACAAGCTTTCCTGAGGTGTGGAGTCTAACCAGTGTTCACAAGAGGTCCTTATGGTGGAGATGGGTTTTGCTGCATGTTAGTACCAGGTCGTGGTCCTCGGGATTGCCCCACCAGAAGTTGAGCAACCCGGAGTCCATTATCAGGTAGGGATCAAGCAAAAGTGTAGTCAGTAAACAAACCAAAGGTTGGTAACAAGTGGTTGCAGGTTGGGATTAAGCAGAAGCCTAATCGGGAGAACAAGCCAAGGGTCGGTAACAAGTGGTAGTGAAGATACGGATGGCACTAGGAGTGACGAGATATTGGCTGTAAAAGAGCACAATATTCTGGCAAACAGGAAGTGCAAAAGCATGGCTTTAATAGGAAGTTCATGGGAGGAGCAAAGGGCTCAAGTTTCAAGAGAAACAAGTTTCAAGGCAGGATCATTCAAGGGATTGTCCAGGGAGCTGTCCAGCACCCCAGGTGGCTCTGCTAGGAGACACAAGTTTGGATCCCGGCCCTAACAGCTAAGATGCTGGCTTAATTGGATAATGGAGTTTAAAAACATTCTCAGCCACTTCCTTTTTAAAATTCTACCAGGGATACTAAGATAGATGGGGGGGGGTAGCTCTAGTATGAGCCCGTTATTCAGACACCAGGTTTAATGATATCACAAGGCTTCTTTGGACTAGGAAGGTAGTGAGGACAGTTTAATTTTTTTATTGAAAGGAATATTGTTCCATGGTATATCAGTGATGGCGAACCTTGGCACCCCAGATGTTTTGGAACTACATTTCCCATGATGCTCATGCACTCTGCAGTGTAGTTGAGCATCATGGGAAATGTAGTTCCAAAACATCTGGGGTGCCAAGGTTCGCCATCACTGGTATAGATCCTGGAGCTGGTCCTTCAATCTTCTACCATTCTTTTTGTAGAGGCTGGTACCAGGTTTAGATAGATACTTACCTTCCTCTGCTACTCCTGATGAAGTAGACCATTGGTCTAGGTCTTAGCCCTTGTACACACGGTCGGACATTGCGACAACAAAATCCATCGGATTTTGTCCGAAACTGGTGTTGCATACACACACGGTCGGACAAAGTTGTCAGAAAATCCGATCGTTCGTAACGTGATGACGTTATTTAGTTATGACTGGACTATGTTCAGGCTAGTAGCCAATAGCTTTGGTCTCGTAATTTGATCTGAGCATGCGTGGCACTTTGTCCGATCGGAATTCTCTACAAACGATCAGACAAAGTCCAATCGGATCATGTTGTTGGAAAATTTTATAGCCCAGCACTAAAACTTTGTTGGTCAGATATTCCGACAGAAACGGTCTGATGAAGCCCACACACGGTCGGATTATGCCGACAACGCGGTCCGATCGGACATTTTCCATCGGAATGTCCGACCGTGTGTACAAGGGCTAAGAGAAGCATAGATGAATATTCTCCCAGTTGTGATTCTCAAGTTATTTGAATAATAAACATGTATTTTAAACCAGTTATAAGAGCTGATAGGATTTTTACACTCTATTGCTCGTACATACAGAACTATAGATGACACAGTTGTGGAAGTGCCTTCCTTACAGAAAGTACTGAAGTCCCACAATGCAGGAAGAAGTCACCTACCTGAACGCTGTGTGCGCTCACACGCTGGGCCGTCGTATCCTGCAGGGCACTGACAGGAGCATTGGTTGTTATTCAGAATGGGCTCCCCGTTGTTCTCACAAGGGCCGCAGCGGCAGGAGTGGAACTCGCTCAGGTACTCGTAGTAGGCCCTCTTCAGATTCTGTCTCTTTGCCTCAATGCCCGAAACGTCCACCAATTTCAGGCCTTCATGTATGGGCAGCAGCTGAAATGTAACCGAGATTATTACAGCATCTGCCAAAGAGCGTTCCACAGTTTGGAAGGCTAAACCCAAAAGTGACAATTTAGTTATAAGTGAAGCTTGGTAGGCTGAGCCACTCTTGACTGCTAATTTATGTTTTGGATACTCCAACAGTAAAAACCCCTTGGTATAATTTCAGATTCGGCTCCTGACCACCGGAGCTTTACCAGTTGAGGTTGCTGGGCATGCTACACATGCCAACAAAAACGTATTCAAAGTACACAGGGCGTATGTAGTACACCCTGTCCTTCTGCCCACTGCAGCTCCATACACTTGTACTTGTCAGTAATTGCTGGCTGTGAGTGTAAGTACAGCAAATGTAATAGCTGCTGCTGTAAAAAAAAAAAAAAAAAAACAGACTAATGCAGTGTTTATAAATGCAGTTCAGACAGGCTATAAAGACATATAAAGTAACAGTGTTTTTAAATATTGATCAGACAGGAGATAGATACAAAGTAACATTGTTTATAAACACTGATCAGACGGGAGATAGAAAGTTACAAAGTAACTTTTTTTTTATAAATATTGACCAGACAGGAGATAGAGAGATACAAAGTAACATTGTTAATACACATTGATCAGACATTAAAGCGGATGTCCACCCTAAAGTGGACCTTCCGCTCATTGGAATCCTCCCCCCCTCCGGCGCCACAATTGGCACCTTTCAGGGGGGAGGGGGGTGCAGGTACCTGTACAGTACAGGTATCTGCACCCACTTCCGGCGTAGATTCTGCAGAAGATACGACCCTTTTCCGCAGAACCTACGCCCCTTTCCGAAAGTCTCCCGCTGCCTGCTGGGAAACACACGGATCCCAGAGACAGCGGGGACCATCTTTATTGCGCAGCGCGACTCGCGCATGCGCAGTAGGGAACCGGGAAATGAAGCCGAAAGGCTCCACTTCCTGATTCCCATACCCAAGATGGCGACGGCAGCACCCGAGAGACGGTCGAGAGATCGGCTTCGGGTGCCGACATCGCGGGCGCGCTGGGCGGGTAAGTGTCCCTATTTTAAAAGTCAGCAGCTGCAGTATTTGTAGCTGCTGGCTTTTAAAAAAAAAAAAAAGGCGGACTCCCGCTTTAAATAGGTAGATAACTGTTTCTATTCGTCTGCAGATCAAAGGAATGAGCTTCAGTCTCCATATGATGGACCATCATCCTTCTGGATTTGGAGGACAGATTGGATCGGCTTGGATAGCGGCAGATGTCAGTAGACATGTCACTGCTGACATCTGCTGCTCCATAGGGGTGAATGGAGGGTCCGATCAGGTCCGCATGAAAAACATCCGGGGGCGGACCTGATCAAACAACCCGTGTAAAAGGGGCCTTAGTCTACCCTAACCAACCCCAATTTCTTCTTCCCCGTTTCCCTTTTCTTTTATTTTTCAGGTTTTTTTTTTATTATTTATTTCAAATTGTATAACAATTACATTTTGTTCATTTTTTTTTTTAATTATTATTATTATTTTTTTTGTATTGTATTTAAAAAAGTACAAAATTTGAGACAAAAACTTTTTTCTTTTTGTAAATAACTTTGTAATGTTTTGTATCAGACTCATTTTGAATTGGGTGGAGAGAGATTTGAACCCCTTTTAGGTTTTCATTGCTCTTCTCTGCCCTCGTTATGGAGATTCACTCTCCCTCTGTAAAATAAGATTTGGGGTTGTCACCAGAACAGAAATAGAGGGGAAACCTTCCAATGGGGACACTAGATCTGGTGACAAGCACAGATTCCCTCCCTTTGGAGGGATTTACTCTTGGTTATGAGACAGGAAGTAAAGAAAAATCTCCACTATGGGACACAGAGGGCATAACGCTTCCTTACTCTTTTCAAATTTAGGGAATGTTTTTCCTTTAAAATTACTTTAAAATGAAGAAAATTATAAAAGAGAAAGAAAAGAAAGTTATAAAAGAAAAATGCATATATATTTTTTTTTTTTACCTACAGCAACAATATTTTTTTTAAACTAACTTTATTTTTTATGGATTGCATAAAAAAAAATAAAAAAATAAAAAGTATCTATTTTTTCAAGAGGATACCAGAAGTTTGGAAATGTGTAAGTAAAAGTAGAGCCAACGCAGAGAATAAACCTAGCCATCTGCCGACCAGTCACGTCACTGGGCTTCAAGTGGTTATACTGAGATTATGCCTGCCGCTGTAGACATCATCCCAGTACTGTTTTTTTAGAGCCGATGGTTGGCTCTCTTGTACAAACAATCCTAATGTACTAATGTATGTTCCCCTCCCCCGCTGTCTTCTGCGGCTTTACCGGGGTCTCCCAATCGACCAGACGGTGCTTCCACCAGCTGATCATAGAGCCGAACAAAGACCAAATCGGCTCCATGATATAGTAACTTGAAAGCGATGGAATGACATCACTTCTGCTGTACCCTTTGATAACCATTTTAACACGTCATCAAGTGAGACTTGTAGTGCCTTGAAAAAGTATTCACACCCCTTG
Source organism: Lithobates pipiens (assembly GCF_037356315.1). Taxonomy (NCBI): domain Eukaryota; kingdom Metazoa; phylum Chordata; class Amphibia; order Anura; family Ranidae; genus Lithobates; species Lithobates pipiens. Next base: position 322,714,974 of record NW_027507785.1, read on the forward strand.
AAATTTTCCACATTTTGTCATGTTACAACCAAAAATGTAAATGTATTTTATTGGGATTTTATGTGATAGACCAACACAAAGTGGCACATAATTGTGAAGTGGAAGGAAAATGATAAATGGTTTTCACATTTTTTTACAAATAAATATGTGAAAAGTGTGGGGGGCATTTGTATGGCGCCCCCCGGAGTCAATACTTTGAAGAACCGCCTTTCTCTGCAATTACAGCTGCAAGTCTTTTTGGGGATGTCTCTACCAGCTTTGCACATCTAGAGAGGGACATTTCTGCCCATTCTTCTTTGCAAAATATCTCAAGCTCTGTCAGATTGGATGGAGAGCGTCTGAACAGCAATTTTCAAATCTTGCCACAGATTCTCAATTGGATTTAGGTCTGGACTTTTACTGGGCCATTCTAACACATGAATATGCTTTGATCTAAACCATTCCATTGTAGCTCTGGCTGGATGTTTCGGGTCGTTGTCCTGTTGGAAGGTGAACCTCCTCCCGGGTCTCAAGTCTTTTGCACTCTAACAGGTTTTCTTCTAAGATTGCCCTGTATTTGGCTCCATCCATCTTTCCATCAACTCTGACCAACTTCCCTGTCCCTCCTGAAGAAAAGCATCCCCACAATTTGATGCCACCACCATGTTTCACGGTGGGGATGGTGTGTTCAGGGTGATGTGCAGTGTTAGTTTTCATACGCTTTACTTTTAGGCCAAAAAATAAAATTTTGGTCTCATCTGACCAGAGCACCTTCTTCCACATGTTTGCTGTGTCCTCCACATGGCTTCTCGCAAACAGCAAACAGGACTTCTTATGACTTTCTTTCTCCAATGTCTTTCTTCTTGTCACTCTTCCATAAAGGGCAGATTTGTGGAGAGACGACTAATAGTTGTCCTGTGGACAGATTCTCCCCCCTGAGCTGTGGATCTCTGCAGCTCCTCCAGAGTTACCATGGACCTCTTGGCTCCTTCTCTGATGAATGCTCTCCTTGCCCAGCCGGTCAGTTTAGGTGGACGGCCATGTCTTGGTAGGTTTGCAGTTGTGCCATACTCTTTCCATTTTCAGGTGATGGATTGAACAGAGCTTTGTGAGATGTTCAAAGCTTGGGATATTTTTTTTTAGAACCTAACCCTGCTTTATACTTCTCCACAACTTTATCCCTGACCTGTCTGGTGTGTTTCTTCGCATTCATGATGCTGTTTGTTCACTAATGTTCTCTAACAAACCTCTGAGGGCTTCACAGAACAGCTGTATTTATACTGAGATTGAATTACAAACAGGTGGACTCTATTTAATAATTAGGTGACTTCTGAAGGCAATTGGTTCCACTAGATTTTAGTTTGGGGCATCAGAGTAAGGGGGCTGAATATAAATGCCCACCACACTTTTCACATATTTATTTGTAAAAAATGTTGAAAACCATTTATCTTTTTCCTTCCACTTCACAATTATGTGCCACTTTGTGTTGGAATATCAAATAAAATCCTGATAAAATACATTTACATTGTTTGGTTGCAACATGACTATAAGGTATAGGGTAACTTTTACATTTATGCTTTACTTTAATTTTATAAGTAACAAAGCCTGAGCCATGTCTACGTGACAAACTACTGACAAATTTACTAACTCTTGGTCTATATTTCTAAACAACGATTATTGCTTAAGGTCATATGTGTTACAAGGTATTTAGAATGGTCACGAGGTCAGAACAGTTGGATGTGGTTAAGCTACTTCCTTTTCTAAGAGCAGAAGTAACTTCATGGCGTTAGACCACAGGCCTATCTTGCATTACACCTAAGAAACATTCTAAACTGTGAATATATATATTTAGCTTTTTGCTGCTAGAAATATTGCTTGTGCAAAGAACCATGATGACGTAGTAAAATATACTATCTTGCATATTTTATGTGGCAGTCCCTGATTGGCCCAACCACAGGGCTGTACTTTAGCTCAAACTGCATAAAACTACTGTGTATGCTCCAATAAACTCACAGTCATTGTTCACGTACAATTGTGTATGTGTGATGAATGTCCATCGGTGATCGGGACCTCCGCTCCTCCATCCTAGCCTAGGCTACCAGGGGTTACTTACAGAAGACGAGCAACCTAACAGTTTTGGTACCAGAAAGTGGGGTCATCTTGCGGCAGGTAAGTCACTTTACTCCTTTTTGCCTAAAAGGTGAATGGTGTGAATACTTACTCTGTCCAGATGGTCGCCATGAACTTAGTTTAATATAAAAGAAATAACTGTGCCTTCGCGACGGACTAGGTTGGTCCCTCGGGAGGTTAAAAGGGCTCGCAAGGAATTTATAGGTTTAGGGGAGTCCGACTAGGTTGGTCTGACTTAAAACTATTGGTGATAGTATTTTTAACACGGGAAGTAGTAGATTACGCCCGTGACAAAGGGATTGGTGGAGTGGACGCCCATTTGAAAAAAAAATTTTTTTTTAAAAAGTGCACTATAGATTGATAAATGTATTGCAATACGGTTATTTCATGTCTTAAAGTATATTAAGAATATGTCTGTTTCTCTCTAGGTACGTGTGTAAGTATATAGAGTATAAGTTTTAATATAGAGTATAAGGAAAATAATTGTTGTTGTTTAAATGAGTGCAGAGTATGAGGAGCCCTCTTGTAGGGACATAGCATCCGCCTGCCCCCATTGCACGTTAGGTCTACTCTTCCTAAGAATAGATGACAAGTGGATTTTACTGACCACCAGACCAGGGGGGTTCTCTTGCAGACTTGGTGTAAGAGGGGTATATCCCGCCACCAGGAAAGATTTACCCTTCATCGTATATTAAGGGTAAATCTTCATAGTTTTATATAAGTCCATCTGCCCCAAAAAAGATCAGGGATCCTACTCCCAGACCAGAGACCGGATTGTTGGACAAACCAGGTGTTATCACCTGTGTCCTGCCACTAGACACACACTGCCCAGACTACTAGATGGGGAATTCTGCAGCAACCCAAGCCATGGCCACCCCATCACCCTATGAATTTGTCAGTAATATGATCCCTGGCCCCCAGGTAGAACCATTTTGGACACAAGTCCGGGAAAGGTGTCACCAATTGGGAATCCATGACCCAGGACCCCAAGGTCCTTGTTCAGAGGAAGACTGGCAAGAAGTCAGTAAAATTTGTCAGGTACATAAGCATTCTTATCCTCCCTGCAAAGGGGCTGACCCACAATACATGAAGGATTGTTTCTGTGCATGGAACAAATGCCTTGGAAAATATAGGCAATTGTGGACAGCAAGGACATTGGAAATCCCAGTGCCCTTATAGGACTGGACAGATTAGAGCAAGAGGCAGAGGCAGGGGATTTAACCCCCAGACCCGCCCACAGTATCCCCGTTATCCGCCATACCAGAACCCTCGTCACCCACTACCCCAATATCCTACACAGCCACAAATAATGCACCGAGGGAAACTCTGTTGGTATTAATGGGACACCTGTCACCCATCCCATCACTCCACCACTGACTGTAGCCACTCCAGAAGGACAGAAATTATGTACCCAAACTTTTGCCGTCTTGTCCTCATGCCCTGTGCCCCTTATGGGACGGGACCTCTTGGCACAACTGTGTATTACCATTAAGTTTAATAGAGAAGGTTCCCTTACCGCTAGTTCACCATTATGTGACTTACATGGCCCTAAGCGACATGCACACAGAGGCTTCTTTATGCTACTCCCCGCCTCTCTCGAAACACATGCTATCTGGGCGGAAAACAAAGGTAGCGTAGGTTTCATTAACTGTACGCCTTACTCGCCTCAGATGCGCCCTGACGCAGGAGCACAATATCACAAACAATACCCCCTGCCCCCTGAAAAGACCCAAGGCATTGCCCCCCAGATCAATGACTACATATCTAAAGGTATCCTGAAACCAATCATCAGTCCCTGGAACACGCCCATTTGCCCCGTAAAAAAGGCCAGTGGGGAGTGGAGACTTGTACAAGACCTAAGGGCAGTTAACAAACAAGTGATTCCACTTCCACCCCTAGTCTCAGACATCACTTTTATCTTCTCATGTATACCGGCACATTCTCTATGCTACACAGTGATTGATTTAGCAAATGCCTTCTTTAGCATTCCCATTGCGGAAGAGGCCCAGCCTATGTTCGCCTTCTCCTGGACGGAGGGTCAGTTGACGGGTCAGTTGACGGGTCAGTTAACCTGGACACGCCTACCTCAGGGGTATGTTTATAGTCCTGCTGCCTTCTCTATGGTGCTCAATGAGACTGTCAAATCTTGGACGCCTGAGCGAGGGTCGGTGCTAATACAGTATGTGGACGACTTGCTCTTGTGCAGTCGCACTGCTGAAGATTGTGCGGTCGATTCCACATCTCTGTTGAACCATCTAGCCCACATCGGGCATTTAGCATCCAGAAAGAAGATACAGTGGTGTATGCCACAAGTGGAATACTTGGGGTGCATACTAAAAAGGGGGACAAGGATGGTCTCCCCCAAACGCGCTGCAGCCCTACAAGCTCTGAGCCCCCCAAAAGACAAGGCAGCCCTGCTCTCATTCTTGGGCGCTGTGGTATATTGCCGCCAGTGGATCCCCGACTGTTCTCATTATGATGGCATACTAAGAGAGGCCACCGCCTCAACAGCCCCTAGGCAGGTTGATTGGACAGAGGAACGGCTTAAGGCCTTCCAGGCCCTATTGAACAGTTTGTCATGTGCACCCGCCCTGGGGTTGGTAGACTATGGTAAAGCTTTTCAACTATACTGTGTAGTCTCGGGGACCTCTTTTGCCGCGGTTTTGACACAACAGCATGGAACAGGCTACCGCCCTGTCTCCTACCTATCTAAAAAACTCCCCCTTCAGGTTCAAGGCATGCCATCATGCCTTCAGAATTTAGCCGCCTGTGCTATGGCCGTACAAGATGCCAACAAGATGGTCTTGGGACACCCGATGACGCTTTACACCACACATTCTGTCACCCACCTCATACAGAACATGAACACCCAACACATGACCTCACAAAGACTCAGTGGATATGAGATTTCCCTCATGAACACAGACAATCTGTCTCTCAAATATGTTCCCGCTAGCAACCCTGCTGTCCGCCTCCTGCACTCCATGCTGCGTCTACCACAAGACCCAGACCAGCTTCATGACTGTGTGGAAAAAGTGGAATCCATCACATCCCCTAGACCTGATCTCACGGATACACCTATTATAGATGCGGAAGATGTTTTCGTTGACGGTAGTTGCTCCCGCCCCTCTGATTCCACTTTCCTAACAGGTTATGCGATAGTCCAATTACCAGACAAGGTGCTAGAAGCCAAGCTGCTACCTCCCTCTTCAGCCCAAGTAGCAGAATTGGAAGCTCTCACCAGAGCCTGCATTCTATTCACTGATAAAAAGGTGAACATTTAAACTGACAGTAGATATGCTTTCGGATTGGTGCATGACTTTGGTGTGATATGGGCTAATAGAGGTTTCAAAACCGCAGACAATAGACTAATTGCCAATTCAACACATATTATGGCTCTTCTCCAGGCCATCCTTCTCCCAAAGGAAGTGGCTATTATCAAGGTAAAAGCCCATTCCTCGGATAACAGTAAAATATCCAAGGGTAACGCCCTAGCCGATAGGACTGCAAAGCAGGCTGCCGCCTCCTCCCCTAACCCCCCTGCCCCCACAACAGTTTTCTTTAAAGAGCATTTCACTTCATCTAACTTCAAAACAATTGTAGCACAAATACAAACAATGGCCACAGACCAGGACGTTCATTTCTGGGTCACTGTAGGATTGACCAAAGACCCCGAGGGTCTTTGGACAAAAGAGGGGAAGGTACTGGGAATACCTGAAGCAAGTTGCATTCTCATACTCTCATACCTCCATGGCCCAGGACACATAGGAGCTGCCCCTTTAACCAACCTGTATAATAAATCTTTTTGTACAAATAATTTGAATAAACAAATCCAACTTCTGACTATTACCCCCATTAGACCCTAACTCTGACATTAACATTTATTCCCAACAGGAAGTGTACGTGAAAAATCTGGTAAGTATGCTCCACGAAATAAACAAACAAGTTTCTGTCACCTTTTTCCCTCTTCCCACAGAACCAACGCATCCCTTCATCCCTGGGGATAAAGTGCTGATCAAACAATTAGCACAAAGAAAGAGTATCGGACCGGCTTTCTCAGGACCATGGAAGGTGGAAAAGGTATCCAGGACCGCAGTGTTAACAGACCTAGGAAACACCTGGATCCACGCCAGCCGTCTTAAAAAGTGTCCCCAGCTTCCCTCGACTCCAGAGCCCCTGGCAGTGACAGAGAGCAGCAACTCCCAAGAACAAGATCTACAAGAAGTTCAGAGAGGCATAGAAGAAAATTTCCCTGGAAGATCCCACACCCCCTCAAAAGGACAAAACAGAGCCAACAACTGCCGGGATGAGAAACGAAGAAGAAGAACAGAACTCTTAGATAACAAATAATCAGAACTTTAAAAAACAAAGATGATTTCTCCATCAGTGTCAGGGAAGGCCTTGTGCCTCTTATGCTGTATTACCCTAGTAGTGTTCCTACCAACCTGGTTGATAGCTAACTGTATATACCACCCAGAAGATTTGGGACCATTAAAAGGGATTTGTGGGACTCCCTCCCCCAAGACAAATAACACACCCGCTGTTATACACAAAAGAAGTGAACCTTCCCAAGAGTTTACTGATAAAATGTTGTTATTAAAATTTAAATACAGCTATGCCCAAAAATCAGGTTTTGATAAATGCTGGATATGTAGTAAGCTTCACCCTAGTACTGCTAGGATTCCTTTGATGGCCATACCTTTAAATTTCACCCTTCTCCTTAATGGCACACCCCCAATAGTTCTTACCAATGTTACAAGAAAAGCTTCTAACAAAACCCTCACTTTTCAGATCATAGGTAGAAGCCATTATCCAGATTGGTGTTTTAGGTTGGGAAATACTACCAAGGGAGCCGAAATTTGTAAGCAATCAAAGCTTAATATTTCAATGACAACATTAAAACGAGACCTTTTATAGAACTCAGGACTCTACCTTAAACACCACATTGTACCAATTCTTAAATACCAGCACCACTTACCCTATGGCTCAACTTTTATCAACTCTTACATTTTCTGGCTATTCCGACAACTTGTATAAAGTGTTCCTCAAGTGCCCCATAGCCTTGGGGAATAATACTTATATCTGCTGTGGGAAGCTTTGTCACCCTTGGATCCCCACAAAACCCCAGGGATGGTGTTATCTCGCAGCACTAGCTCCCATCATGGGTGTGCTGGGAGATAAGGAAGGGAGTCACCTTCTTGAAGCCAGTATTCATCCCAGATATCCCCTTAAACATCGTAATAAGAGAAAGATATTCCTAGAAAAAGATATGGCATGGGCCTGGTTCCCATCCTGGACAGGATGGGGGATAGATTTAATGAAGAGATTGAATAATTATACTGGAATTATTGATGAGATCTTGGAAAAGAATTCCGACGATATCACTAAATTAAACATAGAAACTAGGGCAATAAGGAAACAGCTAGAACTGCATGAACTGGCCATAGAAAGTATGGGTGCAGCACTCACAGGGCTTTGTGAAATTACGGAAGACTATGAGTGCTGTACCTGGATTCATAATACTAGTATTGAAATACCCGATTACTATGATATAATTGCACAACACAGAAAAGAAGTAAATAAACTCCAAGATGAGGCTAGGAATATAGCAAGAACATGGGACCCTCTAGCCAATTTTAGTCTTGGAAATATAACCTCTTGGTTAAAAAACACAGCCATGACTATTGTAATCATATTGCTTTTTATTTTATTTTTATACGCTTGCTATAGAATTGTAAGATGTCTTTGTTCTGCTAAGTGGGTTGTATCAAATCAGGAGACCCTAAAGTTAACCGCCATTCCCAATAGTTCAAATATTTGGTATGAGAATCAGGAACATGAACCCTGATTAGGTTTTGACCATTCTGTATAGTACAGAATGGTCAAAGGGAGGATTATAAGGTATAGGGTAACTTTTACATTTATGCTTTACTTTAATTTTATAAGTAACAAAGCCTGAGCCATGTCTACGTGACAAACTACTGACAAATTTACTAACTCTTGGTCTATATTTCTAAACAACGATTATTGCTTAAGGTCATATGTGTTACAAGGTATTTAGAATGGTCACGAGGTCAGAACAGTTGGATGTGGTTAAGCTACTTCCTTTTCTAAGAGCAGAAGTAACTTCATGGCGTTAGACCACAGGCCTATCTTGCATTACACCTAAGAAACATTCTAAACTGTGAATATATATATTTAGCTTTTTGCTGCTAGAAATATTGCTTGTGCAAAGAACCATGATGACGTAGTAAAATATACTATCTTGCATATTTTATGTGGCAGTCCCTGATTGGCCCAACCACAGGGCTGTACTTTAGCTCAAACTGCATAAAACTACTGTGTATGCTCCAATAAACTCACAGTCATTGTTCACGTACAATTGTGTATGTGTGATGAATGTCCACCGGTGATCGGGACCTCCGCTCCTCCATCCTAGCCTAGGCTACCTGTCATGGCCACTCGGGCACTCCGGTCGTATTCAAGAGACTCACCCGTAGAGATCCGTCGTGGAGATCTCGTCGTTTCCCGTTGACGCCCGCTAAAGCCAACGAACGCGTTCGCGTCAACACGAACGCACACGCACGCAGGTCACGAACGGGTGCACGTCTACGTGCGAGGGCGCGCTGACCCGTCGTACGTCCGTTTGGCGCCCTAAGGCCTTCTTAAGTCACAGGCTCCCTTCCATCCGTGCTGTCCGGTCTACAGCGTGTCCGTGATCCGTGCTATTTGTATCTGAACCTGTTATCTGATTCCTGACATCCGGCTTGTTCCTTGACTCTGATTGATTGCTGCCTGCCTACGACCTTTGCTTGTTTGACCACGTTTCTGCCTCTTCCCTTTGTACCGTGCTGATCGTCTCCTGCTGACCCGGCCTGTATCTGACTACCGCTGTTCCTGCTACCCATCTGAGTTCCTGTGTTACGGGTCATCTGCTCACCAGCCAGTTTCCGCACTTGTGCCTACCGGCTACAGTCAAGTTCCATCCGCTGTTCCAGCCTGTTGTCTGTGCCCAGCTGATCATCTGGACCAATACCACCTGCCAGGCACTTGTGCCCTCTGAACTGTTGAATACCTGTTTCCACCTCCAGGGGTTCAATAGCCAGGGGATACGAGGGGCCGCTCCCTGCATTCCGGGCTCAACCACCAGGTACGTGACACTACCAGGGGTTACTTACAGAAGACGAGCAACCTAACAATGACAAAATGTGGAAAATTTCAAGGGGTGTGAATACTTTTCTAAGGCGCTATATTTTGAAACCAGGCCCTCCTTCGTATTCACCCAAGTGTCTTCTGTTGAAACCCCCCCATCCCCATGTCAGAAAGGTAGCAATCCTAGACCCCAACGGAGCCTATCACTACTATCCACCATTGAGAAGCTATCCATGGGAAGTGATTACTTCCATATCCTCCATGGAGATACTTACCAGTCACCAGTTTAACCCAGTCCAGCACTGTCTTCCACTAACTTCAGATATTTTTCCCCAGCAGTCTCTGACAGTCTCTTATAACATGACAGTAGTGAAATAGATAGGTCAGGTAAGATACTCCATGTCTACATATGAAATGCAATCTTTTGTAATTAAAAAAAGTGTTTTCCGCAAGCTGACCCTTTCTTATCAAGCTCATTAAACTAAACCTATTCAGCCACACCCACTTTGAAGCCACACCCACCTTTATATCTTAAAGGAATGGGACGAATAGAGTTGAATATCCAATTCTAAAAACTTTCAGTAATATTTAGCATTTAATAGGTCACCTCATAGTCGATGACAGCCGGGTTGTATTTCAGGGAACGCCCCCAGTAGCGAAACGTGGTCCCATCGAACAAGTTGGATAATCCCCCGGCTGATCCCGTGTCTCCTCCTACCACCAGCGTGAGGACATCTTTTATTGCACTTCCAGTTCCGGACTCAACTGTTAATGGGGAAAGCATGATAGTGTCATACAATTCAGGAGAGGAGAGTTCGATAATGGAAGGAGCAGAATCTTCCAGCAGAGCAGAGCATTTCAGGAGAGGAGAGTTATAGAGGAAGGAGCAGAGTCCTCCAGCAGAGTATTTCAGGAGAGGAGAGTTAGAGAGGAAGGAGCAGAGTCCTCCAGCAAAGCAGAGTATTTCAGGAGAGGAGAGTTAGATAGAGGAAGGAGCAGAGTCCTCCAGCAAAGCAGAGTATTTCAGGAGAAGAGAGTTATATAGAGGAAGGAGCAGAATCCTCCAGCAGAGCAGAGTATTTCAGGAGAGGAGAGTTATAGAGGAAGGAGCAGAGTCCTCCAGCAGAGCAGAGTATTTCAGGAGAGGAGAGTTAGATAGAGGAAGGAGCAGAGTCCTCCAGCAAAGCAGAGTATTTCAGGAGAAGAGAGTTATATAGAGGAAGGAGCAGAATCCTCCAGCAGAGCAGAGTATTTCAGGAGAGGAGAGTTATAGAGGAAGGAGCAGAGTAGAGTATTTCAGGAGAGGAGAGTTAGATAGAGAAAGGAGCAGAGTCTTCCAGCAGAGCAAAGTATTTCAGGAGAGGAGAGTTAGATAGAGAAAGGAGCAGAGTCTTCCAGCAGAGCAAAGTAATTCAGGAGAGGAGAGTTCAATAGAGAAAGGAGCAGAGTCTTCCAGCAGAGCAGAGTATTTCAGGAGAAGAGAGTTTTATAGAGAAAGGAGCAGAGTCTTCCAGCAGAGCAAAGTATTTCAGGAGAGGAGAGTTCGATAGAGAAAGGAGCAGAGTCTTCCAGCAGAGCAGAGTATTTCAGGAGAAGAGAGTTTTATAGAGAAAGGAGCAGAGTCTTCCAGCAGAGCAAAGTATTTCAGGAGAGGAGAGTTAGATAGAGGAAGGAGCAGAGTCTTCCAGCAGAGCAGAGTATTTCAGGAGAGGAGAGTTATATAGAGGAAGGAGAAGAGTCCTCCAGCAGCACAGGTGTGTCAGGAGGGAGGCATCTCCCCTGCTGTGATTCTGAAGCTGCTCCAGGTGATCGGTGTGAGAGGGGAGTGGTGGTGAAATCTCTCCCAGCCCTCCTGCTCCCTTTCTGGGGAAGCCATGGAGGCCAGTGGAGCCTTTGCTGCTGGAAGCTCGCAGCCATCCCCCTGGGCTGTCGGGTGACATGCCTGCCCCTATATATGCCATAGTTGATAATCTCGCTGCCCTTGGTGAGGATGAAAGTGCGGAGGCCATTCGGGAGCGAGTGGTGGCCAGGATTAAAGAGAGACACACTCTATAAACTTAGAGCGTATTTGAAGCGTCTGCGGGAAAGCAGCGTGAGGGCTTGTACAGCCAGAACCGTGGATCCATGGTTTCGGAAATCCAGTTGGCTAAAGTCCAAGTGGAACACCAGGAAACCATTGTGTCCATGATGGAAGGCAGAGATGGGCCTTTCAAGATGAGGACACAGCTGATGATGTGCCCGATAATGTAAAGCCTGTCAAGCCCCAAGCAGTGGATAAAACAGTTTTTTGTATCATTTAACACCATGACTATTGCTGACAGTATGCCCAGTGACATTCAGGCTGCTAATCTTACGTGCAGCAATGCTTTGCCTGCTGATGATGGCAAAAGTTGCTATTAAAAAATGTCATGGGGACTACAATTGCCAGCAGAAACTATTAACCCTCCTCTAGCTGAATCCAAAGTTACTTGCCCTGTTACAGCTGCTGACTCCACAGCACAGCTTCAGGTGACCACTGGTATTGCAGCAGAAACTGTGACTATAACTGATGGGAAATTAAATGTTTGTGTGACTGATAACAACAATCCAGTACAGGTGTGATGGACAACCCTACCACTTAATGTGTGATGAACAATCCTGCCAACTCAGTTCAAGCAGTTCATAATAATAGTAATGTACAGACTAATGTTACCTCAGTGTGGGGCCTTGGCCCTGATAAGCCTACGTTTGCTCAGGTGGTGCGCTATGCTCCTGGTAACTCTGCTTCCAAGAGGGTTTTCCCCCTACAAGCTATCACTTTGAGCATCCCAAGATCTGGTCCTGGGTCTCTGGCTTCTGCTGGAGGTTCAAGGCGAAATGTAGTCATTCTTAAATGGGAAGGTGGTTCAATCTCTCCAACATGGCGTGCGGTGGTCGGCATGATTTTGGAGATGGGTTTTGGGGCAAATTACCTCTATGCCCTAATACATGTAGCTGGGAGCCGAGAGTACACAGTTAGCTTCACCAGGCCAGAGGGTCTTGACCTGTTCTGGGAGCGATATGAGGCTCAGTGCAGGTCAAGACCCGAATTTGAAGGTCTGGCACTGGTTGCTGTTTCACAAAGGTCAACAGTGAAAAAGATCATACTCACTAATGAGATTGTTCCTGCTCGGGATTTAGAGGTCTGGTTAAGGAATTATGGTGAGGTTTTGACAAAGCCAGATACAATCCTTGATGAACGTAGCATCTGGACTGGGGGTTGGTCGGTAACAGTCAGGTTGGTCAGGGATGGGATTGTTGTCCATCACCTGCCCTCTTCAAATTTTATAGGGAGGGATAGGATGACTATTTTCTGCCCTGGTCAGCCGAAGCTGTCATCACTGTGGAGAAAAGGGGCATTTTAGATCCTCCTGTTCAGCCTCGATATGTTCAGTGTGTCTGGGTCAGGGTCATGTGGCCAAGGACTGCACCCAGATAAGGTACAACCTGTGCCTGCGCTTTGTCCAGCCCTACAGCCGATGTCCTGGAGCCTGGCATATTATGGAGAAGGAGGTAATAGATGACTTGTTGAGGCTGGACAGGTTGGAGGGTGAGGCTCCTGGTGTAAAATCCTCCTCTGCGGTGACCGACTCTCCTGGTCCTGTTCAGGATCCCTCCCCAGTTCCTGTGGCCACCCCTCCTGGGTCTGTAAGTATTCATTCTGTGTCTGTCTCTATGTCCCCCAGCCTACTGTACCTGCTCCACTTGTGTCAGAACCTTCCACGTCTGTGCCCCCTGAGTCAGTTGTCCCCCATGAGTGTTCCCCTCCTAAGTCTGACTTAAAGGAAGATCCCCTCCCCACCAGGAGTGGTACATAGTACCAAAAAAGGTGCTGCTTCTTCCTCTGTTCCGTGAAGCCTTCAAAGAAAAAAGCAAGAGATGAGAGCATCTCTGAATTCGACCTGTAGTACCTGGAGGAGAGAAGGAAAGTTGGTGGGCGGAAGAGGCAGGCGGTGAGGACGGAACAGGGACGGGAAGCTCCAATGCCTGTCGCCAATCAATCTAGGGCCTCCAAGTTAGATATTTCCTCATCTGGGGCTTTTTCGGAGCAAAGTTCAGATTATAAAAAGGAGTTGGAGGAGGAGAGCTAAGAAGCAATCCACCTAATAATCCAAATGGCGGTTCCCCCTCTGTTAAAAGTGGTGACAATAAATGTCGCCAGCATTAAGTCAGTAAGTGCTCTTCTATGGCCTTTTTGTTCAGCCAATTAGATGCTGAAATTTTATTTTTGCAAGAGACTAGGCTCACCTCCTTGGCAGATATTCATATGGCCAAGAGAGAATGGAGGTATGGTCCATCATAATGGTCTCTTGTGGCCGAGCCCCTTACGGTGGTGTTGTTTAAAACCGAATGGTAACTGTCCGGCGGGGTATTGAGGTGGAGACTGGGAGATGTATAGTCTTAGATGTCCTTATGGGAGGGCAGGACCTGCGCCTAATTAATGTTTATGGGCCGCACAAAAAAATGGGACAGGAAGTGCCTTTTTACAAGGATCAAGGCATTTCTTTTTACATCCCAGTGTTTTATGCATGCGCACGCCAGCAGGTAGCCAAATGTGATGGGTCGCCATATGTGATGGTACACCGCCAAGGACAGGAAGGGCTTCAAGGACAAGTTGGGATTTGATAGCGTTTTTTTTGAATAGTATTAGCAGTAGTGATAGTTAAGGATGTTGGTCTTGTGGATGTGCACATTAAGCATCTCCCAGACAGCACACTGTTCACCTTTCATCGAGGTAGTAGTCAGAGTAGGATAGATAGTTTTTTTTTAAGGAGACCTCTGCTTTCTCGCTCCCAGTGGTGCAGGCAGTGGAGTTCTCCGATCACTGTATGCTATCTGTGGTCTTGAATGCTTCAGGCTCCCCTCAGAGGGGAAATGGCATCTGGAAAATGAATTTGACTCTCTTTGAGGAAGAACATGTTAGACCATCCTTTGAGGAATTCTTGCAGGCACAGGTGACCATCCTGGACTTTTGTAGAAGCAAAGGTGAGTGGTGGGAGCTGACCATAAAGAGGATAGCTAGATTCTTCAGGGGCCTATCATATAGAAAACAGTTTGATAGATACATGACCTACCAATGTTTGATGAGGAAGCTGGCTTGCGTTACATCAGAGGGGGGCGGGGTCACCCACACGTCATTGGGGAAGCCAGGCTTTCCCACTTGCATCAGAGGGGGACGGGGTCAGGTGACGGATGGCCCCGCCCTTCTCATATAAGAAATGTCAGGCTGCCGGGATCCCCGCAGTGTCTCTGCCTGTGGAGACAGAGGATGGATGCGCTGCGCTGGAGGGAGAGATCACCCGTCGCTGGATCAGATCATCCATCGCTGGACCCCGGAGAGATGATCATCCGTCGCTGGATAGCAAGAGTGGATTACCACCACTGGAATCTTTTTTAAATTTTTTTTATTTTTAATAAAGGACTTTTTCAACGGTGTGTGTCTTTTTAACATTCTTTTACACTTTCTTTGTGAAATGGTAGGGGTACTTTTGTACCCCCTTACCATTTCAAACAGAGGGGCCAAGATCTGGGGGTCCCCTTGTTAAAGGGGCTTTCAGATTCTGATACGCCCCCCACCCTCAGACCCCCACAACCACCGGCCAGGGTTGTAGGGATGAGGCCCTTGTCCTCATGAACATGGGGACAAGGTGCTTTGAGGGGTCACAGACCCCCAAAGCATCCTCCCAATGTTGAGGGTATGTGGCCTGGTACGGTTCAGGAGGGGGGGCACTCTCTCGTCCCCCCCCTCTTTTCCTGCGGCCAGCCAGGTTGCGTGCTCGGATAAAGGGTCTGGTATGGATATTTAGGGGGAACCCCACGTCATTTTTTTTTTAAAAATTGACGCGGGGTTCCCCTTAATATCCATACCAGACCTGAAAGGCCTGGTAATTGAATTTTTAACCCCACGCTTTTTTTTTATCAATGACTTTCAATGACTGTTTTCTGTATTACTGGGAGTCAACAATTCATTATAGCCCCGAGTGATTTTAAATGACTTTTTTTCCTGTAGAAATTACACTTTGTGCAGGGACAGTTCTAAGCACGGGGAACATGCGCCCCTTTACAGGCATACTATAGACACCCCCCAGGTACGAAATTTCAAGTAATATTACACTTTTATTGTTTCACTTTAAGCATTATCAAAATCACTGCTCCAGAAAAAAACGTCATTTTTTAAAACTTTTTTTTGCATTGATACATGTTTTTAGGACAATAACTTGCATATTAGCCTTTAAAATTAGCACTTTAGATTTCTCCCATAGACTTCTACAGGCGAACAGGCAATATTCGAGTCGAACATGAGTTCGACTCGAACTCGAAGGTCATCCCTAGTCAGCTTTGTCTGCATCTCGCCAGTGTCTCTCTATGCTAGGGTCAGTAGTGTGTTCTTACGGATATTGTGGGGGAACAGACTAAACCTTGTCATGAGGAATGTCACCTATCTATCCAGGAGGGAAGGAGACTTAGGTATGGTCAATCCTGTTCTTTTCATTGCTATTTCTCAAGCTTAACATTGGAGTGCAACTGCTTGGATGGGCAGGCATGTTTAGATCTTGGTTTAAGCCTTTTCCACGACTTTAGGAAGAAGGTGGTCAAGTAAAGAATCGAATGGGTCATCGTGGTCAGCTTCCAGCCTGAAGTTGCTGCGGGAGTGGGGATTGTCGGCTGAAGATCTCAGATCTGCTCCGAGGAAAGTCCTTATGAGCCAAGTCTTGAGTGAAGTCTTTCATGACCCACTGGCCATAAGGGATTGCCCAAGCCTAATTTTGATGGAAGGGTTTAGAATGATTAATTTGGATAGAGTCCTCCTTAAATATAGGGATCTGGCCTGGTTGTGATTCCATGGGGGGCTCTATGTTCTGGGTAATTTGAAATACCACAGTGAGATGGATCGTCACTGTCCTCGGGAGGAGTGTGCAGGTGAGAAGGAGACTATGGACCATTTTCTGCTTCATTGCCCTTTCAACATAGAGGTGTACAAACAGGTGGGGTGGGCCCTCTGTGTTCCCTTCCTCTCCAGACTTGGTTAATGCTGGGTGGGTGTACGGAGCATTTAATACTGGTGTTTTTTTAATGTTTAGATGCGTTTTTTTTTAGTTAGCCTAGTAGTCTGTTATTTCACCTGGAACGTATGGTGCCAGGTCACCACTCGGCATAAAATCCTTTCTGTTCAGGTGGTGATGTGTGAAATGAGGTGGTGAAGATTCGGTTGCTTGAGAGAGACAAGCGGAGTAGACTTGTGCACAATGGAAAATTTTGTTTAGTTTCAGTTTGTTGTCATTCGTAAAATACATAATTTAGTTCTGTTATATTTGTTATGTTACGTTAATTCATTTTCAGATAATTCGTTATTTCTGTAGAGTGTCAATATTTGTAAAGCCTCATACACACGATAGGACTTTGTACAAACTTTCCCTTGGATTTTTGTACAAAGGGTGTCGGCCGTGAACTTGTATTGCATACACACAGCAGGACTTTTTCAGCCAACTTTCACCAAATCATGTGGTTTTTCTGCTCTTTACCGCCACCTTTGGTCAACTTCTGTATTGTTGTCTGATCTTTTGCATTGGTTCTGAGCATGCCTGTTTGTACTTTGTACAAAAGTCCTATGGTTTTCTGTACACACGATCAGACTTTGCTCCATCGGACTTTTGTTGCCAGAAAGTTTGTCCGTTCGCACAGCCAACAAAAGTCCGATGAAAACCAAAAAAAGTTTGTCCGATGGAGCGTACACACGGTCGGATGTTGCTCCAAAACAGCTAATTTGCATGTTTGTTGTCAAAAAGTCTGATCGTGTGTATGGGCCTTTATACTGAATCTCGAATCATGTCGAATTCATTCGTTATATCGTGTTCCTTGAAATTCGATATTTATGTATGTATATATATTCGTGATAATGATTCGTAGTTTTGTAAGTTGTTTGTTTATTGAATCTGTTAATACACACAATGAGAATATCTCTTCTCCTCGGCTCAAATACCATTCACCCACTCAGTTCTCAGGAATGCACTTTGCCAGTAATCCAACCTCCAGCACAAAATTAATCAGCTGATTGGACTGTAAGATTTACTTTGAGTTGACCTTTTGTTTCATTAGATCTTTAACTAACTACCGAATCATGTCTGATTCATTTGTTTATATCAGCTATAATTTCTTTCATAGTAGTTGAAATTCGTAATTTTTTTTAAGATGCAAAATGTGGCCAAATTACAATTCGTTACAAATCGCATTGCACATGTCTAAAGCGAAAGTTGGGGGGCTTGGTTGAAGGCGTGGAGGGGTTTCAGGTCTCCCTGACTGCCAGGAGTCTCTTTCCCGGGTGTTGATGTCTGTCTCTTATCACCCTAGATTTTTTTTAAATTTAGGCCCTTTCAGCTGCTTTATGTAAATCGTTTTCTAATTTTTTTGGTAGTCGAATATATATATATATATATATATATATATATATATATATATTGTATATATTATGAACATGGATGTGCATTCGTTTGATTTCAGTTGAAATATTGCACTATGTTTTTTGTTTTTTTTACTTTTGTATAAGGATGAGCTCGGGCATGTTCGCAACCGCACGGGCAGAGCCCGCCAGGAAGTCGGCACTGCGGAGCATTTATCACAAGCAGTGAGACATTTTCCCAATCCACGGCTGCAGAGATCAGGAAATGTCTCACTGCCTGTGATTAGCGCTGTGCAGTGCCGACTTCCTGGCAGGCTCTGCACGTGCTCTTGCGAACACGCCTGAGCTCATCCTTACTTTTGTATAAAATTTGTTGCGTGATTCTTTTCAATAGAAGATCAGCAGAGTCCTCATGCTGTGCAGAGTATTTTCAGGAGAGGAGAGTTATATAGAGGAAGGAGCAGAGTCCTCCAGAAGTGCAGAGTATTTCAGGAGAGGAGAGTTAGATAGAGGAAGGGGCAGAGCCCTGCAGCAGAGCAGAGGATTTCAGGAGAGGAGAGTTAGATAGAGGAAGGGGCAGAGCCCTGCAGCAGAGCAGAGGATTTCAGGAGAGAAGAGTTAGATAGAGGAAGGAGCAGATTCCTCCAGCAGTGCAGAGTATTTCAGGAGAGGAGAGTTAGATAGAGGAAGGAGCAGAATCCTCCAGCTAGCAGAGTATTGCGGTAGAGGAGAGTTAGATAGAGGAAGGAGTAGAGCCCTGCAACAGAGCAGAGGATTTCAGGAGAGAAGAGTTAGAGGGAGGAGCAGAGTCCTCCAGCAGAGCAGAGGATTTCAAGAGAGGAGAGTTAGAGGAAAGAACAGAGTCCTCCAGCAGAGCTTGCGTGATATGACTGCATTAAATTAATATATTGCAACTAGAAACTTACTTGCTGTTTGCCCTGCAATTTTTCTGCATGAATTGCCCTTGAAACCAAAAAATCCTTCAATTCCTGGGGTTTCAGGGTCACTGAAGCTGAGCCCCACATTACCGCCAAAACAGTTCTCAACCATGTTGGAGGTTAACTCTGCAAGAAAGTATGAGACATTACATTATCAACTGCCAATCTATAGCAGCTGTAAAAAAATGCAATAGCATTTTCTCTTCATGGCCTGTATTGCTGCTCAGTAGGTAGGGAGGACGTTAAAAACCGTGTCAAAGTTATGTCTTTGTTTTGTTTTTTGCACATGTTAAAAATGAACATTTTAAGTGTGAAAATAGATTAAAATAGTGCAGTAGTAATTCCAGATTTTCTGATGTCACATGATATTAACACAAAAGTGCATATTTTCAGTAACAAATACAATAAAATTTATATTAGTGCATAAAAACACATTATATTACCTACTTTTTAAAAATATAATAGATGAGCTTGTGCTGAGTATCTCAACATGGGGAAGGGGGGGAGGGTGGGGGTTACCCCTGAAGACATCAGATATGCAATATCTCACAAAAGTAGGTACACCCCTCAAATTAATGTAAATATTCTATTCTATCTTTTCATGTGGAGACACTAAAAAAATGACACTTTGCTACAATGTAAAGTAGTGAGTGTACAGCTTGTATAACAGTGTAAATTTGCTGTCCCCGCAAAATAACTCAACACACAGCCATTAATGTCTAAACCACTGGCAACAAAAGTGAGTACACCCCTAAGTGAAAATGTCCAAATTGGGCACAATTAGCCATTTTCCCTCCCCGGTGTCATGTGACTCATTAGTGTTATAAGGCCTCAGGTGTGAATGGGGAGCAAGTGTGTTAAATTTGGTGTTATCGCTCTCACTCTCTCATACTGGTCACTGGAAGTTCAACATGGCACATTATGGCAAAGAACTCTCTGAGGATCTGAAAAAAAGAATTGTTGCTCTAAATAAAGATGGCCTAGTCTATAAGAAGATTGCCAAGACCCTGAAACTGAGCTGCAGCACGATGGCCAAGACCATACAGCGGTATAACAGGACAGGTTCCACTCAGAACAGGCCTCGCCGTGGCCGACCAAAGAAGTTGAGGTCACGTGCTCAGCGTCATATCCAGAGGTTGTCTTCGGGAAATAGACGTATGAGTGCTGCCAGCATTGCTGCAGAGGTTGAAGGGGTGGGGGGTGTCAGTGCTCAGACCATACGCCACACACTGCATCAGATTGTTCTGCATGGCTTTCGTCCCAAACTAAAGCCTCTTCTAAACATGATGCACAAAAAAGCCTGCAGTTTGCTGAAGACAAGCAGACTAAGGACATGGATTACTGGAACCATGTCCTGTGGTCTGATTAGACCAAGATAAACTTATTTGGTTCAGATGGTGACAAGCGTGTGTGGGGGCAACCAGGTGAGGAGGACAAAGGCAAGTGTGTCTTACCTACAGTCAAGCATGATGGTGGTATTGTCATGGTCTGAGGCTGCATGAGTGATGCCGGCACTGGGGAGCTACAGATCATTGAGGGAACCATGAATACCAACATGTACTGTGATATACTGAAGCAGAGCATGATCGCCTCCCTTTGGAGACTGGGCCACAGGGCAGTATTCTAACATGATAACGACCCCAAACACAGTTCCAACATGACCACTGCCTTGCTAAAGAAGCTGAGGGTAAAGGTGATGGAATGCCCAAGCATATCTCCATACCTAAACCCTATTGGACATCTGTGGGGCATCCTCAAACGGAAGGTGGAGGAGCGCAAGGTCTCCAACATATACTGAATGGATGACAGCAGCGGTTTGGATTCATTCATTTCATTGTATGACATCTTGGATTTTCCTATATGCGCAATTTGACTCCCTGTAAAAGGGATCAATTCAGTCTGGTGAGTGCATTGTGTGTCTTCACGCGGGTGGAGACGAACCTTTCCTATACTCACTGAGGACGTTTATCGAGCATGGGATCTATACATGGATATCTGAATGATAGGGGCAGCTGCGGGCATCATCTAGATAGCTCTGTTTTCAGCACGTGATTCCCTGCACACTAAAAACAATCATAGACCAGGTGGTCCCTGGCCATCTCGATGACCCTCTGAGGCTAGAAGCACCGGCAGATGTAAACACTACCATTTAATTTATTTTTGTTTTATCTCAAACTTTTCAGCATAGAGGACTTAAAGACCCCAGATCTCTCTATAAAGAGGACCTGTCATGCCCTATTCCTATTAATACAAGGGATATATACATTTCTTGTAATAGGAATAAAAGTGATCAAAAAGTAAAAAAAAAATATAATAAAAACATTACAATAAAATAAACAATAAAAAAAAATTTAAAATGAAAGTGTGCCTGTGTGTTCGCATGCAAAAGTGAACGCATATGTAGGTCGCGCCCGCATATGTAAACGACCTTCAAACCACACATGTGAGGTATCGCTGCGAACATTAGAGCGAGAGAAATATTTCTAGCACAAGACCTCCTCTGTAACTCTAAACATATAACCTGTAAATAATTTTAAAGTGTAGCCTATGGAGATTTTTAAGTACCGAAGTTTGGCGCCATTCCACGAGTGTTTTCAATTTAAAAGCGTATCTATTTAAGTATCTATTACTATCTATTAAGTATCTATTTACTCGCCATATTATCTTTCACATTAAACAAAAAAAAAATTGGGGTAAATATTGTGTTTTTTTTTAATTCATTAAAGTGGGGTTTTTTTTCCCCAAAAGAATACAATGTGACATAAAAAGTTGCGATGACCAACATTTTATTCCCTAGGGTCTCTGCTAAAAAATATATATATATATATATATATATATATACACACACACACACACATACATATATATATATAAAAAATGTTTGGGGGCCCTGAGTAATTTTCTAGCAAAAAATAAATAAAAAATGATGATATTTACATGTAGGAGAGAAGTGTCAGAATTGGCTTGGGAGGCAAGTGGTTAAACCCAATTCAGCCATGACAGCGCCCATACTTCTCCAGTGACAGGTACCCTTTAAGCCCCATGCATTCAGACATTTACCAGATTAAATAAATAATCTTGAGAGAACAAACCATTTTTCTTCATAACTTCCTTATCGAGTACCAGGATATTGTCCAGGGTGCCGCCCACAGTCCCAGCGGTGACAAAATGCGTGCCATAATCGTTTATGAATCTGGCGTAAGGCCCGTAGTTGTAGGTGTCAGGAAGCTCCATTAAGGCCACCAGCATGTCCTCATCCAACACCAGCGAATTTCTCCTCAATCGGAACCGAGCTGTCTCCACTTTAGTGGCGATTCGTGCAAACTCAAGATTCTACAGCCCCAGGAAGAGATCAGAAAAAAAATGAGGAATTAGTTGACTCTAAAATCTGCCTATTTATTATTCTTTATGTACTATTCAGTTACTTCAGGAAGTCTGACACCAACACAATGGGGGCAACACAACAGTTCCAAGTGTATTTGCAGGCACAGCAGGCTTGTTCAGAGAAAGTTACTTTTCCATTCTATTTTGGGCACATTTATTACTTGGACAGTTATAACTATACTTCCTCACATCACCCCACATCACCCCCATAATATTGTCACTTCCAGCTTCTTTTAATTCTGAGTTGAATAATGCGTGTGCCATGTCTATAGCGGTGCACCGATCGCCGCCTCCCACGCGCCGGCATGTTATTAGTAAAGGGGGAATTGCGATGTGTTACAGGCGCAAATGCTTTGTAAATACGAAAACGGCCGCTGCGCATCGGCATGTGCCGTGACTCATGGCGCCAACCGTTTGTAAATCAGCCCCAATAAGAGGAACTACATCCTTTCCCTTGCCAAAAAATTTGTTTGTTTCATTCATTTTGGGGGGTTTTTTTGTTTGTTTTTTTGGGTCATTCATTATGATCGCAATTTGTAAATTTGTAAATTGGAAAATGTGAAAATTGGTAAATTTCTAAGTTTGTCAATTAGAAAATTGGTAAATTCAAAAATAAGAAAGAAAATCCCAAAATTCTAAAGAATAACAAACTAATAATAGCTAACTATTAAATGATAGGTATTGGCATTTCCTTTCAAATTTGGCCATTAGTGAACGTAACAAGTACGAATTGATCCAAAGTTATGAATTATCTAAACGAATGGAACGGAACTAATTAATAACAAATAATAAAATGTTTTTTATTTTTATTGTTATTTATTTTTATTAATTTGTTACCTTCCATTCCTTTAGAATTTTTTGGGATAATTTGTAATTCATTTTTATTGTTATTTATTATTATGTATCTGTTACCTTCCATTCCTTTAGAATTTTTTGGGATAATTTGTAATTCATTTTTATTGTTATTTATTATTATGTATCTGTTACCTTCCATTCCTTTAGAATTTTTTGGGATAATTTGTAACGCCAAACGTTTGTAAATCAGCCCCAATAAGGGGATCTACATCCTTTCCCTTGCCAAAAAATTGTTTGTTTCATTCATTTTGGGGGGTTTTTTTGTTTGTTTTTTTGGGTCATTCATTATGATCGCAATTTGTAAATTTGAAAATGTGAAAATTGGTAAATTTCTAAGTTTGTCAATTAGAAAATTAGAAAATTGGTAAATTCGAAAATAAGAAAGAAAATCCCCAAATTCTAAAGAATAACAAACTAATAATAGCTAACTATTAAATGATAGGTATTGGCATTTCCTTTCAAATTTGGCCATTAGTGAACGTAACAAGTACGAATTGATCCAAAGTTATGAATTAAATGTTTTTATTTTTATTGTTATTTATTTTTATTAATTTGTTACCTTCCATTCCTTTAGAATTTTTTGGGATAATTTGTAATTTATTTTTATTGTTATTTATTATTATGTATCTGTTACCTTCCATTCCTTTAGAATTTTTTTGGATAATTTGTAACTTCTGATAAATTCATATTCGTTACGTTCACTAAAAGCCAAATTTGAAAGAAAATTCCAATACCTATAAATTAATAGTTAGTAACAGTTAAGTTATTATTAGTTATTATTTCAGGGTTTTGAATTTTCAGGTTTCCGAATTTCCGAATGTAAGAATTTCCAGATATAAATTTGGAAAACTTTGTTAAATGGGTTGTCATTCGGATATTTCCAAATTAACTAATTTGTCTAAATTCTTTAAAAAAAAATATTCGGAACGAAACAAATTGCACATGTCTACTCTCCTGTATTGAAATTGCTTCCTCTGATTTCAATGCAGACTCCTCAGATAAAATAATCTGTGCTGCTGGAGGATGCTGCTCTTCATGGCCAAAAATATTGGCACCCCTGCATTTCTGTCCGATAATGCACCACTTCTCCCAGAAAATTGTTGTAATTACAAATGTTTAGGCATTCCCATCTTTATTTCTTTTGTTTGTATTGGTATGACACAAAAAAGTGGAGGAATAAAAAGCCAAATCTGGCACATTCCAGGCAAAACTTCTGGACTGGTCAAAATTATTGGCACCCTAAATTTAATCACTTGCCACCCGGGCCAATTCTGGCACTCCGCTCCTACATGTAAAAATAATCATTTATTTTGCTAGAAAATTAATCAGAACCCCCAAACAGGATATCTGTTTTTTTTTTTAGCAGAGACCCTAGGGAATAAAATGGCGGTCATTGCAACTTTTTATGTCACATGGTATTTGCGCAGCAAAATTTCAAATGCGTTTTTTTGGTGGGGGGGGGGGTTTACATGAATTAAAATAAAAAGCGTAGGGCTTATATTGCAGCTATTGCCAACAATCACGCTAGGTCTTATTTTAGGGAAAACAGGGTATATATATATATATATATATATATATATATATATTTCCTTCATTAGGTCACAACATTTAGCGCTAAATGTTATCTTTACACTTATCAGAATCTGTCACCCAGATCCCCCCCCCCCCCCATGTGAATGGGTATCATACCATTCACCAAAGAAGTGTGAAAAGATTAAAAAAATCTATCACATCATCGACGGACCTAAAAAATATAAAACTTTTTTTTTTTAAAGTTCGAACATCGAGCTCATTCTGATCCAATTCCCCAAGTTACAGTGTGTTTGTCCGATTGCCATCAGGGAAAGGCTATAGGACACTTAAAACTCACACTAATTGCTTAAAGTGTAGATTTTTTTTCCCCTACGGCTGTATTGTCCATAAACCCATCAGGTACAGTGTTTTAGGAATTTTATGACTTTTTTTTTTTTTTTAAATAACATTTTATATTTTGTTATATTTAAATAGATATGTGGGCATGTGCTAGGAGTATACATGTGTGGTTTTGTTGAGAAGAGTTTTATTGCTGCTGTAAAGAGTATCTGGATACATTTTGTTGTATGTATACGATGACAATAAAGTATATCTATCTATATCTATCTATGAAGTCAATCTTGTATAAAATCATTGATCATTAGACTAAAAGGAGGTTACTCCCCAGAACAATTAAAACTTTTGTGAAGAGATAAAAGAGAACTTTTTTAAAAGAACACTTCACCTTTGCTGTATGAGACGATATATTCTTCCTGAAGTCGCTTTTGCTATTAAAATTGAAGCCAAAGGTAAAACCAGCCGGAGATCCAGCCGGGCGAATGCCGAAGGTGAATCCAACACCAGAAGAACTTTCTTGATTAGTAGCCCTAAGGACATCTTTAGCATCCTCGTAGAGTTCAAAGGACATGTCGCTGTTGCCTCGAGTCTGGGGTGGGGGGTAAATTAACATTTAATTAAAAACTGAATGCCAGATTAAAATTAAATCATTTTTCATACATTTCTCAAAATCCAAAAAAAGATAAAACCCCACTTTGTGTGCACTAGATGCTTTCGGAAACTCCACTAATACCTTGTAAAAGTGGCAGTGACAAAATTATTGGGCTGTACATAGACTGTACAAAAGAGCAGAACTGTGGGAGGAGCCCAGCAGGCTCCACCCACTACAGGCTGCCTGTAGAAAACTACAGGAGGGGGCGGAGATCAGACCAGTCACCCTGCACAAGGAGAGAGAGCAGCAGTGAGCGGTCTTTATTACGGGAAGTCTCACACTGGATTACGGCACAGATCTGTAAAGAAATACACAAAGATCACAGAGATTCAAGAAGAATACACTTGGCTCATAACAATATTACATGTACCATGAGGCATTTAGAGACACAAAGTAAGAGGGCTCTGCCATAAAGCAAAGATTCATAGCTGATTGTCTTGCTTGGCTTGGTGTGGATAGTTGTGAGAA
Source organism: Lithobates pipiens (assembly GCF_037356315.1). NCBI lineage: Eukaryota > Metazoa > Chordata > Amphibia > Anura > Ranidae > Lithobates > Lithobates pipiens. Next base: position 322,740,817 of record NW_027507785.1, read on the forward strand.
AATCCAGCAGCAGAAGTGAAGAGGATCATGGCAAGGAAATTAATGAGACCCATGGTTTACATGATCATCAGTGCCCTGATTATCAGAGCAGTCCCATCAGTGCAGCCTCATTAGTACCCATCAATTCTGCCTCATCATTGCCCATCAGTCTGGGCCTATCAGTGCAGCATCATCAGCGCCCATCAATGCTGCCTCATCAGTGCCCATCAGTGCAGCGATATCAGTGCCCATCAATGCCACCTCATCAGTGCCCATCAGTGCCCATCAGTGCGGGCCTATCAGTGCAGTGACATCAGTGCCCATCAGTGCAGCCTCATCAGTGCCCATCAGTGTGGGCCTATCAGTGCATCATCATCAGTGCAGCCTCATCAGTGCCCATCAGTGCAGCCTCATCAGTGTCCATCAGTGCAGGCCTATCAGTGCATCGTCATCAGTGCATCGTCATCAGTGCAGCCTCAGTGCCCATCAGTGCAGTCTCATCAGTGCCCCCTCATCAATGCCCATCTGTGCTGGCCTATCAGTGCAGCATCATCAGTGAGGGCCTATCAGTGCCCATCAGTGTAGCCTCATCAAGACACATCAGTGAAGGTGAAAAATTACTTATTTGCAAAATTTTATAACAGAAACTAAGAAAAACTTTTTTTTTTTTTCAAAATTGCGGGTCTATTTTCATTTGTTTAGCAAACAAATAAAAACCCCAGTAGTGATTAGATACCACAAAAAGAAAGCTCTATCTGGCTCAAAATTATTTAATAAAAATGGAATTTGAGTACAGTGTAGCATGATCGCGCAATTGTCATTCAAAGTGCGACAGCGCTGAAAGCTGAAAACTGGCCTGGGCAGGAAGGGGATGAAAGTGCCCGGTATTGAAGTGGTTAAAGACAGTTAAAAAGATCATTGCTGTCATGCTATTGGGTTTGCCTTGGTCCCAGAATTCTGCAGACACCATCAAATAGAAGGTCAATAAACCACAACTCAAAGAACCCCTAGCAACCTATGGAAGAACCCTAGGGTTCCATGGAACCCTCATTGTGAATGGTTATTCTAGAGGGATTCCACAGATATGGTATATGAATAGTTACATGGGTGCAAGCGGGAACACTAACGTTGTAAAAATATCCATACTTGGCATTCTTCAAGGGTTCCTCCATGTTAGAAATGTTTGTCTACTAATAGTGATGAATCCATTTTAACTAGTCTTTTTCTGTAGTGTTGAATGTTCAAAGTTGTAGAACAAGTCCAGCAGAATGTGACTTACTACTACTAGCTGTGAATTCTCCCCCGGAATACTTGGCTTATTGACCAGCTACCTGGAGTAGCTCCTTCCCTAGATCTGGCCTTGTGTGCTTAGCCTGAAGGCAATGACCCCGTCTCATAGCCAGAGAGGTTTCCTTACCAAGAATTGGTAGAGGTGATAGTTGTAGGGTTTTCGGAAATACTTCTCATCAGTGGCGTAGTACATCTCCTCACAGGTCGGGTCATATCTCAGCTCCCTCCAGTCTCCATTATAGACGTATTCACACTGGCCATCAAAATAATTGTGATCCAGAACCTGCTGGGCCTCCTCTTGGGTCAGGATGTTGAACCTACAGAGCGATGAGAGGGAGGAAATAGCAATACAGTTTGTGTGGCTTGTAGCTTCGTAAAGATCAAACGGTGCCAAAGGTTCTATTTAGAAATGTTATTTTAAAAAAATAAAAAACAATACTAGAACACTGCTATGTCAAAATAATATTTTGTGAAACTAGAACAGCCGCACCATTTTACAATTAAAAATACTTTTATTGTGCTGAAAAAGCCCACTCACATAGCAGTCTTCTTGTAAAGTGTATAACATCACAAAGCTATCAACAAGCTTGCCTCCTCACCGATCCTTCCGGGTTTACCGAGGGACCAGAAGTGAGTTCACTGGCTCCGCCCGATGCGTTGCGTCACCGGTCATGTGAGTTCTTCAAGGGAAAAGGAGCCCAAGGCTGCTAACTGCTATCTGATGGCTCACACAGGGGCACCAATCATGCAGCTGCCAGTGACGCAACGTGTCAGAGGGAGCTGGTGACTTCACTTCTGGTGTCTCGGTAAACCCAGAAAAAGTGAGGAGGCGAGCTTGTTGATAGCTTTGTGATATTATACACTTTACAAGAAGACTGGTATGTGAGTGGACATTTTTAGCACAATAAAAGTATTTTCATTTAAAGCAATTTTGCACAATGAAAGCTTTCTTTTTATTCTGAGTAACTTCCAAGAAGCTGTTTTGAGCATACTTGAGGAGATACAGGACCAAAAGGTGTTGCCTTTCAGGAACACTAAAGTCCACTATACCAGAGGCGTGATTGGTCCCAAGGGGTCTTCCCCTAAGGTGAGTGGGCTATTCACCTTGAGGTCACGGTGGTATTTTTCTATCACTGAATTGGAGCACCAAGTTGGAGCAAGGTATCCAAGAAAGGATTCCAGCTTCAGCATTTTATGGGACTTTTTTCATCTGAATAGCTCATCACATGTGCACTATTTGTGTGTTTCACTAATAGTTAAAGTTTAACATTTTTTACATGTTTAAATGATTAGTGGTGGGCTGTATAGGTTTGATGGTGAAGTATATAGTGTTTTGGATACTTACACTGATGGAATGAGCGCAAAACCCCACCCCACCCCCCCCTTTTTAAAAATGTTATTTGCATGGAACCAGGAAAGCTAAAGAATAGGCAAAGTAGCTTTCAGCTTTAACGAGAACATTAACAATAAAAAAAACATGGCAGAGGTTCTAAACCTTCCCCAGTCTGTCCAATAGGGCCAGGACAATAGGTGGGCAGGAGGGGAGGCTGCCCTGGGCACTGCTGTATTATGTGCGCTGTTTGGGGGGGGGGGCATCGTGAGGCGATTGGGGGAAGAGGAGATTTTTGTTCAGAGGGGGATTTTTGAGGGGGCGGCAAAGGGTATGAATTGTTCTAGAAGGGGGAATTTGGGGGTGTGTGCTAGGAGTGGGGAATTTGTATTGGGAGGGGGAAGATGACTAGAGGCGGGGATTCGGGTGGGGGAGGGGGTGTTGCGCTAGAAGAAGTGATATGGTAGAGGGGGGAGAGGAATTGTTCTAGGACTGGAATTTTTTTTGGGGGGGGGAGGGATTTGTGCTAGTTGTGACAAATATGCATTTGTGCTAGGAGGTGAAATTTGGGGGCCGGGCGATTTGAGAGGTGGTATCTGGCAGGGGTTAGTTGGAGTGGGGGGGGGGGGATGTGTACCAAGAAGGACAATTTGAGGAGTAGGGGATTTGCACTAGGTGAGTTGATTTTTTCCTGGGGAGGGGGGGGCATTTGTGCTAGGGGGATCTGGGGGGTGAGGGAGGGATAAAGATTTGTGCTGGGTGGGTGGGGGGTATTTCAGCAGGGGTTGGATTTGTACTGGAAGGAGGGTGAATTTTGCTTAGGGTATAAGCATGCAGATTAGTGCTCTTTTTTTTTCGGGGGGACGGGGGGATTTTTGCTGACACATAATGCTCATACATCTTGGGAGTTGGTTGGGGGGGCGCAGTTTGGCATGTTTGCCCTAGACTCTAGGTGACCTTTTCCTGGCACTGCTGTCCAATGAGCACTAAGGATTCGATTAGAGGTTAGCTTTAGGTTCAGGGATCGGTAGGATGAGTTGTAGGTTAAGTGGCAGGCGGAACGTTAGGGACAGGTTTACAGATAAAGTTTAATTTTAGAGTTTAGTTTAAGGAGTGGTTTAAATTTTGGGGTCTGGCTTATGCCTCATGCACACTGGACAGCAAAAATGCCACTTTTAAGTGAACTAAAAATAGCTGCCACTTACCTGATTGTTAAAAAAAAAAAAAATAACTGACCCTTACCCGATTAAAAAAAAAAAAATAGCTGTCACTTTTTTTTTGGAAATCTCTTTATCACTTTTTTTTATCACTGTATCCTAGTATGTTAGTTTTGCAAACTGAGACTTAAATATTTAGATACTTGCATTGGTCCAGTTATTTCCATTGGCGTGGCAAGGTCCTTTAGCACCCAAGGCAAAAAGGCCAAAATGTACCCCCCTCCCCCCCATAGGCTTTGAACTACTTCAGCAACATAAGCTGCTAGTCCTGCACTTTGTACCCCCCCCCCCCCCCCAGCTGCTTAAGTGCCAAGGTGACCACCTTCTCTGCCTAGTCATGACCGGTCCCCTTTATGCCCTCCTTACCCTTTAGCGGCTCGCTCCGCACCAGGAATCGGGTAAAGGTCCTTGCAGAAATTTTCGCGCTCCTGTTCCTCGCAGTCGTTCTCATCAGACCCGTCCCGGCAGTCGGGCTCACCGTTGCACACAAGCTCTCTCTTTATACACCGACCTGGGGGAGGGGGGGACACAGCTTTGGTTAATATCCAGCATTCTTCATATACAGTAGATATCTGACACCCCTTTCCCCATGTTACATGACATTTTCATGTAATCTATAGTAGACTGTTGAAAAATGTGTTTTCGTTTCATTAGTTTTTTTTTTTTTTTCGTTTTTTTTTTTCTTTTCGTTTTTCTGGTCATTCGTTATGATCGTAATTCGAAAAAAAAAAAAAAAGAGTAAATTCGTAAAATCGTAACATCGGTCAAAAAATTTCTCAAATTGGAAAAAATTTGTATAGCTTGAAAAAAAATTGTAAATTCGTACATTTGAAATTTGAAAATATGAAATAACTACCTAATAATAATAATAACTATTATAGGTATTAGAATTTATACAAATGTATCCGAAGTGACGAATTACCCGAAATTACGAGCACCACATCTAAATGGAATGTAACTAATTAACAACAATAAACAACGATAAAAATAATAAAAACTTTTATTATTATTATTATTTATTATTAATTCATTACATTCCATTTTTTTTAGATGTGCCATTCATTATATTTGTTATTTCATAACTTTTTAAAATTCATAACTTTGGATACATTCCAATAACTATCATTTAATAGTAATAATTAAGCTATTATTAGTTAGTTATTTCAGATTTTCTAATTTTCGGATTTTCTCATTTCGAAATTTTTAGAATTTTCAAATTTACACATTTTTATAAATTTACAAATTTTCTAAGTTAGCTAAAATGTACGAATTTTTATGAATTGACGAATTTTTGCGAATTTATGTTTTTTTTTTTAAGAAAATGGGTAAAAAACGGGTTTACGTTAATTTGGATCTTGCCGAATTAACGAAATTTGTCGGAATTCGTTTAAAACAAGAAATGGAAATGTCTACTCTATAGCTCCGTCATCTGATCCAACAGCAGAGGTGTGCACAGCCCATGAAGCTCAGACACATTTTTAAGGAGCCCCGTTAGGGGGGCTTTGGTGAAACATCAGGTGTTTAAATAGGGAGAATCTGCACCACACAGGGTGATAATAGTGTGCCCAGGCATACCTGGCACACCCTGTGCGCACACCTATGTTCAACAGAATGCAAGTAGAAGACGTATATGTGGCTCTACAATATGAATTGTATAGGCAGGTCTTCTGCTGCTCTATAAAGTGCATCTAAAAGTCCCAAATCCATTTACTATGTGATGTCCAGGTATCATAAAATGAACAGCAATCCTCCTTCATTTGTGTCTCACACACCCCCCTCCCAGACACTGCAGCTCACAGTGGGAAGGGTCCAGCAACAGAGGCAGTGCTGTCAATCCACAAAGCAGTGGGAGGGACTGGGTGTGGCCAAGAGGTGATTGACAAGCTACAGAACTCAGCAGTCACAATCAGGGCCACTGATAAGGCAGTACAGCCGGCCCTCCTGTAGGGGCCCAGGCCTCATCAGTTCAAAAGGGCGGCCTGCTGAGCAGAAGCAACGGCTGTCCTGCCTTATTGCCAACTCTTGAGGCTCCCCCTGCAGCTCTGCCAGCTTCTCCTACTTTTTTTCCCTCCTAGCTGCACTTGCAGGGGGATTGATATCTGCAACTCCACCCCCTGCTGTCCGGACCTTCCTGTGTGCCCCCCCCCCTCCCCTGCAGCATTTGCAACTTCCCTCCTCTTCTCTCCCGCCAGCAGCTGCTGAAGGCACACAGGGGGAAGTTTCAGGATGGAGAGTGGGGAGGGTGTGGGGTAAATATGTCCTATTTTCGAGCCCCTTCCTTTCCTGAATGAACACAGTGAGTGATTGACTCCGATCACCCTCTGTGTCCATTCATTACTGAAGCATAGTAAACTGTGCTCACTATGCTTTAGTTTGTGAACAGGGAGCCTCAGAGAGCTTCCCATTCATCTGGGGCTGCAGAGAAAGGAACTGGGAAATCTTCTGTTTAGACCCTGATATGTCACCAAAGGCTTCCCCAACAAGGGGAGCTTTCTTTTGGGGGTAAATTGAGCTTTCTTTTGGGGGTATTTGATCACCGCTGGGGTTTTTATTTTTTGTGCTACAAATAAAAAAAGCCTGAAATCTTTTTATACAAGTAGGTTTTCTCCTTCACTGATGGGCACCGATGAGGCTGCACTGATGGGCACTGATGAGGCAACACTGATGGGCACTGATGAGGCAACACTGATGGGCACTGATGATGAGGCACTTAAATGCAGCACTGATGGGCACCAATAGGCGGCATTGATAAACGGTACTGATAGGTGGTACTGATATACAGCCCTGACAGGTGGCACTGATGGGCACTTGTAGGTGGCACTGATGGGCACTCATAGGTGGCACTAATGGGCATTGATGTGTGGCACTAATGGGCACTGATGGGCGGCACTGATTGGGCACTGAGAGATGGCATGATAGGCAGCATTGATTAGGAGGCACTGACAGGCAATCACTGATGGGTACAGATTGGCATTTCAACGGGGACTGATTGGCATCCCTGGTGGGCTCTAGTGGGCATCCCTGGTGGGCTCTACTTGGCACCCTCGAGGGGTCTGCACTGATAATCACCGCGCTGATTATCAACGCAGACCCCCCTGTCGGGAGAGCAGCTGATCGGCTCTCCTCTACTCATGCCTTGTCAGTGCGCGTAGTGGATAATCCAATCAATGGCACTTCCTAGTTACCATGTGATGAACTGTGATTGGTCACAACTGATCATATGGTAAAGAGCCTGCGCCAGGCTCTTTACAGGGATCGGAGACACCAACAATAAGCCTGTGGCTTATCCTGCTGGACATCATATGACGCCCAGTCAGGATAATGCAACCAATTTCCAGCCGTCATTCTGCTATATGGCGGATGGGAAGTGGTTAAAGTAATATTATACACTAAGACCCCTTTCACACTGGAGCCATTTTTCAGGCGCTACCGTGCTAAAAATTGCACCTGCATACCGCCTGAGAAAAGCCTGAGCTGCAAACCCAGCATGAAAACCCGAGTGCTTTCACACTGGGGCACTGCGCTGGCAGGGCATCACAAAATACCCCCCCCCCCCCCTCCTTCTCCTAATCTTTGTAACATGTGGAGGTGTTCTGTAGTTTTTTTTTAGAGGTATGATAAGAACAATGTATCACCTTGCAAGATTTCTGATAGGATCAAAAAGTATTTTTTTCTTTTCTTTTTTTTTTGCACTTAACAATAAAAACTTTTAAAGTGATAATTAACCTTTTTCTGCCCATGTTAAGTATATGAGTGGTGGCAGGAGAGGGGCGGGCTTTTTGCATGCGCATGCACGGGCAGCAGGGCTTTCTGTGCTGAGCAAGCTGTCAAAGAAAATCTCTCAGTATCTAGTTATGATGAGGAGCCTGACGTCTCCCCGATCATGTGACCCACTGTCACAGCCAATCACAGTGGTCCCTTGATCTGCCAGTGTAAAGAGGGTGCTGGGGCTGGGCAGGCGCGAACGGGTTAAAATAGCACCTGGAGATCCTGCCACAAAGTTTCTTTTAGACCCCTTTCACACTGGGGTGTTTTTCAGGCGTTTTTCATGCGCTTTAGCGTTAAAAAAAGCGCCTGAAAGAAGCCGCAACTGCAATCCCAATGTGAAAGCCCGAGTGCTTTCACACCAAGATCCCTTTCACACTGGGGCGTTTTTCAGGCGCTTTAGCGTTAAAAAAAGCGCCTGAAAGAAGCTGCAACTGCAATCCCAATGTAAAAGCCCGAGTGCTTTCACACTGAGGCGCTGCGCTGGCAGAGCGTCAAAAAAAGTCCTGCAGGCAGCTTCTTTGCAGCGGTGAATACAACGCTCCTAAAGCGCCCCTTCCCATTGAAATCAATGGGAAGCGCTTGTAAAACGCCCGAAAAACGCCTGAAAAACGCTATTGGCAGCAGCGTTTTGTGGGCGTTTTTAACCCTTTGGCCACTAGCAGGGGTTAAAAGCGCCCCATTAACGCTTGAAAAACGCTGGTAAAGCGCTGCTAGTTTAAGCGGCGCTTTACGAGCGTTTTTCGGGCGCTGACATTTCACATTGGGACTGCAGATGAGGCTTCTTTCAAGCGCTTTACAGGCACTTTTTTTAACGCTAAAGCGCTTGAAAACGCCTGAAAAACGCCCCAGTGTGAAAGGGGTCTTACAGCCAATTCATGCTGTAAGGATAATGCATTGTCCCTTTCACTCCAATAGGGGGGGCTGTTTCAACACACATTGGCCAGGCAAGGAAGCGGGTATATGCAACCAACACTGGGGCAAGCACATATAGACAGGAGAAGATCAGCAGATTCGAGATGAGAAAAAAAAAAAAGGTAAAAACAGTAATTTAATTGGGAAAAAATAAATGATCAATATGTGGAGCATTCAAAGCCTGATGTCAAATATCTTACCAGTCTCTTCACACCGGAAGTCGTTGCCACATTGGTTGCCTGGAACGCATTTCTGCGAGGACTGGCAGATGATCGATTCCCAGGAAATGCCCACGCAGATCCTTCCTCCATATTTGGCGGGCTGATCCAGGTTCCGGTACCGCTGCTGTACAGCAGAGGAAGAGAGTTTTCAGCTTTCGTCCAATCAGAAGATACATGGTTTTTATGCTCATACAAAGTAGAACAAAGTGATTGTTATTAAAAAAAACAAAAAAACAAAAAAACAAAACAAACATATCATACTTACCTCCACTGTGCAGCTTGTTTTGCTCAGAGTGGCCCCCGAACATCCTCTTCTTCCGGCGGCTCTCGCGGCTCCTCCCCCATCACATCAGATAACCCCCTAGGAGAAGCCCTCTCCCGAGGGGGTCACCTTGCGGGCGCGCTCCCGAGTCCAGCATTCGGTGTCCATGTATCACTCGGCCCCGCCCCCCGGGTCATTGGATTTGATTGACCACAGCAGGAGCCAATGGCTGCGCTGCTATCAATTTATCCAATCAAGAGCCGAGTACCCTGGGCAGAGAGACAGTGCGTTTCCACCGGGTGAAATTCCAGGGCTCAGGTATGTAAAACGGGGGCGGTCACTGCCAGGTGTTTTTTCACCTTAGGATGCATTAAGGTGTGAAAGAGCACAAAGGTTTACAACCCCTTTAAGTTACGCCTCCTTTTTTTTTTTAGGCTCTTTTTCTGCCCGTGTCCCTTACTTCCTATATCAGAAACACAACAGGAAGCAAAAATAAATAAATCTCACAACTGAGAAGAAGTAATATATATAATATATTTTATATATATTTTATATATATATATATATATATATATATATATATATATATATATATATATATATATATATATATATATAATAAAATATATAATAATAAAATATATAGTAATATATATGTCTTGAAAAAAGTATTCATACCCCTTGAAATTTTCCACATTTTGTCATGTTACAACCAAAACCGTAAATGTATTTTATTGGATTTTTATGTGATTGACCAACACAAAGTGGCTCATAATTGTGAAGCGGAAGGAAAATGATAAATGGATTTCAAAATGTTTTACACATAAACAAAAAGTGTGGCGTACATTTGTATTCAGCCCCCCTTTACTCAGATACCCCGAACTAATATCTAGTGGAACCAATCGCCTTCAGAAGTCACCTAATTAGTAAATAGAGTTCACCAGGGTGCAATTTAATCTCAGTATAAATACAGCTGTTCTGTGAAGACCTCAGAGGTTTGTCAGAGGACCTTAGTGAACAGTCAGCATAATGAAGGCCAAGGAACACACCAGACAGGTCAGAGATGAGGTTGTGGAGAAGTATAAAGCAGGGTTAGGTTATAAAAAAATATCCCAAGTTTTGAACATCTCACGGAGCTCTGTTCAATCCATCATCAGAAAATGGAAAGACTATAGCACAACTGCAAACCTACCAAGACACGGCCGTCCACCTAAACTGACCGGCTGGGCAAGGAGAGCATTCATCAGAGAAGCAGCCAAGAGGTCAATGGTAACTCTGGAGGAGCTGCAGAGATCCACAGCTCAGGGGGGAGAATCTGTCCACAGGACAACTATTAGTCGTCTCTCCACAAATCTGCCCTTTATGGAAGAGTGACAAGAAGAAAGACATTGTTGAAAGAAATCCATAAGAAGTTCTGTTTGCAGTTTGTGAGAAGCCATGTGGGGGACACAGCAAACATGTGGAAGAAGGTGATCTGGTCAGAGGAGACCAAAATTAAACTTTTTGACCTAAAAGCAAAACGCTATGTGTGGAGGAAAACTAACACTGCACATCACCCTGAACACACCATCCCCACCGTGAAACATGGTGGTGGCAGCATCATGGTGTGGGATTCTTTTCTTCAGCAAGGACAGGGAAGCTGGGCAGAGTTGATGAGAAGATGGATGGAGCCAAATACAGGACAATCTTAGAAGAAAATCTGCTAGAGTCTGCAAAAGACTTGAGACCGGGGCGGAGGTTCACCTTCTAGCAGGACAAGGACCCGAAACATCTAGCCAGAGCTACAATGGAATGGTTTACATCAAAGCATATCCATGTGTTAGAATGGACCAGTGAAAGTCCAGACCTAAATCCAACTGAGAGTCTGTGGCAAGACTTGAAAATTGCTGATCACAGACGCTCTCCATCCAATCTGACAGAGCTTGGGATATTTTGCAAAGAAGAAGAATGGGCAGAAATGTCCCTCTCTAGATGTGCAAAGCTGGTAGAGACACCCCCAAAAAGACTTGCAGCTGTAATTGCAGTGAAAGGCGGTTCTGCAAAGTATTGACTCCGGGGGGCGCCATACAAATGTACCCCCCACACTTTTCACATATGTATTTGTAAAACATTTTAAAAACCATTTATCATTTTCCTTCCACTTCACAATTATGTGCCACTTTGTGTTGGTCTATCACATAAAAATCCCAATAAAATACATTTACGTTTTTGGTTGTAACGTGACAAAATGTGGAAAATTTCAAGGAAGTATGAATACTTTTTCAAGGCGCTGTATAATGTTTGGAGGGTTTTACATTATCTTCAGGCCTAAACATCTGCAAAAACAGCTTAGGCAGTGAAAGGGTTAAGTTTGCCAATTAAGAATATCACTAAACTCCGCCCATTTGGCAGCAGCATGTCAGGAAAAACTAAAAATCTATATAAAAAGTTTCTAGCCGAAGTTTGTACAAATTACGAGAAGTTTTGTAGATCACCTTCACACCCCAGTAGAGTGTTTACTTTTCTCCAGAAGAGTTTTTTGTTTTTCTGAAATCGGCGGCTCCGGCGGTGAAATAAATCAGAATAAACGTTCTGTAATTCTTTCTCTCCCTCAATCTCAATTACTTCCATTTGACGTTAATTGAAATCTGTACCAGGTTACGAAAACAATGATAATTACAATAACAGATGCGCCGGATTTAGCACACCAAGCGATAAGTTAATAGTTGCTTAATCATCCGTCCCGCATCTCTGATTTGTTCCGCTTTTCCATTTTCCAAAACGAATATGTTTATTTAGATTTAGTCTACAAGGCTGTAATTAATGAATAATTAGTAGCAGAAGGGAACACTGTATTTAAAGCCCAACTCCAGCTTATCCATAACCCATACTATGCACCAGTTAAAATAAAAATAAAAAAAGCAATACTTTTTGCCTTTGCTGCAATACTCACCTTATATCCATAGCTGTCCCCAGCAGACTTTTGCTTTGCAATCCAGTGCCAGTCCTCTACTGAATAGAATGCCCTCTTGTGAGCCCGGGGCATCAGGGATTTGCCCTCTGGAGGGCCATCATTAAGCTGGACTAACAAGAGAACGTGGCAGAGAGCAGGCCCAGGTAATGCACATGTAGCGGCAGGCTCCTGAAGAGCACACGCTATGTGTTTTTCAAAGTTAAACTTTACCCAAACTGCAGTTTGGTTTGAGTCTATTTGTCTAAATTTGACTTCTGTATCAGTCTGACTGGACTGTGAGATGTTCAGCCTGGCCACAGGGGGGCACTGTCTCTGGTGGCAGGCGTGGAACTATGGTCTGGTCAGGTGCTTAAATTACTCTCTCGGAGTTAGGTCAGTAGGAGTGGCCCTCTCGCTGTGCCCTCTGGGAGAGGGTATTTAAGATGCGGACGTCACAAGGTTCGGGGTTCTGGTCCAGAATGATGTGCTGATTACATGGCCCTTGTCCTCCTGACCAGCCCCCGGGAAGGCTATGGCCTGGGGTGTGGATTCACCCGACTTTAATGCCTCGGGGCTGGCTGGCCCAAGGCAAGGAAACTAAAGGAGGATTCTGAGGTGGTTGGGTGCCGTCTCCGGATCGGGAGAGACCCAGTGTACTTCGAGCATTCCAGGGGAGGACTCTTTAGGGCGCGTACACACGGGCGGATTGTCTGCCCAACTAAGTTCGTCAGACAATCCGACAGACAGTCCGTTCAAAATTTGAATGAACGGACTTGACCACACACGATGAGCAGACAGTCCGCTGAAAGCGTGCGTGATGACGTGTACGGCACGTACGGCGGGACTAGAAAAACGACGTCCTATACACTGCAATGCAACCTTCGGCCGTGTAAATCCTTTCTGAGCATGCGCCATACTTAGTCCGTCCAACTTGCCTACACACGAGCGGACTGTTCGCTGAAACCAAGTTTGGACGGACAAAACCAAGTTTGAACGGACAAAATTACGGAAATTCCGTAAGACTTTGTTCGTCAGACAGTCCGCTGAAAAAGTCCGCTGAAGCCCACACACGAGCGGATTGTCCGCTGAAACACGTGTGTACGCGGCCTTAGAAGGACACCACGTACGGGTTGGTTTTCTTAACAAGAGCCTGGAAGGGCTGAAGTAACCGAGAGAATCCGGTCTTGTGGATATCGCCAAGCAGGCTGAAAGATCCAGATATCCTACAAGTATTCTACAGCTTAGTTTCCCTACATGTTCTGCAACAACGTCGGTGACAAAGACTTAGTTCCTGAGTAATCACCTTGTTGGCTGCTAGGCCTTGTGAGAGAGGGACTGTCCAACCTGAGCGCTCATCCAGCTGCAAATGGCTATTCTCTGGATGCAGTCAAAGTAAGCAAGTTCTCTAACGTTTTTGGACTTTGACATTGAGAGTATCTGAACTTCCTTTTCCAACCCTCTAATCCCAAGTTGCAAGACTTTTCAATGGTTTTTGAAAATAAAATCCATTCAAGTGGATCTATTGTCAGTCTCAAGTTACTGGGCCATCTACCACGGGACATCCCCTAGACGTGTCACAAGGAGAACAGAAGGTAACGGTAAGGCCAAAAATAACCAGCAGCTCCTTCAGGGGTTAGTGCTACACACATGACTACAGTAAGCCCTTGTACACACGGTCGGAGATTCCGACAACCAAATCCGAAACTGTTGCATACACACGGTCAGACAAAGTTGTCGGAAAATCCGATCTTTCAGAACGTGATGACGTTATTTCGTTACAATGGGACTACGTTCAGGCTAGTAGCCAATAGCTTTGATGTAGGAATTTGATCTGAGCATGCGTGGAACTTTGTCCGATCGGAATTCTCTACACATGATCGGAGTATGTCCGATCGGAGCATTTTGTCGGAAAATATTTCCAGCAAGTTGGAAAATTTGGTCCAACGGATATTCCGACGGAAACAGTCCGATGCAGACCACACACAGTCGGAATATCCGATAAAACGGTCCGATAGGACACATTCCGAGGGAATCTCCGACCGTGTGTACAAGGGCTAAGTATTCATTTCCAAGTCCACTTTTGCTATATTTTCCTTTAAGGACATTGAAAGTGCTATATATGCCCCCCAAAAAGTCACGAAAGTATGTAGACCGTATGTAGTATGTCCTTATTTTCTCTGCCAGTTAGCTTCAATCCCAGACAGCGTCAGATTTCAACCCTTTGATTGCCAGTAGCACTAACACACACGCACACACCATACACCTCCCTTACTAGAGTAGTGTTTGAACGGATCAATATACTAGCGTCCCCAGTAGTATAGTGTTCCCAAAAACGTGGCGTTAGCATGATCAGTCCAGACACCTGTCAGCACCTGCGCTTAGCCTCTCTGCCCAGCCCACCCGACCGCATTATAAATAGATCACTGTCACAAAACACAGCACACAAATCTGCAGCATTAGCAGAGTCACGCCTGATTCCTGCTAGCACTAACAGTTAATTTTTTTTGTAGCCAGTCGCTGACGACCAGGTCGCTGACAACCAGGTGCTCTTTTACCTGTGAGTCGCACTAGCTGTGCCTATAAATTTAGTGGCCAAAATGTCCAAACAGAGGTACACTATTGAAGAGACCTACACGTTACTGAGAATGACAGATGAGAGCGAAGGGGAAGCCTCACTGTCAGATTCAGGCTCAGTATACAAACCTGTAGAGAGCAGCCGTACCCTGACAGATATCTCCGATGACAGAGTAATGGTCCCTGCTAAGGTCAGGCATACCCAACCCTGTTGGTGAGGTGCAACAACCAGAGGGCTCTCAAATACAGTAGAGAGCCAGTACTAGTGCTGCTCAACCTTCTGGTGAAGTGGCAAGCACCAGCGGCTAGTACCAGCACTGCAGTAACACTTGGTGATGTGGCGAGTCCCATAAGTGCAGTTCAAGCTGGTGCCGTGACTAGCACAAGTAGTGTCCTGCAGCCACCAAGATTTCAAAGAGAGGATTCCTTCCTGATGCATTTGCAAATCCTGATAGGCAGCCCACCACTTCTGCAGCGCCCGTACTGCCCCCATTCACTGGCCAACCTGGAATTAACAGCGGATTTTAGCACCCTTGACTTTTACAAGCTGTTTTTCACTGAAGATCTGTACAGATCTATTGTGGACCAAAGCAATTCACACGCTGGTCAATTTAACGCCGCAAATCCAAATTTGACCCTTGCCAGAGAATTTGGCTGGAAACCTATAACGGTTCCCAAATGTAAGACCTTTCTGGGCCTATCCCTCCTCATGGGCATTACTAAAAAGAGTGAGTTGCAGTCATATTTGTCCACTGTCCCAATTCACCATATGCCCATGTTCTCTGCTTACATGACCAGGACTAGATATAAGCAAATCTTACGGTTCATCCACTTCAACGACAATGAACTCTGTCGTCCTCAGGGTGACACTGAGGTGACCCTGAATATGATCCGCTCCACAAAATTTGGTCCCTTGTAAACCACTCCAATCAACAATTTGCAGCCTTGTTTATTCCCAATCAAGTTGTCTGCGTTGATGAGGCCCTGATTACGTTTTCTGGCCGCCTTGCTTTAAAACCATTTCTCCCCAGCAAACGTACCAGATATGGGGTCCAGATGTATAAGCTCTGTGACAGGCCACAGGCTATACATATAGTATTATGATTTATGATTGAAAGGTTAGCAATCTGGAGCCGTGTGACCGCTCAGACTACATAGGGAGCAGCGGTAAGATTGTTTGGGACTTGGTGTCACCCTTATTCAGAAAGGGGTACCACTTGTATGTGGACAATTATTACACAAGCGTGCCACTTTTTAGTCACCTTTTTAATTCTGGAATTGGCGCATATGGCACTGTGCAATCTTCCCCCAATGCCGACTTATACGAGGGAGAGAACCTGCTTGAGATATAATAAATTGCTTGCAGTGAAGTGGAGGCACACATGGAATGTTTTCGTTCTGTCTTCCATTCACGCAGACACAGCAGTCCAAATTCCAATGGCGACCGGCGTTGAGAAGCCCCTTCGTGTCCACGAATACAACCTTATTATGGGAGGCGTGGACTTCAATGACCAGTAGATGGCGCTATACTTAATTGCCCGTAAGACCAGACAATGGTATAAAAAAGTGTCTGTATACTTATTCCAATTGGCTCTGCTGAACGCTTATGTGCTATACAAAGCCTCAGGAAGAACTGGATCCTTTTTAAAATTCCACGAAGAGATCATCACAGCCCTTCTGTTTCCAGACTTCCCAATGCAAATGCAGAGAGCCGGCTGTATGAGAGGCACTTTCCGGATGTCCTCTGTGGTACCTCTACCCAATGAACGCCCCAAAGAAGATGCCGTGTCTAGAAAACACGTATATAGGTGTGACACACGCTTTTGTTGTCCCTCCTGTCCTGACCAACCTGGTCTCTGCATCTGTGACTGTTTTCGTCGCTACCACACACTAGTGGAGTATTAGCATAGGGTACAGCACAATCCTAGGGCACACTATCACACAGGGTCTCGGAGGATATTAGATAGCCATTGCGTTTTTAGAAACCCTAAGCTGGAACTTTTATAGTTACAATCAAAGTGTAAAAAACATTTTAAAAAACATAAAATAAAAATGGAAAAATAAAAAAGCCTAAAATAGTTATTGTTTTATTGTTCTCTCTCTATTGTTCTGATCTGTTTTACTGTATTTTATGCTTAACTGTAATGCTTTATTGTTACTGTGTTTAATCATCTTTGCTTTGCAGGTATGGCCTACTGTTTTATTGTTAACCATTATTTGATTTGCAGGTACGCCATTCAGTTGCAGCATTGGTTTATTTATTTTGACAGCAACAGGGTTTGCTCTCACTATACATAAATCCGTGACTCCAGCGCTGTGGGGGGTGATTTCACCAGCACAGTTAAAAAAAAAAGAGCATATATGCTGAAGCATGGGGGCAGGGGTGGACATTAGGGGCAGATTGCCCCTATGCTTCGGCATATATTTTTATTTTCCTTTCTTGGCAGAGATTTCTTCATCCACATCGATCGAGCCACGGGCTGAATGAAAATAAAAGAACTGTGCATGTATGCCCATCATTAGAAGTGGGTGGATGCAGGGCGGTATTCTAATGGTGGGCATACCACCGATCAATCGATGTGAATGGAGGAATCTGTTAGGTTCACCTTTTTCATTTAACCCACAGGCTGCATGGAAAAAAATGGGATTTTTATATACAGCTTACCTGTAAAATCCTTTTCTTGAGAGTACATCACGGGACACAGGAGCTTCATTACATAGTGGGTTATATAGGCACCTCTGGTGATTGGACACTGGTTGACCCTAATTAAAGAGAATTCCTCCCCTATATAACCCCTCCCATTTGGGAGGCACCTCAGTTTTGTAGCAAAGCAATAAGGAACCACGTAAAACCCAAGAGGGGCGGGAGCCCTGTGTCCCGTGATGTACTCTCAAGAAAAGGATTTTACAGGTAAGCTGTATATAAAAATCCTATTTTCTTGATCATACATCACGGGACACAGGAGCTTCGTTACATAGCAATGCTCAGGTTGAGGGGAGGGAGACACAGATCATAAATATAGACCGCCAGGGACCTGAGGACCTAAACTGCAGCCTGCAGTACACTGCGCCCGAAGGCGATATCCTCTTGCCCTCTGACATCCACCTGATAGAATCTGGTGAATGTGTGGACTGATGACCAAGTCGCAGCCTTACAGATCTGAGCCAGGGAGGCCTGGTGATGCACTGCCCAAGAAGCACTGATAGCCCTAGTAGAGTGCGCTTTCACCTGAAAAGGAGGAATCTTCCCCTTTAAGTTATAGGCCTGAGAAATAACCTGTCTGATCCACCTTGAGAGAGTGGACTTTGAAGCTGCCTGACCCCTTCTAGGGCCTTCTGGCAGAATAAATAAACAGTCAGTTTTCCTTATCTGAGCAGTTGCTTGAAGATAAAGACTGATTGCTCTAACCACATCTAAAGTGTGTAAGGACTCTTCCTCTATGGACTGAGGATTTGGAAAAAAGGATGGTAGGATTATATCCTGATTCAGATGGAAACCTGAAACCACCTTAGGTAGAAAGGACCCGTTGGGACGCATAACCACCCGGTCCTTATGGATAATTAAATAGGGCTCTTTACAGGAAAGAGCTGCCAATTCTGATACCCTTCTAGCCGTGGATATGGCTATTAGAAAGACCAGCTTCTTTGTCAAGAGAGCTAAAGAAGCCAGATGCAGAGGTTCAAATGGTTGGGCCTCTAAGGCCGAGAGAACCAAATTCAGATCCCATGGGCATACCGGAGGTTTGACTGGCGGTTTTATCCGCATAGCCCCCTGGATAAAAGCCCGTACTAGGGAGTGTGATGCAAGCGGTCTTTGAAAAAAAGACCGATAGGGCCGAAATCTGCACCTTGATGGTGCTTATGGCCAAATTCATTTCAAGGCCTGATTGGAGAAAGGCCAAGATTCTGCTAATGACATACCTTCTAGGATGCCATCTCCTGGGTTCACACCAGGAAACATATGTCCTCCAGATCTTGTAATAGATACGCCTGGAGGCCGGCTTTCTGGCATTGACCAGAGTGGAAAGGACTGGCCCCGAAAGACCACGGTCTCTCAAAATGTGGGTCTCAGCAGCCAGACCGTCAAATTCAGACTGCGTAAAGCAGGATGGTAAATTGGACCCTGTGAGAGCAGATCTGGCCGGAGAGGGAGGGTCCATGGCCTGCCCACTGCCAACTTCATGATTTCTGCAAACCATGGTCGCCTGAGCCAAGCCGAGGCCACTAAAAGGACCGACTTCGACTCCCTCTTGACCCTTCCCAGGAACCACGATAGCAGCGGGCTCGGGGGGAAGGCATAGATCAGATTGTACTGATCCCAGGGAACCGTCAGAGCATCTGACCCATGAGCAAGTGCATCTCTTGTCCTTGACACAAAGTTGTCCAGTTTCCTGTTGAATCTGGACGCAAACAGATCCACGTCTGGAGTGCCCCACTTGTGACATATGTCTTGAAACACATCGGGGTGCAGAGCCCATTCTCCTGGGCACAACTGCTGGCGGCTGAGAAAATCCGCCTGCCAATTCTCCACTCCTGGGATGAAGACTGCAGAGAGGCACGGAACATGCTCCTCTGCCCAGACAAGTATGCGATTCACCTCCTTTTGGGCCACCAGACTTCTGGTACCGCCCTGGTGATTGATATAAGCCACTGCGGTGGCATTGTCGGACTGAATCCGAACTGGGAAACCTCGCAGTCTGTGAGACCACTCTAAGAGTACCATGTAAACTGCCCGAATCTCCAAGATATTTATGGGCAGCAGACTTTCGGTCGCAGACCATTTTCCCTGCGAGCATGTTCCCTCCAATACGGCTCTCCAGCCTGTCAGGCTGGCATCCGTTGTGACAATCTTCCATGAGAGGGGAAGAAAAGTTTTGCCTTTTAGCAAATTTCTGGTTTGTAACCACCAGACAAGACTTTTGCGTGCCCGGGGGGATAAACGCATAGGAAGATCCAGGGATTGGGGCTTCCTGTTCCAAATCGCAAGGATGCATCTTTGCAGGGGCCTTGAGTGGAACTGGGCGAATGGGACGGCCTCGAATGAGGCGACCATCTTTCCCAACAGTCTCATACATAGGCGAATGGAGGAAGATCTGCTGCCCAAAATCAGGCGCACCAGATCTCCAATGGCCAAGGCCTTTGGCCCTGGAAGGAACACCTTGCCCTGAGCGGTGTCTATAATCAGACCCAGGTAATCCAACCTGGTGGTCGGTTGCAAAGACGACTTTTCTAGGTTTATAATCCAACCTAGGCGGCCCAGATGTTCTAGCGTTCTGGTGACGCTGCGACTTAGGCACGTTGTAGTTCTCTCTACGAGAAGCAGGTCGTCTGGGTAAGCCATGACGGCTATGCCCTGAACTCTTAAGAGGGTCTAGAATCTTCGTGAAGACTCGGGGGGCCGTAGCTAGGCCGAACGGCAGGGCCACAAATTGAAAATGGCGCTGCTCTACCGCGAACCTTAGAAACTTCTGGTGTGCGGGAAATATTGGCACATGGAGATATGCATCTTTGATATCTATTGATGCCATGAATTCTCCTCCTTGCAGGGAGGAGACCACAGTGCGGATTGACTGCATCCGGAAGGTCTGGATGTGTAGAAACTGGTTTAAGTTTCTCAGATCCAAGATAGGTCTGACACTTCCGTTTGGTTTTGGAACGGTGAAGAGATTCGAATAAAAACCTGAACCCTGATCTTTCGGGCTCACTTCTACTATCACACCTTGGGATAGTAACTGATCTAAGGCCAGGAATAGCGGTTTCTGCTTTATCGGATCCTTGGGGATCCTTGACCTTAGAAAACGAGAAGGTGGAATCTTCTGAAACTCTAGCCTGTAGCCCAGAGATACCGAAGAGATCACCCATTTGTCCTGAATCTCCTCCCGCCAGGCGCCTGCAAACTGCAGGAGCCTTCCCCCCACTCGGCCGAGCGGGGGCGCCCCTTCACAAGGAGGTCTTGGAGGTCTGCTTGGCAGGCTTCCGCCCCCAAGTCCTTTTCTGTCCCTGGGCTCGGCCCTGAGGCTTTCCAGCAGCGGAGGGCTGGGAAGGCCGTCGCCACTGTTTAGAGCTTGATGCTTCGGGAGAAAGAGTATGCCTGAATGAAGGACGTTTACTCTTTTTGACTGGAAGGAGTGTAGATTTACCTCCCGAAATATTTTGGACGAATTTATCTAATTCTTCTCCAAACAAACGCTCCCCTTTAAATGGGAACCCAGCCAAATGCTTCTTGCATGACATTTCAGCAGCCCAATTTTTTAGCCATAGAGCCCTACGCATGTGTACCAACATGAGGGATAAACGTGATGCTTGTTGGACAGAATCCAAAATCGCATCAACTATGAAACACAAGATGTGAGGCATCTCTGCATATTTCTCTACTTCCTCACTGGGGAGGAGTTCAAACATTTGTTTAACCTGTTCCCAGGGCTGGTGCAAGGATTTTTGGCACCCTAGGCGAAACCTCATTTTGCCGCCCCCCATTGGCCCCGCCCCTGACTCCACCCCCAGCATACCGCTTCACCAGCGCTCAACAATTCCGCCTCACCAGTGCCCATAAATTGCAGACTTGGGGGGACATTTGGCAGATCAGTCAACATAATTGATATATATACACTCACATTTTAAAATTAAATGTCATGGTCATCACATTCACATAATGTTATTCTCATTAAGGCCCCTTTTACTCTGGGGCGGTGCGGGCGTCGGCGGCAAAGCGCTGCTATTTTTAGCAGTGATTTACCATTGTTTTAGCGGCGGTCTGCGTTTAACGGCCGAAAAAGGGTTAAAACCGCCCACAAAGCGCCGCTGCAGTGGCGCTTTGCCGGCGGTATAGCTGTGCTCCCCCATTGATTTCAATAGGTAGGAGCGGTTTCACCACTCCAAATATGCGGCTAGCAGGACTTTTTTCACCGTCCTGCTAGTGCACCGCTCCAGTGTGAAAACCCTCAGGCTTTCACACTGGAGTGAAAGGGGCCGATTTTTTCAGGCGCTAATAGAGAGAAAGCAACAGTTTTTTGCTTACCTCACGGTCACACCAGTAACCTGTTGCTGGCACCAACTGTATTTGCCAGCCTGTGTACCTGCCTCGTGTGGAGTGGTGCCTCTTCTCTTCCTGTTCCAGCTAGCCCAGGCTGCGCGCACCTGACCCCAAGCTCAGAGAGTGGCCTTCAAGTGCCACACCGCCGACGTCGCCCTGCTGTATCCCATGATGATGCATGCTGCATCCATCCTCCATCCATCCTCTATTCCAGGAGAGCGTGGGGGTGGGGCCAGGGGTGCTGTGCTATCAAAAGACACCTGTTATCATGTCACAGAGGACTGAGGGGGAGAACGGCTGCTGCTGCTGTGCCTGTGTTATCATCATGAGTAATGTCACAGACCGTCGGACTGACAGAGAATGGAGGGGGGGCGGCTGCTGTGCCTGTGTGTTATCATCATGACGACCCCCCCCCCCACTCTCTGTCAGTCCGATGATCTGTGACATACTCATGATAACACACAGGCACAGCAGCCGTCCGCCCCCCCCCTCCACTCTCTGTCAGTCCGATGATGATCTGTGACATACTCATGAGAACACACAGGCACAGCAGTCGTCTGCCCCCCCCCCCCCCCCTCTCCTCCACTCTCTGTCAGTCTGATGATCTGTGACATATAACTCATGAGAACACACAGGCACAGCAGCCGTCCGCCCCCCCCCCCCCCCCCCTCCTCCACTCTCTGTTAGTCCGATGAACTTATGATTCATCAGCTGCTGCGTGTCATCATCATCATGGCTAATGTGACATAGAGCGGACAGAAACAGACTGACAGAGAGCGGATCGGAGGAGGGGGGGCGGATCGGAGGAGGAGGGGCGGATCGGCGAGGTGATACTTTAACAGAAGAGAGGATTACTGTACTGGAAAGCCAGAGCGGAGCGGGGCGGGGCGGGGTGGGAGGGCGGATGGCGCTGTTGCTTGGCACTGGCACAGTAGTAGTTGCAGCAAGGACAGTGCAGCCAGCCAGGAATAAAATAACCAGCGGCCGGGCGCCCTAGGCGGCAGTGCGCCCCAGGCGGTTGCCTAGTCCGCCTAGTGGTAGCGCCGGCCCTGCCTGTTCCTTAAGGAACTGACACAACCCCACGGCTGCGACTGTAGGTTGCACCACAGCGCCGGCCATGGAAAAGGAGGCTTTTAACAAGGTTTCCAGTCTTTTGTCAGCTGGATCCTTAAATACCTGCGCATTATCCAAAGGACAAGTTAGGTTTTTATTCACACAAGAGATAGCCGCATCGACAGATGGGGCCCCCCATTTCTTGGTGAAACTTTCCTCCATAGGATAATGCATGGAAAACCTCTTGGGAGGAGTAAACAGTTTATCGGGATGTCCCCAGTCCTCATATTTCAAGTCACCCATTAAAGGATGAATTGGGAAGGAACAAGCAGTCTGTGGGGCTTTCCTGACTCCCAGGGAAGAGACAGAGGATGTAGCGACTTCAGTAGCTGGCATTCTGAACGTGGTACGCACCAATTCAGTATAATACTGCACCTGCTTTCTGAGTGCCTGGGAGGAGGGGACTAACTCCTCTTCCTCTGACTCATCCGACTGCTCATGATCCCTATCCAAAGATAGGGATCTCTCCTCATTTTCAGAGCAACTGTCTGAGAGAGGGATTTCAGCAGAGGGAGGGGATCTACCCCTTTTTCTGCTATCTTTTAGGGAAGCAGAAATAAAATTTCATTATCCTCCCTTCAAAACCCTCCAATGTAGCCCTAAGGGAGTCCTCAGTGACATAGACCGGGGCTGCGACATTAGGAGAGGCTGCAAAGCCTGAAAGGGGCACTGACTCGTCTTGAGATGCAGGCTCCAGTCTTGCAGAGGGGGATGGTAACTTGCATGCACTTTTGGAACCCCTGGACCTAGGCGGTGATTTGCCAGTGCTTTTATTACCTGCCCCTGAAACCCTCTTACGAGGAGACATAGTACTGAGCTACAAAGCAGAGGTACTAGTACAAATGCAATCACTTGCTGTGCTTAAAGTCTCACAATAAATCAATATATGCTTAACTGCACAACCTGATGCTGAGTAGGTGTCTTAAGGTTTGCCTGGATCCAATCCCACGGATGCTTACAGCCCACAGCTCCTGTGTCTCACCTTACAGTCCCCTGACGCTCTGGGCTTTTAAAAACGGCCGTTTGGCGCCTGCACTGCAGCATTGAGCACACTAATCGTGCACAGCTGGCAACCACACCCCCCCTCCTCCATCAGGCCCGGAACGCGCTCGACGCACGTGCACGAGGACCGCGGGATCCGGGGGGGGAGGAGTACCCAAAGGGAGCAACGTGGGACCCCTGATCTGCGTGGGACCCCTTTTTTACTTTAACTGTGGCAGGAACTGCAAGGAGACGTGAGTAGCTGGACGAACCAGGCTTTCACTGAGCGTGTTTGTATTGAAAGGCATGTAAGTATGCATCAGGCTGCTCTTACTCCCTCAAGTGGTGAAAACCAGGTAAGACATACAACTACTCATAATGAAGAAATCCATTCATATATTTAAATATATAGGATGACTTCCCTTACCTGTTCCCCGCCGCAGGAATTGCTGATCTCAGACCAATTCCAGCCTTCACCCATCACGGCGGGTATTGTTAGCCAACCTTCAGGCGTATCTGGGGTTCTTACGAAAAGATCCTCCTACCTGGGCCATGTAAAAAGCTCTGCCAGAAACTTACGGGCGCCCTGAGTCAACAGTACCCCAAGTCTGGTTGTCCCAGAGCCCAGTCTTCCAATGGAGAGGACTTACAGGCAGAACCTCGTTTCTTCGGCAGACGAGGCCCGGGTACCATACCATCTTGGGAGTCAAATATCGGCCCGAGGTATGGATCCGGTTTGTTGTAGCCCTTCGGCCCTCGCCGGGACCCGCATAGAGCTAAGTTTTACGTGACCATCGACCAGACACTGGCGAAAAAACTGAGGTGCCTCCCAAATGGGAGGGGTTATATAGGGGAGGAATTCTCTTTAATTAGGGTCAACCAGTGTCCAATCACCAGAGGTGCCTATTTAACCCACTATGTAATGAAGCTCCTGTGTCCCGTGATGTATGATCAAGAAAAGAACATTACAATATATGCCCAACAAGGACCAGCGACGTACTGTTTTGTTGCTGGACTTTGAGTGGTTATACCAGAATGATGCCTGCAGGTTTAGGTATCATCTTGGTATCGTTTTTTCAGCTGGCGGTCGACTTTCATGTAAAAACAATCCTAGTGGCTAATTAGCCTTTTAGGAGCAGTGGGAGGAAACGTTTTTCATGGTTTTCTCGGGCTCTCCTGTCCTCCTGGGAACCCGAGAATGCAGCTGGTAGTTCCACCAGCTGACCATAGAGCTGATCGGAGACTAGAACGGCTCCAATCATCTCTATGGCCTTTAGAAACCGGAAGCTATGAGCATTTCATGACTTCAGTTTCGCCGGATATAAATAGAGCCATTCGGAAATTGGGAAAGCATGTTATCACATCAATCTTGGTGTGGTCAGATGGTTTAAGGGCTGAGGAGAGATCTAACAGACCCCAATTTTTTCAAAAAAAGAGTACCTGTCACTACATATTGCTATCATAGGGAATATTTACATTTCCTGTGATAACAATAAAAATGATAAAAAAAAATAAAAATTAAAGGGACAGTGTATAAATAAAATAAAAAGCGAAATTCATTAAAAAAAAATGTAATAAATGAAAGCACCCCTGTTCCCACATGCACAAAGGTGAACGCAAGCATTGGTCTTGTGTTGTATGTAAACAGTAATTGCACCATGCATGTGAGGTATCACTGTGAACGTCAGATCGAGGGCAGTAATCAAGGTCGAGATCGGGGGGAAGTAAATATTGCAGTAGAACGGCTCTGTAAATCTAAAGTGGTAAACTGTAAAGGCTTTTAAATATGTATATAGTTTGTCGCGGCTGCACGGGTGTGCATAATTTTAAAGCATGTCGTGTTTGGTATCTATGTACTCAACATAAGATTGTCTTTTATATTTTATCAAGCATTTTGGCAATATAATGTGTTTTTGTGCATTAAGATTCAAAATTACCCCATTACCCCTTTTTGGAAAGTGTAGAGTCCATGGAATATTTTATATTTTGCCACAAGTTTCGGAGGAAAAAAAAAATGTTCACACAAAGTTGTCACTAAACAATCTATTGCTCAAACATGCCATTGGGTATAGTGGAACTACACCCCAAAATACGTTCTGCTGAGTACGGAGATACCTCATATGTGAGACTTTTTGGGAGCCAAGCCCTGTAGAGGACCCCGAAAAACCAAGCAGCGCCTTCAGGATTTCTAATGACGCATACACATGATCACTTTCCAGCGGACCAGAGTCCGTCGGACAATTCGATCGTGTGTGGGCTCCAGCTGACTTTTTCTTCCCAAAAGTCTGGCGGACCTAGAAATAAAACTGGCTTCAAATCTTTCCGATGGACTAGAGTCCGGTCGAAAAATCCAGTCGTCTGTGTGCTAGTCCGATGGACTAAAACCGACGCTAGGGCAGCTATTGGCTACTGGCTATGAACTTCCTTATTCTACATCAGTGATATGCAATAAGCGGACCTCCAGCTGTTGCAAAACTACAAGTCCCATCATGCTCTGCCTCTGGGTGTCATGTTTGTGGCTGTCAGAGTCTTGCTATGCCTCATGGGACTTGTAGTTCTGCAACAGCTGGAGGTCCGCTAATTGCATATCCCTGTTCTACGTCATCACGTTCAAATCAGTCTGACTTTTGGAGTGATCGTGTGTGGCCAAGTCCGTTCGTTTGAAAGTCCAGCGGACCTCAGCTGAAAAGTCTGTTGGATTGTCCGCTGGACCAAGTCTGGTCGTGTGTACGTGGCATAAGTGTGCAAAATTGGGATTTCACTCCTCACTGCCTATCACAGTTTTGGAGGCCGTGAAATGTCCAGATAGCACAACCCCCCCCCCCCCCCCCCCCCAAATAACCCAATTTTGGAAAATAGACACCCCAAGGTATTTACTGAGAGGCATGGTTAGTATTTTGCAGATCTCATTTGTTTTGGAAAATGAAGAAAGAAAAGAAAAACATATTTTTTTCCTTTTTTCCAAACTTTGTGACAAAAAAGCGAAATCTGCAAAATACTCACCATACCTCTCAGCAGATAGCTTGGGGTGTCTACTTTCCAAAATGGGGTCATTTGGGGGAGTTTTGTGCCATCTGGCCAATTCACGGCCTCCAAAACTGTGATAGCTAGGCAGTGAGGAGTGAGATGTACGCAATTAGAAAGCCTGAAGGTGATGCTTGGTTTTCGGTGTTATGTACGTGGTTAGACTGCCAAAAAGTTCCACACATCTTGTATCCCTTTACTCAGGAAAAGCAGCAGAGCAAAAGCAGCTATCTGACAGTTCACTAGAGTTTTCCCGTGGCTCTCTGTATCCTTATACCTGCTTATATAGGCCTCGTGGTACCCCTGTCAGCGTGGTACCCCTGAAGGCACTGGTGTCCGGGTCTCCCGGACACAGCATTCAAAACCAGGACTGCCTGGGTCAACATCGGACAGATGGCAACCCTAGTTAATGGGCCAACATGTGGATGCCCCTGGGAATGAGCGGGTTGAACAGGCACAGCCAGGAAGGTGGAGGGGTCCGGTCTCTGGCCCCCATCCTCACATTGACGTGTGCAAATTGGGCTGAGAAACACGTTTAGGCCTGATTTACACCTATGCAGGTTGTACTTTGCATATTGCAGGTGCATGTTGCGTTTTTCAATACATGGCTTTTCATCCATTGAAGTCTATGGAACAAAAAATCTGAAAAAAAGTCCCTGGCTCTTTCCATAAAATACTCCGGTGGGAACTACACTCATAGGAAAGCATGTTAAATGGACTGTAGTGTGTTTCTGCAAAATTGAAAATGCACTAAAAAATGCATAGGTGTGAACCAGGCCTTACCCTGGAGATCAGTACAGCTTGTCGGGTGACCAGGTTGCTCACTTTGACCATGCACAAGGCAGCTTGGACCCTCTGCCTACAAGCTTGCTAGATTTGCTTGGAATGAAGACGTTGAGTAAGGGTCAGTTCGCACTGCTGCAATCGATGTTGATCTGATTCTCAGTGTGATTGTAAAGGAAATTTGTAAGTTCTGTATATAATTGTATTCTATTTTGTATGTATTGCACACTGCCCTTACTGTGCACACGGTACTAATAATGTTTTCATTACATATTTGCATTCTTTTGAGTCCTGATTAGAATTAGCCAGCCTATGTTACGTCCCTTGTTACCATACAAGTACAGTTGTAATATTAATGTGTTACCTACGTAATCATGTGTATAAAAACCTTCAATTGTGTCATGATAAAGCAAAAAAGTTATATGGAAAGATGCTGAGCATATCTTTTGTGTCTGTTCCCTACTGCAATAGTTATTTGGAACCACTAATCAATATGAGGATAGGAATTGCCTATCTACAAAATGGCCAGGACACGATCATGTAGTGTAGCTTTGCTGTTCTATGGGGCAGTGTGAACAGAGCCTAAAAGAGCACCTAGAATGAAGACAATCAAAAAGTCCAGGTTTGGATGGGCTGTGGAAGGGTTACAACCCCTGTCTGCAATGGGACCACCAACAAGGGAAGTTCAATCATCTGTCCAGAATAGTGTATTAAAAAAAATGAATCCTCGGATAATAAAACAAGTCTTACTTTGCTACCCTGGCATGGAAAGCACTGAGTCCAGTCAGACCACGGACCGAGCCGGCAGTCTACGGGTGTGGGAGTGTCTGCGCTTCTGGATGATCTGGTGGATAAAACATAAAGAAGAAGAATACAGCAATCTGATCCAGGAACAATTTTTATTCAGGTTTAGTTAGCATCTTATTGAGTATGACTTCTCAGGGTTTCAGAATTACTGCCTTCCCAGGTTCTCAGGGCTACTCCATCCCCAAGCAGACACGATACCGAAGATAGAGACAGCAGACATACTACAGGAAATGGTTAGAGACTGCAGACATGATACGAGAGATGGTCAGAGATGGCAGAAATGATACAGGAGATCGTCAGAGCCTGCAGACATACTACAGGAGATGGTCAGAGCCTGCAGACATGATACAGGAGATGGCCAGAGACTGCAGACATGATACAGGAGATGCTCAGAGCCTGCAGACATGATACAGGAGATGCTCAGAGCATGCAGACATGATACAGGAGATGGTCAGAGACTGCAGACATGATACAGGAGATGGTCAGAGACTGCAGACATGATACAGGAGATGGTCAGAGCCTGCAGACATGATACAGGAGATGGTCAGAGACTGCAGACATGATACAGGAGATGGCCAGAGACTGCAGACATGATACAGGAGATGGTCAGAGACTGCAGACATACTACAGGAGATGGTCAGAGACTACAGACATGATACAAGAGATGGTCAGAGACTGCAGACATGATAAAGGAGATGGTCAGAGACTGCAGACACGATAAAGGAGATGGTCAGAGACTACAGATATGATACAGGAGATGTTCAGAAACTGCAGACATGATACAAGAGATGGTCAGAGACTACAGACATACTACAGGAGATGGTCAGAGACTGCAGGTATGATAAGGGAGATTGTCAAAGACTGCAGACATGATACAGGAGATTGTCAAAGACTGCAGACATGATACAGGAGATGGTCAGAGACTGCAGACATGATACAGGAAATTGTCAAAGACTGCAGACATGATACAGGAGATGGTCAAAGACTGCAGACATGATACAGGAGATGGTCAAAGACTGCAGACATGATACAAGAGGTGGTCAGAGACTGCAGACACGATACCGGTGATGGTCAGAGACTGCAGACATGATACAGGAGATGGTCAGAGACTGCAGACATGATACAGGTGATGATCAGAGGCTACATACATGATGCAGGAGATGGTCACAGACTACAGACATGATAGAGGAGATGGTCAGGGACTGCAGACATGATACAGGAGATGGTCAGAGACTATAGACATGATACAGGAGATGGTCAGAGGCTGCAGACATACTACAGAGATGGTCAACGACTACAGATATACTACAGAGATGGTCAGAGACTGCAGAAATAGTACAGGAGTTGGTAACAGACTGAAGATAAGTTTGAAGAGACATTTTATATTCTTGTCAGTACGATTCACTAAAAAAATGTCATAGAAAACATAATACAGCATATAAAGAATCATAAGTGTGAAAGAAATAAACCAAACAGTATAACTTCCAATGGACATTTTTCTGCTCTGGCCCTGAGTACCTAGGCAGGGAAAACACTAAAGCCGCGTACACACGGGCGGACTGTCTGGCCAACTTAGGCCGCGTACATACGGGCGGACTGTCTGCCCAACTAAGTCCGTCAGACAATCCGACAGACAGTCCGTCCTACTTTGCGAATGAACGGACTTGACCACACACGATGAACAGACAGTCCGCCGAAAGCTTGCGCGATGACGTGTACAGCACGTACGATGGGACTAGAAATACGACGTCCAATACACTGCAATGCAACCTTCGGCCGTGTAAATCCTTTCTGAGCATGCGCCATACTTAGTCCGTCCAACTAGCCTACTCACGAGCGGACTGTCCGCTGAAACCAAGTTTGGACGGACAATATTACGGAAATTCCGAAAGACTTAGTCCGCCAGACTGTCCGCTGAAAAAGTCCGCTGAAGCCCACACACGAGCGGATTGTCTGCTGAAACACGTTTCAGCGGACCAAGTCCGTCAGACAGTCCGCCCGTGTGTACGCGGCCTTAGTCCGCCGAAACACATTTCAGCGGACAGTCCGCTCGTGTGTGGGCTTCAGCTGACTTTTTCAGCGTGCAGTCTGGCGGACTTAGTCTTTCGGAATTTCCGTAATACTGTCCGTCAGACTTTGGTTTCAGCGGACAGTCTGCTCGTGAGTAGGCTAGTTGGACGGACTAAGAATGGCGCATGCCCAGAAAGGATTTACACGGCGGAAGGGTGCTTTGCTGTGCCTTGGACTTCCTATTTCTAGTCCCGTCGTACGTGCTGTACACGTCATCGCGCAAGCTTTCGACGGACTGTTTGTGTATCCGTGTGTGGTCAAGTCCGTTCATTCAAAAGTAGGACGGACTGTCCGTCGGATTGTCTGACGGACTAAGTTGGCCAGACAGTCCGCCCTTGTGTACGCGGCTTAACAATTGACTAATGGGGTCCAAGGGCCACACAATAAGGGCCACAGGTTGGGCCCCAGAACTTTATCAGATGGCAATTTGTATTCAGTCATTTTACAATAAACAGATCGCCGTTCATCAAGAGGAACCGTCAGAAGCGAATGATATTCGAGCATATAGAACAAGTCAGCCGTTAAAATGTTTCTATACAATTTTTGTTGTTTGCTCCTATAAAGCGCGCGGTACATCTGTTCATGGGATAATCCAGCAATGCTCTATCGGTTCTGAAAGGTAAACAGACTAATAACAACAAATGTTTAGAACTCATCGCTGTCCCCGAGGAGTCCAAGAGCCGCCATATACAGTATGAAGATGTAAAGCAAATGTTTGCTCCCTGTCTCGTGTGTTATGAACAATTGTCATTTTGTAAAATACTCTTTTTACATTTCTTCATCCTTTTTTCTCATCTCTGTGCTGCTGATCTCCTTCAGCCTCTTTTAGCCACTTCCTGTCTATAGGGGCTCCCTCCATCATCAGCTGCCCATCATTACTCGGTACCAACTTCCTGACAGTGACAACGATGGACCCCGCCCACATCACGTGTGTCGGCAAGACTGTTTGTAGTTTTATATCAGGACCACATGTCACAGGGTGACAACGCAGGAGCACAAATAACTACTTCCTGTCCGGGGGCCAATTCTGACTTTTTTATTTTTATTTTTTTCTATAAAATCACTTAGAACTCCAAATCATGGTATATTTGTTGAGCAGAGGCCATTGAAAATAAAATGGTTTAGTTTCTTATGACACACGATATTTGGGCAGCGGTTTATCAAATGCAAATTTTCAGGAAAAAATGAAATTTTGTGAACACAAACACAATATAATGGCTGATTTTTTTGTTGAACGTAAAAGATGATGTTACAGCAAATAAATAGATACCTAACACTAACACACATTAAATTACGCACACCCTGGGAACAGCGACCAATTATGGTGCCTAAAATTCTCTAAAGGGTGGCGCCCTTTGCAGGTTACCAGTTTAGATTTAGGCTCAATTCACATCTATGCATGTTGCTTTTTGAGCGTTTCTGCAGTGCTCTTTGCGGCGCTTGCCACGTTTTTGGACATGCGTTTTTACCACGATTTTACCACAATTTGCGTTTTGTGTTTTTTTTTTTTTTTTACACTGGATATAGTTGGTTGCTAAGGAGGGGGCCGGGAAGCCGGTCGCCGCATCCTTAAAGCGGGACTGCACTGCGGAAAAAAATATTAAAAGCCAGCAGCTACAAATACTACAGCTGCTGACTTTTAATAAATGGACACTCACCTGTCCCGGGGTCCAGCGATGCCGGCAGCCGAGGCCGATCGATCGCTCGGCTCTCGGCTGCTGCCGCCACCATTCTAGGTGAGGGAATCAGGAAGTGAAGCGAATCGGCTTCACTTCCCGGTTCCCTACTGCGCATGCGCGAGTCACGCAGCGCAATAGGAATTGTCCGCGCTGTCTCTGAGACCCGTGTGTGTCCCAGCAGACAGCGCGGCAGGACAGGAAATGGTGTAGACTCCCACGGGAGTCTATGCCTGGAAGTGGGTGTAAATACCTGTCTTTGACAGGTATCTCCACCCCCCTCCCCCCTGTAAGGTGCCAATTGTGACACCGGAGGGGGGGAGGGTTCTGATCAGCGGAGGTTCCACTTTAGGGTTGAACCCCGCTTTAACAACCGATGAGTCATTAGTTGTCAGCGGGCTTCCCCCTCAAAAAAAAGGATTGGCAGCTAAAAAAAAAAAACAACAACGTGGGTCGTCCCCCCCCCCCCCCCCCGGGTCCATACCAGGTCCTTGGGTCTTTTATGGATTCAGAGGGGATCCCATGCCAAAATGTTAAGAAAAATGGCGCGGGTGTCCTCCCAAGATCCATACCAGACCCTTATACGAGCATGCGTCCCGGCCGGTCAGGAAAGAGAGGGGACGAGCGAGCGGACCCCCCCCCCCCCGAACCATACCAGGTCGCATGCCCTCAACATGGGGGGATTGGTGCTTTGGGGCAGGGGGGCTCTGTGCCCCCACCCCAAAGCACCTTGCCCCCAAGGCCTCTTACCGACAACCCTTGCCCAGTGGTTGTCGGGGTCTGCGGGTGGGGGGGCTTATAGGAATATGGAAGCTCCATTTAACAAGGGGGCCACCAGATCCCGCCCCCCCCATGTGAATGAGCATGGGGTACATTGTACCCCTACCCATTCACCAAAAAAAAAAGTAGTGTAGTGTTAGGTCAGTAGCCAGTTTTTGACAAGTTTTAGACAAGTCTTTTATTAAAAATCTTCTTCTCCGCTTCTTCCTCCGCTTCTTCCTCCATCTTCTCCTGCATCTTCATCCTCCGGTTTTCTAATTTTCCCCCTGCTTCCCCCTCTGTCGCCGCTCCAGTTGACGACCCTCCTCCGATGCTGCCTCCCGCTGATCTGTCGGCGCCGATGTCCTGAATTTCTTAAATAACGGTGGGGGCGTGGCAATCGGATTACGTCATCCAGCGGCCACACCCCCCCTGTGACATCACGGACCCATCATGCCCGATGGAGGTGATGTCACAAGGGGGCGTGGCCTCCAGATGACGCAATCTGATTGGCACGCCCCTATCGTTATTTAAGAAATGCAGGACATCGGCGCGGACAGATCAGCGGGACGCAGCATCGGAGGAGGGTTGTCGGCTGGAGCGGCGACAGAGGAAGAAGAACACTGGACAAAGAAGACAGAAGAAGCAGGGGGAGAAGGAGAAGACAGGAGGATGGAGATGCAGAAGAAGATGGAGGAAGAAGCGGAGAAGAAGAAAAAGATTTTTAATAAAAGACTTGTCAAAAACTGTCTACTGACTTTTTTAACACTACACTACATTTTTTGGTGAATGGGTAGGGGTACAATGTACCCCATAATCATTAACATAGGGGGGGCTGGGATCCGGGGTCCCCCTTGTTAAAGGGGGCTTCCAGATTCCGATAATCCCCCCCGCCCGCAGACCCCGACAACCACCAGGCAAGGGTTGTCGGGAAGAGGCCCTTGTCCCCATCAACATGGGGGCAAGGTGCTTTGGTGTAGGTGGCACAGAGCCCCCCTTGCCCCAAAGTACCCACCCCCCTCCCATGTTGAGGGCATGTGGCCTGGTATGGTTCAGGAGAGGTTGCACTCGCTCATCCCCTCTCTTTCCTGACCTGCCGGGCTGCATGATTTTGGGGGAACCCCCATGCCATTTAAAAAAAAAAAATTAGTGTGAGGGTCCCCTCCGAATCCATACTAGACCCAAGGACCTGGGGGGTGACCCCATGCTATTTTTTTTCACAATTTTTTTTTTTAGCTGGCATTTTTTTTTTTTTTACATTGAGCTGGAAGCCAGCATACAGCTGATGACTCATCGATTGTTAAGGACGTGGTGGCCGGCTTCCTGGCCCTCTCATTAGCAACCAGCTATATACAGTGTAAAAAAAAAAAAAAAAAAAAACGCAAATCATGGCAAAATCACGATAGAAACGTGGTACTTGGATGCGGGTCCATTGAATTCTGTTCCATGCAAAGTTCTGCATTTTTGCGGGGAAAAAAGTCCCCGACCCTTTCCAAAAACGCAGAGGCACAAAATGCATTTCTACAAAATGCAAAATGCATCAAAAAATGCATTATGCCGCGTACACACGAGCGGATTGTATGGCGTACTTAGTCCGTCATACAATCCGACGGACAGTCCGTCATACTTTCCACTGAACGGACTTGACCACACACGGATACACAAACAGTCCGTCGAAAGCTTGCGCGATGACGTGTACAGCACGTACGACGGGACTAGAAATAGGAAGTCCAAGATACAGCAATGCAACCTTCCGCCGTGTAAATCCTTTCTGGGCATGCGCCATTCTTAGTCCGTCGGACTAGCCTACTGACGAGCGGATTGTCCGCTGAAACCAAAGTACGACGGACAGATTTTTGGAAAATCCGAAATTCTAAGTACTCCGGACTGCAAGCTGAAAAAGTCCGCTGAAGCCCACACACGAGCGGACTGTCCACTGAAATGTGTTTCAACGGACTAAGTACGCCATACAGTCCGCCCGTGTGTACGCGGCATAAGTGTTAGTTTTTTTTTTTTTTTACACTGTGTTTTTCGTTTTTTTTTTTTTTTT
The DNA here is from genome assembly GCF_037356315.1 of Lithobates pipiens. Classification (NCBI taxonomy): domain Eukaryota; kingdom Metazoa; phylum Chordata; class Amphibia; order Anura; family Ranidae; genus Lithobates; species Lithobates pipiens. Next base: position 322,775,598 of record NW_027507785.1, read on the forward strand.
ATCACTTTTATTGCTATCACAAGGAATGTCTTTATAGAGAGATCTGCACTTAAAAGCATCTGATCACAGCAAGATCAGTTGGGTTTTTACAAGTTAAAGAGGACCTGTCTACATAAGGGGGGAACCGGAAGTGAGGAAATACTCGTCGTTTCCAGTTTCTCATACCAGAGAGATGATCAGGGAAGATATAGTCCCCGGTGGGACGGGAGAGCCCAGAGAGACACCAGATGGCGGCAGGAGGGTAGAGGACACCCTTCCATCACTTGTAAAAGCAATCCAGCAGCTAATTAACCACTAGGATTGCTTTTAAATACAATACATTTGTATCTCTCTCTAAGCAATCTCTTCCCCTATCCCCTGGCTGATCAATGTTTATAAACAGTGTTTCTTTTTATCTCTCTATTTTATGTATGATTAATGTTTATAAACAATGTTACTTTGTATCTCTCTATTTCCCCAGCTGATAAATGTTTATTAGCAATGTTATTCTGTATCTCTCTATCTCCTCTCTGATCAATGTTTACAAACAATGTTACGTTGTATCTCTCTTTCTCCTGTCTGATCAATGTTTATAAACAATGTTACTTTGTATCTCTCTGTCCCCTGACTGATCAATGTTTACAAACAATGGTATTTTGTATCTCTTTATCTCCTGTCTGATCAATGTTTATAAACAATGTTACGTTGTATCTCTCTATCTCCTGCCCGATCAATGTTTATAAACAATGTTACTTTGTATCTCATTATCTCCTGCCCGATCAATGTTTATAAACATTGTTACTTTGTACGTCTATCTTCAATCTGAACAATGTTTATAAACAATGTTACTTTGTAGCTCTCTATCTCCTGCATGATCAATGTTTATAAACAAGCAACCACCCAATTCAGTCCTAGATTCCACGGTGGGATGGGAGAGCCCAAATAGTCAACAGAGGGCAGCAGGAGGGGGTGTAGGGGCTTTCCACTGCTTGTAAAAGCAATCCAGCAGCTAATTTTCCACTCCGATTAGTTTTACATAAAACAGCATCGCCGGTTGAAAAAAACAATATCAGAATAATGCCTGTGGCTGCAGGCATCATCCTGGAATACCACTTTACACCGGCAATGTAAATGTATGTTAGCCGGTCTAATAGTGTCAGTTTGTCTATAGATTCCAATCAGCCAATCACATGGCAACCAACTCATTTAGGCATCTAGACATGGTGAAGACGACCACCACTGGTTTCCGGAAAAACATGACAATGATGTCACTGTCCTCCAATGGCCTCCACACTCACCAGATCTCACCCCAGCACCTTTGGGATGTGGTGAAAAAGGAGATTGGTAATATGGATGTGCAGCCGGCAAATCTGCAGCAACTGTGTGATGTTATCAGTCACTATGGAGCAAAATCTCTGAGGAACGTTTCCAACACCTTGTTGTATCTACGCCACCAAGAATGAAAGCAAAAGGGGGTCCAACCCGGGACTAGCAAGGGGGACCCAATAAAGTGGCCAGTGAGTGTAAATATGGAGAGGACAGTCAGAGTCCGCAGACCTAATAGAGGAGATGAGGGTCAGAGAGTGAAGACCTAATAGAGGAAATGAAGGTCAGAGAGTGAAGATCTAATAGAGGAGATGAGGGTCAGAGAGTGAAGACCTAATAGAGGAGATGAGGGTCAGAGAGTGAAGACCTAATAGAGGAGATGAGGGTCAGAGAGTGAAGACCTAATAAAGGAGATGAGGGTCAGAGAGTGAAGACCTAATAGAGGAGATGAGGGTCAGAGAGTGAAGACCTAATAGAGGAAATGAAGGTCAGAGAGTGAAGATCTAATAGAGGAGATGAGGGTCAGAGAGTGAAGACCTAATAGAGGAGATGAGGGTCAGAGAGTGAAGACCTAATAGAGGAGATGAGGGTCAGAGAGTGAAGACCTAATAGAGGAGATGAGGGTCAGAGAGTGAAGACCTAATAGAGGAGATGAAGGTCAGAGAGTGAAGATCTAATAGAGGAGATGAGGGTCAGAGAGTGAAGACTTAATAGAGGAGATGAGGGTCAGAGAGTGAGAACCTAATAGAGGAGAGGAGGGTCCGAGAGTAAAGACCTAATAGAGATGAGGGTCAGAGAGTTAGGACCTAAAATAGAGGAGAAGAGGGTCAGAGACTGCAGACCTAATAGAGGAGATGAGGGTCAGAAAGCGAAGACCTAATAGAGGAGATGAGGGTCAGAGAGTGAGGACCTAATAGAGGAGAGGAGGGTCAGAGAGTGAGGACCTAATAGAGGAGATGAGGGTCAGAGAGTGAGGACCTAATAGAGGAGATGAGGGTCAGAGAGTGAAGACCTAATAGAGGAGATGAGGGTCAGAGAGTGAAGACCTAATAGAGGAGATGAGGGTCAGAGAGTGAAGACCTAATAGAGGAGATGAAGGTCAGAGAGTGAAGATCTAATAGGGGAGATGAGGGTCAGAGAGTGAAGACTTAATAGAGGAGATGAGGGTCAGAGAGTGAGAACCTAATAGAGGAGAGGAGGGTCCGAGAGTGAAGACCTAATAGAGATGAGGGTCAGAGAGTTAGGACCTAAAATAGAGGAGAAGAGGGTCAGAGACTGCAGACCTAATAGAGGAGATGAGGGTCAGAAAGCGAAGACCTAATAGAGGAGATGAGGGTCAGAGAGTGAGGACCTAATAGAGGAGAGGAGGGTCAGAGAGTGAGGACCTAATAGAGGAGATGAGGGTCAGAGAGTGAGGACCTAATAGAGGAGATGAGGGTCAGAGAGTGAAGACCTAATAGAGGAGATGAGGGTCAGAGAGTGAAGACCTAATAGAGGAGATGAAGGTCAGACAGTGAGGACCTAATAGAGGAGAGGAGGGTCAGAGAGTGAGGACCTTATAGAGGAGATGAGGGTCAGAGAGTGGAGACCTAATAGAGGAGATGAGGGTCAGAGAGTGAGAACCTAATAGAGGAGATGAGGGTCAGAGAGCGAGGACCTAATAGAGGAGATGAGGGTCAGAGAGTGAGGACCTAATAGAGGAGATGAGGGTCAGATAGTGAGGAGATGAGGGTCAGAGAGTGAGGACCTAATAGAGGAGATGAGGGTCAGAGAGTTAGGACCTAATAGAGGAGATGAGGGTCGGAGAGTGAAGACCTAATAGAGGAGATGAGGGTCAGAGAGTGAAGACCTAATAGAGGAGATGAGGGTCAGAGAGTGAGGACCTAATAGAGGAGATGAGGGTCAGAGAGTGAAGACCTAATAGAGGAGATGAGGGTCAGAGAGTGAAGACCTAATAGAGGAGATGAGGGTCAGAGAGTGAGGACCTAATAGAGGAAATGAGGGTCAGAGAGTGAGGACCCAACAGAGGAGATGAGGGTCAGAGAGTGAGGACCCAACAGAGGAGATGAGGGTCAGAGAGTGAGGACCCAACAGAGGAGATGAGGGTCAGAGGGTGAAGACCCAATAGAGGAGATGAGGGTCAGAGAGTGAAGACCCAATAGAGGAGATGAGGGTCAGAGAGTGAGGACCTAATAGAGGAGATGAGGGTCAGAGAGTGAGGACCTAATAGAGGAGATGAGGGTCAGAGAGTGAGGACCCAATAGAGGAGATGAGGGTCAGAGAGTGAAGACCTAATAGAGGAGATGAGGGTCAGAGAGTGAAGACCTAATAGAGGAGATGAGGGTCAGAGAGTGAGGATCTAATAGAAAAGATGAGGGTCAGAGAGTGAGGACCCAATAGAGGAGATGAGGGTCAGAGAGTGAGGACCCAATAGAGGAGATGAGGGTCAGAGAGTGAGGACCCAATAGAGGAGATGAGGGTCAGAGAGTGAGGACCCAATAGAGGAGATGAGGGTCAGAGAGTGAAGACCCAATAGAGGAGATGAGGGTCAGAGAGTGAAGACCCAATAGAGGAGATGAGGGTCAGAGAGTGAGGATCTAATAGAGGAGATGAGGGTTAGAGAGTGAGGACCTAATAGAGGAGATGAGGGTCAGAGAGTGAGGACCTAATAGAGGAGATGAGGGTCAGAGAGTGAGGACCTAATAGAGGAGATGAGGGTCAGAGAGTGAGGACCCAATAGAGGAGATGAGGGTCAGAGAGTGAAGACCTAATAGAGGAGATGAGGGTCAGAGAGTGAGGACCTAATAGAGGAGATGAGGGTCAGATAGTGAGGAGATGAGGGTCAGAGAGTGAGGACCTAATAGAGGAGATGAGGGTCAGATAGTGAGGAGATGAGGGTCAGAGAGTGAGGACCTAATAGAGGAGATGAGGGTCAGAGAGTGAGGACCTAATAGAGGAGATGAGGGTCAGAGAGTGAGGACCTAATAGAGGAGTTGAGGGTCAGATAGTGAGGAGATGAGGGTCAGAAAGTGAGGACCTAATAGAGGAGATGAGGGTCAGATAGTGAGGAGATGAGGGTCAGAGAGTGAGGACCTAATAGACGAGATGAGGGTCAGAGAGTGAGGACCTAATAGAGGAGATGAGGGTCAGAGAGTGAGGACCTAATAGAGGAGATGAGGGTCAGAGAGTGAGGACCTAATAGAGGAGATGAGGGTCAGAGAGTCAGGACCTAATAGAGGAGATGAGGGTCAGAGAGGGAGGGCCTAATAGAGTAGATGAGGGTCAGAGAGTGAAGACCTAATAGAGGAGATGAGGGTCAGAGAGTGAGGACCTAATAGAGGAGATGAGGGTCAGAGAATGAAGACCTAATAGAGGAGATGAGGGTCGGAGAGTGAAGACCTAATAGAGGAGATGAGGGTCGGAGAGTGAGGACCTAATAGAGGAGATGAGGGTCGGAGAGTGAAGACCTAATAGAGGAGATGAGGGTCGGAGAGTGAGGACCTAATAGAGGAGATGAGGGTCGGAGAGTGAGGACCTAATAGAGGAGATGAGGGTCGGAGAGTGAGGACCTAATAGAGGAGATGAGGGTCGGAGAGTGAGGACCTAATAGAGGAGATGAGGGTCAGAGAGTGAGGACCTAATAGAGGAGATGAGGGTCAGAGAGTGAGGACCTAATAGAGGAGATGGGGGTCAGAGAGTGAGGACCTAATAGAGGAGATGAGGGTCAGAGAGTGAGGACCTAATAGAGGAGATGAGGGTCAGAGAGTGAAGACCTAATAGAGGAGATGAGGGTCAGAGAGTGAGGACCTGATAGAGGAGATGAGGGTCGGAGAGTGAGGACCTAATAGAGGAGATGAGGGTCGGAGAGTGAGGACCTAATAGAGGAGATGAGGGTCGGAGAGTGAAGACCTAATAGAGGAGATGAGGGTCGGAGAGTGAGGACCTAATAGAGGAGATGAGGGTCGGAGAGTGAGGACCTAATAGAGGAGATGAGGGTCGGAGAGTGAGGACCTAATAGAGGAGATGAGGGTCGGAGAGTGAGGACCTAATAGAGGAGATGAGGGTCAGAGAGTGAGGACCTAATAGAGGAGATGAGGGTCAGAGAGTGAGGACCTAATAGAGGAGATGAGGGTCAGAGAGTGAGGACCTAATAGAGGAGATGGGGGTCAGAGAGTGAGGACCTAATAGAGGAGATGAGGGTCAGAGAGTGAGGACCTAATAGAGGAGATGAGGGTCGGAGAGTGAGGACCTAATAGAGGAGATGAGGGTCGGAGAGTGAGGACCTAATAGAGGAGATGAGGGTCGGAGAGTGAAGACCTAATAGAGGAGATGAGGGTCGGAGAGTGAGGACCTAATAGAGGAGATGAGGGTCGGAGAGTGAGGACCTAATAGAGGAGATGAGGGTCGGAGAGTGAGGACCTAATAGAGGAGATGAGGGTCGGAGAGTGAGGACCTAATAGAGGAGATGAGGGTCAGAGAGTGAGGACCTAATAGAGGAGATGAGGGTCAGAGAGTGAGGACCTAATAGAGGAGATGGGGGTCAGAGAGTGAGGACCTAATAGAGGAGATGGGGGTCAGAGAGTGAGGACCTAATAGAGGAGATGAGGGTCAGAGAGTGAGGACCTAATAGAGGAGATGAGGGTCAGAGAGTGAGGACAGGATACATTGTTGGTGGGGAGATGCTGCAGAAGAGAATACAAAGGTGGGAAGATGTCACATGAGACTAGTAGAGATCAATGCTGTTCCCCTAATCAATATTCCCATTACAGACTGCTGAGGTCCGAGACCGCACATCATATACCAAAGGGTCCGAGGGCCACAGTTTGGGGCCCCAGGGCTGTAGAGGGTGCAGATCTCTAGAAGATATCTCAGCAATGCAGCCATCAGACAATGAAATCACATAATAATGGAAACAATTCTGCAGGTGAAAAGACCTACCTGAGCAGAGATGCCGATTTCCCTTCCCTTCCCGCGGCGCAGACGCACGCCGACACCGAGCACAGCGCCAGAAGAACCGCATACTCAACAATTCTCATCTTCATAGATCCTGGGGTGGGATATTTCAGCACTTTAACACCATTTGCTTTTGAAATGGAAGTCTGGAGTTACATGAAGAACCCCCCGGAGCCGGGCCGGGTCGGGGGGGGGGGGGGGGGGTAAATCATTGACAGCAACTTCAATATTGTCCCAGAGAATCCGAGAAGAGGATTGCCAAACTCAGAGCAAACGTTTGGAAGGCCAAGGGGTGGGGAGTTGGAAATGTAATCACAGTTGTGTTTGCTAAACCGATCAACAATGGGGGGGGGTGGACTCCGATCTCGGTAAACCTTCCCCCCAGGATACCAGACTCTGATCATATCATTGGATTTTACTATAGACCTACATTTCAGTTTAACCACTTAAGGACCGGAAAATTTTCCCCCTTAATGACCAGGCCCTGCGTCACTATAACTGACAATTGCGCGGTCGTGCTACGTTGTACACAAATAAACTTGACGTCCTTTTTTCCCCCACAAATAGAGATTTCTTTTGGTGGTATTTGATCACCTCTGCGGTTTTTATTTTTGCGCTATGAACAAAAAGAGCGACAATTTAATTTTTTTTTTAAAAAAACATTATTTTTTACTTTTTGCTATAATAAATACCCCCAAAAAATAAAAATCTTCATCAGTTTAGGCCGATACGTATTCTTCTACATATTTTTGGTAAAAAAAAAATAAAAAAAATTGCAATAAGTGTATATTGATTGGTTTGCACAAAAGTTATATAGTCTACAAAATAGGGGATAGATTTATGGCATGTTTATTATTCTTTTTTTTTTTTTTTTTACTGGTTATGGTGGTAATCAGTGATTTTTAGCAGGGACTGCGACATTGCGGCAGACAGAAAAGTCCAGAAATTGTAATATGAAGGAGAAGGGATCTCACCGCTCCAGGAGCACACATGCAGGCTGTAAACTTTTCGGATGGGAAGCCACAGGTGCTGGCTATTACCACTAGCAACAGACGAAAAACAAGCTCTGGACTGCAGCACTCTTCAGAAGACCACTTTCTTTTATTGGAAAATCACATCACAGCTCAACAAACACAGCGAACAAGGAAAAACTGCTGATGTTTCGCACTAACTGTAGTGCTTATTCATAGCCATACAGCTAGTGCGAAACGTCAGCAATTTTTCCTTGTTCGCTGTGTTTGTTGAGCTGTGATGTGATTTTCCAATAAAAGAAAGTGGTCTTCTGAAGAGTGCTGCAGTCCAGAGCTTGTTTTTCGTCTATTGCGGCAGACAGATCGGACACTGTTGACACTTTTTGGGACCATTGTCATTTATACAGTGATCAGAGCTATATATATATATATATATATCCCCCGATTAGTGTAAATGACACTGGCAGGGAAGGGGTTAACACTAGGGGGCGATCAAGGGGTTAAATGTTCCCTAGGGGGTCGCTGTGAAGTGGCATAACTGCAGTGCCAATGTACCGATAGCAGTGCATTACAAGGTAAAAAAAAATTTGTAACAATGTTTATTGAAATGTCGCATTTCAATAAACTGCTTCACGACCGCCCACGGCACATATACTGCGGCATGGCGGTCGCTCTGCACCAGATCACGTACCCAGTACACGATCTGACACTTCCGGGCTCTGGGGCGCACGCGCGTGCCGCCGGCGACTTGCTCCTGCTGCGATCACACACAGCAGGAGCCCAGCGGCGGGTACTGCGGACTCGATGTCCGCCAGCACCCGTTGATCGTTTAGTACAGAGGGAGAACAGCAATCTGCCTATCTATGTAAACAAGGCAGACCGCCTGTCAGTGGAGAAGGCATGGATCCGGTGTTCCTGCTTAGGAGTGAACACGGATCAACACCTTCCCTTAGTAGGAAGCTCCTCCCCCACTGTACACTAGACATGTGCGATTTGTTTCATACGAATCGATAAATTCGTACGAATTTAATCCGAAATATGAATTTTTATGCATACGAATCCCGTACGAAATTTTGTTTACGAATTTCGGATCCAAATTCATAACGAAGATTCGCAATTGTTACGAAAAGTTAACGGACCTAAAAGTAAAAAAAAAAAACAGGAAGTCAGCACAGCACAGGGATGGTGGGAACCCCTATGGGGAATTTCTATGCTTACGAATTTTATACGAATTTCGGAATTTCGGATCCAAACCAGAATTGTGACTGTTTTTTTGTTAACCAATCAGAGGAAGTCAGCACAGCACAGCGATGGTGGAAACCCCTCATAATGATAAATTCATCATAACCAACTTTCGTTATTTTAACGAAAAGTTTACGAATCTAACAGAAATTCGTATTTCGGACGAACCCAAATCGAATTTTCATATGAAACGAAACAAATTTTTTGACAGCGCCCATGTCTACTGTACACAAGCACTGGCTAGGAACATATTTAACCCTTTGATCGCCCCTGATGTTAAACCCTTCCCTGCCAGTGTCATTAGTACAGTGGCAGCGCATTTTTTTTTATTTTTAGCACTGACCACTGTATTAGAGCCCTTTCACACTCACAGAGCCCGGGTGTCGGCGGTAAAGCGCAGCTATTCTTAGCCGCACTTTACCGTTGTTTTAGCGGTCACCCACAAATAAGGGTTAAAAGCGCCGGCAAAGCGCCTGCTGCAGCGGCGCTCTGCCGGCGCTGCCCATTGAAATCAAGGAGCCGTGTACTGAACGATCCTAAAGCACCTCAAAGAAATTTTTTTGATGTCCTGCCAGCGCACCGCTCCAGTGTGAAAGCCCTCGGGCTCTCTCATTGGAGTGACAGGAGAGGCGCTTTACAGGCGCTTTACAGGCGCTTTGCAGGCTATTTTTAGCGCTATATCACTTGTAAAGCACCTCCGTGTGAAAGGGGTCTTGGTGTCACTGGTTCCCACAATACGTCAAAAGTGTCACTAATGCCGCGTACACACGGTCGGAAATTTCAGCCAGCAAAAGACCGATGAGAGCTTTTACGACAGAAAATGCGACCGTGTGTAGGCTCCATCGGAATGTAGCTGGCCGAATTCCCGCCAGCAGAAATTTGAGAGCAGGTTCTCAATTTTTCCGACGGAAAAGCTTTCTATCGGAAATTCCGATCGCGTGTATGCAATTCCGACACGCAAAAACTCACGCGTGCTCGGATTCAACTAGGAGACGGAAGCCATTGGCTACTGGGTATTGAACCTCCTTTTTCTAGTCCCGTCGTACGTGTTGTACGTCACCGCATTCTTGGCGGTCGGAATTTGGTGTGATTGTGTGTAGGCAAGACAGCTTGAGCGAAATTCCATTGGAATTCCGTCGGGAAAACCATCAGAGCTTTTTCCGACCAAAATTCTGATCGTGTGTACGCGGCATTAGTGTCTGATTTGTCCGTCGCAATATCGGAGCCCCGCGATAAGTCGCTGATCGCCGTCATTACTAGTAAAGAAATAAAAAAAAAAAATATCCCATAGTTTGTAGACGCTATAACTTTTGCGCAAAACAATCAATATTATTGGGATTTATTTTTACTACCAAAAATATGTAGCAGAATATATTTTGGCCTAAATTGATGAAGAAATTAGATTTTTTACATTTTTTTTTTTATTGGGAATGTTTAATAGCAGAAACTAAAATATATTTGAAGAGGGATATCTTTGTTATGGTAGCAGCTAGCAGCCATAACCCCGGTATCTTCTTCAGTGGGCGGTCCAGTTTCCGATAATAGTGATCTCTGTGGCGGATTCGCCGCAAGATCACTTTTATCGGTGGTGGGAGAGGGCCTCCCCCAGCCGCTCTCCGGTGCCCTCCGCCGGATACTCTTCTGTGTGTGGTATGGAGATGAGTGAGAGGAGGTGGCCTTCACCCGTCTCCATTCCATTGCAGGGCGGAAACAACGTCAAACGTCACTTCCACCCATGGCTCTTAACCACTTGCTGCCGCCCTATAACAAAAGCACGGCAGCATAGTGGTTTCAAAATCCTGACCGGATGTCATATGATCTGATCAGGATTTTGAGCCGCTGCGCGCCCCCTGGGGCGCGCAACGCGCCGATCGTTGTTGCGGGGTGCCAGTCTGACACCCTGCAACTACGATCTCGGTAAAGAGTCTCCTTCGGAGACTCTTTACCACGTGATCAGCTGTGTCTAATCACGGCTGACCACAGTGTAAATAGGAAGAGCCGGTGATCGGCTTTTCCTCACTCGCGTCTGTCAGACACGAGTAGAGGAGAGCCGATCGGCTGCTCCTCTGACAAGGGGGGTCTGTGCTGATCAATTATCAGCGCAGCCCCCTCCCAGGATGCCCACACTGTACCACCAGGGACGCCAACAGACCACCAGGGATGCCCAGCACAAGGTATGCCACCCTAGACCACCAGGGATTCCAGTCAGTGCCCACAATGAATGCCAATCAGTGCCCACAATGGGCATCACTGATTGGCATGCATTATTGTTTGGCACTGATTGGCATCCATTAGTACAGTATAAAACAATACAATGCCGCCTATCAGTGCCCATCTGTGCCGCCTATCAGCGCCCATCTGTGCCGCCTACCAGTGCCCATCCAAGCCGCCTATCAGTGCCCGTCCGTGCCACCTATCAGTGCCCATCCGTGCCCATCTGTGCTGCCTATCCATGCCCATCTGTGCCACCTATCCATGCCCATCTGTACCGCCTATCCATGCCCATCTGTACCGCCTATCCATGCCCATCCGTACCGCCTATCCATGCCCATCCATACCACCTATCAGTGCCAATTTGTGCTACCTATCAGTGCCCATCCGTGTTGCCCATCAGTGCCGCCTATCAGTGCCCATCAGTGCGGCCTATCAGTGCCGCCTATAAGTGCCACATATCAGTGTCCATCAATGCCACCTCATCAGTGCCACTTCATTGGTGCCACCTCATCGGTGCCCCTCAGTGCCGCCTTATCAGTGCCCATGAGTGTAGCCCCATCAGTGAAGGAGAAAACTTACGTATTTACAAAGTTTTGAAACTGAAACAAAAAAAAACATATTTGTTTTCAAAATTTTCGGTATTTTTTTTTATTTGTTTAGCAAAAAATAAAAACCGTAGAGGTGATCAAATACCACCAAAAGAAAGCTCTATTTGTGGGAAAAAAATGATAAAAATTTCATTTGGGTACAGTGTAGCATGACCGCGCAATTGTCATTCAAAGTGCGACAGAGCTGAAAGCTGAAAATTGGTCTGGGCAGGAAGGTGTTTAAGTGCTCGGTATTGAAGTGGTTAAAAGGGCCATTTATTTTTTTTCAAATGCCAATTTTTAAAAAATATATATACATAACGTTTGGGGGTTCTAAGTAAAATGTGCGCAGCAGCTCCTTGCACTGCACAGTTAAAGAATGTAGAATTATACTTTAGCGCGTGTACAAATCTCATGCAGCATCCCCAATCCTGCAGGTTGTATTGCGCTGCGGATTGGTGAGATGAACATGAATAACATGGTATTATGGTGCCACCTAGAGGTCACTGAGCAATAAAACAGTCTTTTGGCATATTAGGGGCCCTTTGCTAATAAATGTCCTTGTTGATGAAAATGCTGCAGGATTTTTAAACTAAACCTTTATTGAGCAAATTATAGAAGCTTCCATCGTATTGAATTGAAAAAAATGCTTATTACCTTTTGAAAATTCGAATTGCCTGGCTGTCACGTTGACCCTTTTTCCTTCATTGCTTCAAGTTCTGTGACCCTTCAACAGGTATGCAAGGAAAGACTTTCCTTCAACTTTTCCTGATCTGTACGGTGCATCTGTGAAGTATTCACAGCGCTTCACTTTTTCCACATTTTGTTATGTTACAGCCTTATTCCAAAATAGATTTAATTTATAATATGGGAAAGGTTCCCCTGGGGGGGGTTAGCAGCAAGGTTAATGATATCAGGAAATTAATAAGTTAAAAGAAAACCCTTCATTGAAAAGTTGGCATAGCATGGACATATAGCAGTTAAAATATCAGCTCTGGTGAGGAGATATGATACCATTCCAAATACAGAAAGTGCAAACCATAGATTATATACAGCATCATATATTGGCGAGACTGTTGTATAAAAATCCCAACGCGTTTCGACCTAAAACTCCCCCCACTCACACCCTTTATTGGTAACTATACCCTATGTTTTCTTAATAGAAACAATTTGTCTACTAACAATTTGATTACACTTGAAATTTTAACATTTTATTCTCTAAACAGTCAACCTATCCCCTGAGGAAGGCCGTGACCATGTAGGTCGAAACGCGTCAGTGAATTTTATACAACAGTCTCTCTAATATGTGATGCTGTATATAATCTTGTGTTTGCAATTTTTGTATTTGGAATGGTATCATATCTCCTTGCCAGAGCTTTTAACTGCTATATGTCCATGCTATGCCAACTTTTCAATAAAGGATTTTCTTTTCACTTATTAATTTATATAACTGATATCATTAACATTGCTTCTAAAAAACCCCCTGAGGGAACCTTTCCCATATTGCATTCATTTGGGGTGTGCAGCACCAATATCTCTTACATCATGTGTCTTTCCCATGCTGTGGATTAAGTGTATCATTTTCCTAAAATTCTACAAATAATCCTCCATAATGACAACGTGAAAGAAGTTTGTTTGAAACCTTTGCAAATTTAATAAAAATAAAAAATGAAAACAATCACATGTACATAAGTATCACAGGCTCCTCCCATGTACATAAGTATCACAGGCTCCTCCCATGCACATAAGTATCACAGGCTCCTCCCATGCACATAAGTATCACAGGCTCCTCCCATGCACGTAAGTATCACAGGCTCCTCCCATGCACATAAGTATCACAGGCTTCTCCCATGCACATAAGTATCACAGGCTCCTCCCATGCACGTAAGTATCACAGGCTCCTCCCATGCACATAAGTACCACAGGCTCCTCCCATGCACATAAGTATCACAGGCTCCTCCCATGCACATAAGTATCACAGGCTCCTCCCATGCACACAAGTATCACAGGCTCCTCCCATGCATATAAGTATCGCAGGCTCCTCCCATGTACATAAGTATCACAGGCTCCTCCCATGTACATAAGTATCACAGGCTCCTCCCAGGATCCAAACAATCATAAGCCCGCAAGCCTCCTGGTCTCCACCAACCTTCTTTGGGCAGACTATCTCCCCAAAGACCAAAGCCAAGAGTCTCGGGGTTATTTTAGACGCACAAATGTCAATGGATGCGCAAATAGGATCTGTAGTCAGTGGATGTCACCATCTGCTGCGCATGCTTTGCAGACTCATCCCTTTTATCCCAAAGAATGACAAAGCAGTGGTAGTTGGAACAATCATTAATTCACGACTGGACTACGCAAACTCGCTTTACATAGGATTACCACAATATCAACTTGCGCGATTACAACTGATCCAAAACACGGCGGCAAGGCTGATAACAGGAAAAAAACCCTGGGAATCCATCTCTCCTTCACTGAGGAGCTTACATTGGCTAACCGTAAAAAATCGGATCACGTTCAAGACCCTTTGCCTCACCCACAAATGCGTGCATAGAGAAGCTCCGCAATACCTAATGGAGAAAATAAATCATTACACACCAAACCGCAGTCTTCGATCAGCCAACAAAAACCTCCTCCTCGTGCCCAAAGCCCGGTATAAATCCAAGGGGGATTGGAGATTTGCTGTCCAAGGGCCTCGGCTATGGAATGCTCTACCAATCAACATCCGCCTGGAAGAAAATCACCTGGCTTTTAGGAAAAAACTCAAAACCTTCCTCTTTTAGCAGATCAAAGCTCGCCACAGCGCCTAGAGGCGATTCAGTTCACATTGTGCGCTATACAAGTATTTCATTCATTCATTCATTCATGTACATAAGTATCACAGGCTCCTCCCATGCACATAAGTATCACAGGCTCCTCCCATGTACATAAGTATCACAGGCTCCTCCCATGTACATAAGTATCATAGGCTCCTCCCATGTACATAAGTATCACAGGCTCCTCCCATGTACATAAGTATCACAGGCTCCTCCCATGTACATAAGTATCACAGGCTCCTCCCATGTACATAAGTATCATAGGCTCCTCCCATGCACATAAGTATCACAGGCTCCTTCCATGTACATAAGTATCACAGGCTCCTCCCATGTACATAAGTATCACAGGCTCCTCCCATGCACATAAGTATCACAGGCTCATCCCATGCACATAAGTATCACAGGCTCCTCCCATGCACATAAGTATTACAGGCTCCTCCCATGCACATAAGTATCACAGGCTCCTCCCATGTACATGAGTATCACAGGCTCCTCCCATGTACATGAGTATCACAGGCTCCTCCCATGCACATAAGTATCACAGGCTCCTCCCATGCACATAAGTATCACAGGCTCCTCCCATGTACATAAGTATCACAGGCTCCTCCCATGTACATAAGTATCATAGGCTCCTCCCATGCACATAAGTATCACAGGCTCCTCCCATGCACATAAGTATCACAGGCTCCTCCCATGCACATAAGTATCACAGGCTCCTCCCAGGATCCAAACAACCGTAGGCCAATTACAAGCCTCAACACCATTTCTAAGATCATGGAGAAAGCTGTAGTACATCAGCTACAACTTTACCTGGATACTCACAAACTCCTGGACCCGCTGCAATCAGGCTTCCGCCCGGGTCATGGAACAGAAACAGCTCTCCTCAAGATTTGGGATGACGCCCTCGAAGCAGCAGATGACGGAGAGCCGTGTCTCCTCGTACTGCTAGACCTAAGTGCAGCGTTTGATACAGTAGATCACAATACTCTTCGCGTCCTTCCTAGGAAATCGGTCACAGACAGTGAAACTAGGAAAATTCCTCTCCGAAACTCGGGCAGTCACCTGCGGAGTCCCTCAAGGCTCTCCGCTGTCACCCGTTCTCTTCAACATTTACATTCGCCCACTCCTTCAAATCATCAGATGCTCAGATCTCTGCTTCCACTCTTACGCTGACGACACGCAACTTTATTTCCGGATCAATGGAAAAAAGATCACCAACAACAACTTGAAAACTGCCTCAAATCAATAGAGGACTGGATGACCACCAACTCCCTCCACCTGAACCAATCAAAGACAGAGCTTCTTATCTTACACCCAAATCATAAGCCCGCAACCAAAACCTCCTGGTCTCCACCAACCGTCTTTGGGCAGACTATCTCCCCAAAGACAAAAGCCAAGAGTCTCGGGGTTATTTTAGACGCACAAATGTCAATGGATGCGCAAATAGGATCTGTAGTCAGTGGATCTCACCATCTGCTGCGCATGCTTCGCAGACTCATCCCTTTTATCCCAAAGAATGACAAAGCAGTGGTAGTTGGAACAATCATTAATTCACGACTGGACTACGCAAACTCGCTTTACATAGGATTACCACAATATCAACTGGTGCGATTACAACTGATCCAAAACATGGCGGCAAGGCTGATAACAGGAAAAAAACCCTGGGAATCCATCTCTCCTTCAGTGAGGAACTTACATTGGCTAACCGTAAAAAATCGGATCACGTTCAAGACCCTTTGCCTCACCCACAAATGCGTGTATAGAGAAGCTCCGCTATACCTAATGGAGAAAATAAATCATTACACACCAAACCGCAGTCTTTGATCAGCCAACAAAAACCTCCTCCTCGTGCCCAAAGCCCGGTATAGATCCAACGGGGATCGGAGATTCGCTGTCCAAGGGCCTCGGCTATGGAATGCTCTACCAATCAACATCCGCCTGGAAGAAAATCACCTGGCTTTTAGGAAAAAACTCAAGACCTTCCTCTTTTAGCAGATGATCAAAGCTCGCCACAGCGCCTAGAGGCGATTCAGTTCGCATTGTGCGCTATACAAGTATTCATTCATTCATTCATGTACATAAGTATCACAGGCTCCTCCCATGTACATAAGTATCACAGGCTCCTCCCATGTACATAAGTATCACAGGCTCCTTCCATGTACATAAGTATCACAGGCTCCTCCCATGCACATAAGTATCACAGCCTTTGCCATGACAATCAAAATTGATCTCAGGTGCCTCCTGTTTCCACTGATCATCCTTTAGAAGTTTCTACAACTTGATTGGAGGTCACCTGTGGTAAATTCAGTTGATTGGACATAACTTGGAAAGGCACACACCTGTCTATAGAAGGTCCCACAGGTAACAGTGCATGTCAGAGCACAAACCAAGCCATGAAGTCCAAGGAATTGTCTGTAGACCTCCGAGACAGGATTGTATGGAGGCACAGATCTGGGGAAGAGTATAGAAAGATTTCTGCAGCATTGAAGGTACCAATGAGCACAGTGGCCTCCATCATCTGTAAATGGAAGAAGTTTGGAACCACCAGGAAACTGAGCGATCGGGGGAGAAGGGCCTTAGTCAGGGAGGTGACCAAGAACCCGAGGGTCACTCTGACAGAGCTCCAGCATTTCTCTGTGGAGAGAGGAGAACCTTCCAGAAGAACAACCATCTCTGCAGCACTCCACCAATCAGGCCTGTATGGTAGAGTGGCCAGACGGAAGCCACTCCTCAGTAAAAGGCACATGACAGCTCACCTGGAGTTTGCCAAAAGGCCCCTGAAGGACTCTCAGACCATGAGAAATAAAATTCTCTGGTCTGATGAAAAAAAGATTGAACTCTTTGGCCTGAATGCAAATGTCATGTCTGGAGGAAACCAGGCGCCACTCATCACCTGGCCAATACCATCCCTACAGTGAAGCATGGCGGTGGAAGCATCATGCTGTGGGGATGTCTTTCAGCAGCAGGAACTGGGAGACTAGTCAGGATCGAGTGAATGAACATTTGGCCAGCTGCTGTAAGCTTACATTCCATGGATTGCTGCGAGCAAGCAGGTCGGTGTATTTTATTGTAGAAGAGAAATTGCTTGTCTCTCTTCTGCAAGAAAAAGCCCGCCTGCTCGCAGCATGTAATGAACTTTTTTTCCACTTTAAGACACACAAACTTTGGGACAAAAAAAAAAAAAAAAACACAATGTAAGGCCCCTTTCACACGGGATGGATCAGTAATGATCCGCCCCGTGATGATCCGCTTGCTCAGCAGGGATCGCTCCGTTGTCCCCGCTGAGCCGGCGGCGGACAGGGCGGTCTCTGCACACTGTGCGGGGACCGCCCTGTCAGCTCTCCGCTCTCCTCTATGGGGATCGGATGAACACGGACCGTCTGTCCGTGTTCGTCCGATCCGCTCTGCAGACAGATAGAAAAATAGGATTTTCCTCCGTCTGCAGAATCGGACAGTAGCGGAGGCGGACGATAGCGGGTGTCTGCGGATGTTCATCCGCAGACACCCGCTATCCCATAGGGATGCATGTATGTCCGTATTTCATCCACAAACGGATGGATGAAATACAGACATAATGTCTGCATGTGTGAAAGGGGCCTAACATATACATTTCTGCATCCCAAGAGCTCATTTGCATTTGTAAGAGAAGGGGGGGGGGGGGGGGGGAAGAGGCAGCATTAAGCTGAAAGTCTGCTTTAATATTCAACAAGCTTTATTGCAAGTAGTGCAAATTCACAAAGCCAGAATGTAGGAACAGACCCTCTCCTACTCCTGCAATGTGCTTCTCCCCCGACAGGGGCTTAAGGTGGCCATACACTATACAATCTGATTGTACAATCTTTAAATTAAATATGCAGGCCCTTACACTATATAATTCTTGCAGATTGCATGCCCAATCACAGCGGGAGCGGGTTGCCGGGGGCGCTGGAAACCAGCCTTACCACCATGTATATATATATACAGTATATGGGCGGCAGTCGGTTTAGGGATTCACCATATAATAAAACCCTTCTATAATATTACAATAAGGCTCAAAGTCACATTGGGGTCAATTTACAAAATCTGGTGCAGCTCTTCACAGGAGCCAATCAGCTTCCAGGTTAAAGCTTAAGGCCTGGTTCACAGGAGCCAATCAGCTTCCAGGTCAAAGCTTAAGGCCTGGTTCACAGGAGCCAATCAGCTTCCAGGTCAAAGCTTAAGGCCTGGTTCACAGGAGCCAATCAGCTTCCAGGTCAAAGCTTAAGGCCTGGTTCACAGGAGCCAATCAGCTTTCAGGTCAAAGCTTAAGGCCTGGTTCACAGGAGCCAATCAGCTTCCAGGTCAAAGCTTAAGGCCTGGTTTACAGGAGCCAATCAGCTTCCAGGTCATAGCTTAAGGCCTGGTTCACAGGAGCCAATCAGCTTCCAGGTCATAGCTTTAGGGCTGGTTCACAGGAGCCAATCAGCTTCCAGGTCATAGCTTTAGGGCTGGTTCACAGGAGCCAATCAGCTTCCAGCTCAAAGCTTAAGGCCTGGTTCACAGGAGCCAATCAGCTTCCAGGTCATAGCTTAAGGCCTGGTTCACAGGAGCCAATCAGCTTCCAGGTTATAGCTTAAGGCCTGGTTCACAGGAGCCAATCAGCTTCCAGGTCATAGTTTAAGGCCTGGTTCACAGGAGCCAATCAGCTTCCAGGTCATAGCTTAAGGCCTGGTTCACAGGAGCCAATCAGCTTCCAGGTTATAGCTTAAGGCCTGGTTCACACTGATGGGACAATTGTTTAAACTTTGGAGCATTAGAAGTTGGACCCCCATTCTGTGCAATGGAATCATTCTAATCCGAGCAACGTGATTTGCTCAGACGTAGAAAAAGTTTCCTGTACTATTTTTGGTCTGAATTTCATTGACTTCTGTTACAGAAGTCGCATTCAAGTAGTGCCAAAGTTCCACCGGGGTCTGACTTCAAAGTCACGGGCAGTGTGAGCCGGGCCTAATTATACAAGATAAAGTTAGAACGGATTTGCTGCCATGCACATATAGAGAGATACAAAGTAACATTGTTTATAAACATTGATTAGACAGGAGACAGAGAGATACAAAGTAACAGTGCTTATAAACATCGATCAGACAGGAGATGGAGAAACAAAGTAACAATGTTTATAAACATCAATCAGGCAGGAGATAAAGAGGTACAAAGTAACATTGTTTATAAACATTGATCAGACAGGAGATAGAGATACAAAGTAACAATGTTTATAAACATTGATCAGACAGGAGATAGAGAGATACAAAATAACATTGTTTACAAACATTGATCAGAGAGGAGATAGAGAGATACAAAGTAACAATGTTTATAAACGTTGATCAGACAGGGGATAGAGAGATACAAAGTAACAATGTTTATAAACATTGCTCAGACAGGAGATAGACAGATACAAAATAACATTGTTTATAAACATTGATCAGACAGGAGATAGACAGATACAAAATAACATTGTTTATAAACATTGATCAGACAGGAGATAGACAGATACAAAGTAACATTGTTTATAAACATCGATCAGACAGGAGATAGAGAGATACAAAGTAACAATGTTTAAAAACATTGTTAAGAACAGAGATACATACATAGAGAGATTATTAACTCTTAGTTTTCCCTGATCAGCCCAATTTAACTCCTTCTTTACTGTTTCCCCATAACTATTATTTTCCCGACAATTTTTTTTTCGGGTTTTTCTAATCAATAATGTTTAAACATTTTTGTTTATATTTGTTTTGTTGTTTTTTTTTGTGTTTTTTTTTTTTTGTCACATTAAGTGAAAAAATGTTTATTTAATTTGTAACTTTGTAATCCTTTGTGTTGTGTCATTTTAAATGAGATGCAATATAGAATTTAGATTGTATCATTTCTATCTCCCGTCACAATGTTAACGCTGATCTCAGTACAATAAAATGTCAGGTTTCCTTTTTCAGTTTTGTTAGTTTTTTTGGTTTTCTTTTTGTCTGTGGAGTGCATATAAAATAAAAATCATTTTTGCAGGATAATAAGAAAGCTATGAATTTGCTTATCAAATCGATTGGGCCTTAGTAGAAATTGCTCTGGTCCGTAGGGGATTAAAAAAAAAAAAGTAAAAAAAATGTTACAGTATGGATAGGACTGTGGTAATAAGAAAATG
Organism: Lithobates pipiens; assembly: GCF_037356315.1. Lineage (NCBI taxonomy): Eukaryota > Metazoa > Chordata > Amphibia > Anura > Ranidae > Lithobates > Lithobates pipiens. The sequence continues at coordinate 322,795,837 of NW_027507785.1, forward strand.
CATTCTGCCCAGCAGCCAGCAGAGGGCGATATCTGACCATCTGAGTTCACAAGACAATTCTGGCAATAAAATAAAAACACAATCAGTAACTAACACACAACTCTTCCTGGTACATTGCAATTACATTTTATTTAAATTTATTTCTATAATAATATTAATAATATTGTATTTTCAATAATAATAATAATCTAATTCAACACAACCAATCAGCAATACAGAACTAACACACAACTTTTCCTGGTACATTGCAATTACATTTTAATTCAATTTATTTTTATAATTAGAATAATAATAATAATAATAATAATAATAATTCATTTTCAATAATAATAATAGTATATTTTCAATAATAATAATAATAATTAATTTTCAATAATAATAATAATTAATTTTCAATAATAATAATTTATTTTCAATAATAATAATAATAATGATACCTGTGTTTTTGTGAATGAGTAGAGGTACATAGTAGCTCATTTACATGGGGGGGAGGGGGGGCTGGTATCTGGGTGCCCCCTTACTGTTAAAAGAGGCCTTTAGATTGTGATAAGCCCCCCCCCCACTCGCAGGGCCCCACAACCACTAGGCCAGGATTGTGGGAAAGGGGCCCTTGTCCTCATCAGCATGGAGACAAGCTGCTTTGCCAGGTGATCCCCCCTTGACAAGGTACCCCTCTCCCCTGGTAATAAGCAAATGCATTCTGCCCAACAGCCAGCAGAGGGCGATATCTGACCATCTGAGTCCAAAAGACAATTCAGGCAATAAAATAAACACAATCAGTAACTAACACACAACTCTTCCTGGTACATTGCAATTACATTTTAATTTAAATTTATTTCTAGAATAATATTGTATTTTCAATAATAATAATCGAATTATAAATCTAAAATAATACAATCTATAATTTAATTTATATAATAATAATCATCATCATCATCATCATTTATTTCTATATAAACCCATTCTATAAAATGGGATAAAAACAATTTACCATTAATGGCATTTCAAAGGTAAATTCAAATCTTTTAAAACCAGCAGCTTTCATTATAATAATATCTGGTAATCCTGCCATGAAGGGATTATTGCGGGCGTGGTCCACTGGCACCATCAGGAAACCAGCCCTGAGAAATGCCATGCAGCCATTGGAGTGGATGTAGATGGGAAGTGGCTGCAAAGAGGTTGCAGGGGCTTAAAGTGTCGCTGACTTAGATGATGAAATGCAGGTTCATCCAAAGGTCAAACGTTTACAGCCTTTCATGCCCCCAAAATGGGGGGGGGGTGGGGGGCACCTCTTCCCCATAACCCAGGTCATGTCCATATATGGTCAATGACATCACCTGGGAGACCCCGCCCCTTTGTATATAACAGCTGTCATCTGGGGACCTGTCATTCAGCAGGAGGCATGCAGGTGTCCGGGCGTTGACGTTTTTTTTTTTTTCTTTTGCCAGGTTGTCGGGTGGCATTGGATGTACAACAAATTTTTTTTATTTTTTTTTAATATCAAAGACTTTTCTAAACCTGTGTTTTTGTGAATGAGTAGAGGTACTCCTTCACATGGGGGAAGGGCTGGTATCTGGGTGCCCCTTTACTGTTAAAAGAGGCATTCAGATTCTGATGAACCCCCTCACTCGCAGACCCCCACAACCCCTAGGCCAGGATTGTGAGAGGGAGGCCCTTGTCCTTATCAACATGGAGACAAAGTGCTTTGCAAGGGGGTCCCCCCTGGCAAGGTACCCTTCTCCCATGTTGAGCGCATGTGGCTTGGTTTGTTTCAGGAGGGTAGGGCCTGGCAAACCATGGTGCATGCATGGATAAGGGTCTGATGTGGATTTTTGGGGGGGGGGGGGGGGGTTCTCCTTTAACCACCTCAGCTCCAGATGGTTTTACCCCCTTCATGACTAGGGCATTTTTTGCTATTCCTTACTGCCCTACTTGCAATTGCACGTTCATGCAACACTGTACCCAAATTAATTGTATATAATTTTTTTTCATACAAATAGAGCTTTCTTTTGGTGGTATTTGATCAGCTCTGTGGCTTTTATTTTTTTGCGCTATAAACAAAAGAAGAGCAACAATTTTGAAAAAAAACACAATATTTTGTATTTTTTTCTTTCAATCATTTTTATTGAATTTAAATCTTTGATAAATACATCATGTATCATCAAAAAATAGGTATAAAGCAAAAACATAACATAAAAGACAGAAAGTTTAAATAAGGCAGGATTCATCAATCAGTAAAAGACAAGTTATACAAGGTATTTTATACAATTATATCTGGGACTATTCTATGGCATGAAAGACTTGGAATGTAAGGATGCACTTCTTTTAGGTTTACAACCTCTAAGTAAAAAAAACGTTGTCAATGGTCTAGAGCCAACTAGAAAAAGCAATAAGCTATCTAAATCTTAATAAGGATATATGTGGTCTCTTAAGGCCTGAAAAGGAAAGCTATAAATGTTGTATAGGAGGAGAAGTTGAGCTCGATCCAGAGCAATGATAACCTATTATGAACGAAAAGCAGTATATGGAAAATAAATTTCCATAAAAACTTCTATAAGGCAAACAGCCTAGGAGTAAGTAAATAAGACCTTCACGAAATAGCTATAGTCCAGTCTGCTCTCCTTATGTTTGTTATCTTATTCATTAAGAGACTTCGTAATATACAAATTTGAAATTTATATTAATAATATATAAAAAGGAAAAAAAAAATATATATATATATATAGAGAAAAAGAAAAGAAAAAAAATAAATTTAATTAAGGCTTAAGTGGGGGGGGGGGGGGGTAGAAGATTTAATTCGTAAACATAGCGGCAACTTCTACGGAGACCCCCGAGATCACCACTCCACCCCAATGGGCTAATATTTAGTATTTTATGCTACAATAAATATCCCCAATTTTATTTTTTAACCACTTAAGGACCAGCCTCATTTTGGAATTTAGGTGTTTACATGTTTAAAACTGTTTTGTTTTGCTAGAAAATTACTTAGAACCCCCAAATATTATATATTGTTTTTTTTTTTTAACACCATAGAAAATAAAATGGCGGTCATTGCAATACTTTTTTTACACACATATTTGCGCAGCGGTCTTAGAAGCGCACTTTTTTGGGGGAAAAAAAATCACTTTTTTGTTAGCCCAATTTTTTTTATATTGTGAAAGATAATATTACACCAAGTAAATTGATACCCAACATGTCACGCTTCAAAAGTGTGCCCGCTCGTGGAATGGCGTCGAACTTTTACCCTCAAAAACCTCCATAGGCGACGTTTTAAAAATTCTACAGGTTGCATGTTTTGCGTTACAGAGGAGGTCTAGTTACAGAGGAGGTCAAGAATTATTGCTCTCGCTCTACCGATCGCGACGATACCTCACATGTGTGGTTTGATCACCGTTTGCATATGCAGGCGCTGCTCACATATGCGTTAGCTTTTGCGCGACAGATCGCTTTAAAAAAAAAAAATTTTTAATTAATTTTACATAATTTTATACATTTTTTCACAGTTTAAAAAAAAAAATCTGGATCACTTTTATTCCTCTTACAAGGAATGTAAGCATCCCTTTTAATAGAAAAAAAGCATGACAGGTCCTCTTAAATATGAGATCTGGGGTCAAAAAGTCCTCACAGCTCATATTTGGACTAAAATGCAATAAAAAAAAAAATTGTCATTTGAAAAAATGACATTAAAAAATGTGCCTTTAAAGAGGAAGTAAACCCTGATGAGTTTACTCCCTCTTTCATTCCCTGCAAAGGCAAAGCATAATGGACTACTATGCATCGCATCGCATCGCATAGTAGTCCATTATGTGTCACTTACCTGACACAGGAGCCAGCGAAGTCGCGCTGTCCCCTGTAGTCCGCCGCATCCATCTTGTTGGTGGGGTCTCGCAGCTCCGCCGCTGTCATTCGGCGAAGCCGCGATGACGTCAATCCCGCGCATGCGCACGGGAGCCGACACGCGCGGCAGCTCCGTCGCTAAGAATGCCACGCTCAGTGCGCCTGCGCGCCGCTGTCTATGGCGCATGCGCCGTAGACAGCGGTGCCCGTTTTTGGGCAAATATCTCCTAAACCATATAGGTTTAGGAGATATTGCTTGGACCTACAGGTAAGCCTTAATCTAGGCTTAACTGTAGGTCAAAGTGGTTTGTAAGGGTTTACAACCACTTTAAGATGTATGGGAAGTGATGTTTTGACGTCTCTTCCGCCCTGCTATGGTATGGAGACGGGTGGGGGCCATCTTAGCCTCACTCATCTCCATACACAGGCACCGAGAGGATCGATCGCCTCCGCCGCTGCCAACGGTTCCGATATTGATTGGTTTGTGCAAAAGTTATAGTGTCTACAAAACAGGGGATAGATTTATTTTCATTATATTTTTTTTACTAGTAATGACGGCGATCTGCGATTTTATTTTTATTTTATTTTATTTATTTATTTTAATCTGGACTGCGACATTATGGTGGACACATCGGACACTTTTGACACATTTTTGGGACCATTGACAATTATACAGCGATCAGTGCTATAAAAATGCACTGATTACTGTAAAAATGTCACTGGCAGGTAAGGATGAGCTCAGGCATGTTCGCATACTCCACGTGCAGAGCCTGCCAAGAAGTCGGCATGGCGCTAGTCACAGGCAGTGAGACATTGCCCGATCTCTGCAGCCACGCATGGGGGGAATGTCTCACTGCCTGTGATTAGCGCAGCGCTGCGCCGACTTCCTGGCGGGCTCTGCACGTGGAGCATGCGGACACTCCTGAGCTCATCCTTACTGGCAGGAAAGGGGTTCACACTAGGGGGTAATCAAGGGGTTAACTGTGTTCCCTGTGTGTGTTCTAACTGAAGGGGGAGGGGACTGTCTAGGGGAGATGACAGATCGCTGTTCATAGTTTGTATGAACACACGATCAGTCTCTTCTCCCCTCAGAGAACCAGGATCTGTGTGTTTTAGATCCCGTTCCTTGGTGTGTCACGAGCGATCTCAGGAGCCCGGTGGTCATCACGCCCGCTGGTCACTCGCATCGGCCCCCGGGGGGGCGAGCGTGCGCGCCCCTAGTGGCCACAGGGCAAAGTGGCGTAACATAACGGTGTTTCGCCCAGCTGTGCCATTCTGCCGACCAGACAGCTGATCGGCAAGTGGTTAAACACACTTGGTGCCTTATCTGTATTAAATTAGCCTCAGAACCCATGTGGTTCGTATGTGATCGGGTTTAAAGGGATGAGGTGGCAACCCTAGTCCCCAACAACCATTGACAGACAGTAGGAAGACGTCATGTGAAAAAGTGGAAATAAATGTTCAGGCGCTCAAACCTTGAGCTGATCCTTACCTGTTAGCGCACAAAATAGCCTGACCTCTTTTTATTTTATTTTATTTTTTCCCTTTTTTTAACATTTGGCTCCCATTGATCTCAATGGGGTTCGAATTCGGCACCCGGACTTTACTCCTGTTTGCCGAGGCCTGCACAGCTCTCCCCCATACACAGCAGAGAGGTCGGGATCAGGGTGACACCCCTGCAGCCAATGGCAGCTCCCATCAGGCTGACTTTTGTTTTTCAGAAACTTGAAGGAAGCTCATTAGAAAACAATTAAGACACCTGGGGGAGGAGCCACAATGAACCTGAAGCCAAAGCAGCCTGGTTAGGTCTCAGATGAGTAATTTTATGTCTGTTACCAGGAAGTAAAAAAAAAAAAATGTTTTGACAAATTCCTTAAGTGACAGAAAGACAAGAGAAAAGGAAAGGGACGCAGGTCGCAGGACACTGCGGACACCATGGACATGGTAAGACTTTGTAAAATAATGGGGATTATGTGGGGTGGTGAGGAGGATAACAATGGAAGGTTGAATCTGGGGTACAAAAACCCTTCATGACCGGAGGGGGAGGGCTCTGCACCCCAAATTGTGTGCGACTTAATAAAAAAAAAATTGCGTCACTTATCATATAGGGAAATCTGAATTTCTTGGTTGACACCCCTGGAAGGATTTGTCCTTAGAAATTGTATTTCTGGGAATTGTCTCTGTGATCCTAATATGCAACATAAAATCGACAACAACAAAAAAATCTCTGTAGGTGGACAGAAAGCTGTTCCATTTTTTTTATTATTAAATTATTTTTTTTTTTTTAATCCCGCTTAGATCCTATTCAAATTATCATTATTATTAATTATATATTTATAATTATTATTATTATTATTATTATGAATTTTTTTTTTTTTTTTTTGCACTATACTCCATTTTAACATTGTTTCCTATGTATTTAGTTCACATCTGTTTTGAGACCGTGCATTCTTTGGCAAGGATCGGCTCCTTCTTCTTTTTTTTATTTTTTATTTTATTTTTTTATTTATTATTATTATTTATTTTATTTTTATTCCCCCCCCCCCCCCCCCCCCCCCCAGCAGATTGCTTTTTGTGTGCACAATGGACCCGCACCAAAAAACACAAGTGTTTTTGATGTGTTTTGTGTGGGTTTCCTTCCCCCCCCCCCCCCCTTTTTTTTTTTTTTTTTTTTTTTTTTGACTAATAGGAAAGTATGACAGTTCTGTACCAAAGAGTGTGACCTTGGTGCAACTTGAGTGCCACAGAATGCATCAAGTTGCATCAAAGTTGCACTCCATGAACACAACTGTCATACTTTCCTATTCGCCAAAGAAAAAAGCTTCAGAAATGCAACAACGCATCAGAAACTAATCAGCCGCTACCTGTATAGATGTAAACCCAAGCCCAATTCACATCTGCGCATAGCAGGAACTTGTATTCTTGCTATTTTTTATTTTATTTTTTGCACTTTTTCACGTGCTAACGTGTCTCAAGTATAGGAAAGCCCATTCGCTTGAATGGGTTGTCCTACGTGTGACAAATGGCGCAAAGAAGCGCCGGTACTTCTTCATTATGTGCCACTTTGTGTTGGTCTATCACATAAAATCCCAATAAAATACATTTACGTTTTTGGTTGTAACATGACAAAATGTGAAAATTTTGTCTGGTATAGAAGGGGTTAATTGTATCCCCAATAACAATGCTACATTGCAGCCTGCATTCATACAGATCAGGGATCACAATGTTTTGTATAATGAATTCTGTGATGTAGCAATTGTTTAACAAAGTATATTCTCTAATGATTACATTGTAACAATAATCCTTCACACTCACAGCAAACATGATCTCAGCTTTCCTGGAAGCCACAAAGGTACCAAGGTGACGCCAGCCTGCCAATCAATACAACATGAATGTTCATCACAATGGGCTCCGTTCACACAACTCCAACATAGGGATCTTTATTGTCGGCCATGTGACTGTCATTCCCAGTCTCATTGGACATCACACTCTTTAAAGCGGTAGTAATCTGCCACAAAAATAAAATTATTGTGCCCCTTGCAGGTTTAACCACTTGCCTACTGGGCACTTCACCCCCTTCACGCCCAGGCCAGTTTTCAGTGCTGTCACACTTTGAATGACAATTGCGCGGTCATACAACACTGTACCCATATGACATTTTTATCTTTATTTTTATTTTTTGAGACAAGGGGATCGTTCTTTTGGCGCCATTTAATCACCAATGGGCTTTATTTTATTTTTTTGCTAAATGAAAAAAGACCGAAATATAAAAAAAATAAAAGTTTTTGTTAACTTTCTTTATAAAATGTTCCAAATAAGTAATTTTTTCTCCTTCACTGTTGAGGGCGGGCACTTGGTGGCGCCACTGGTTGAGGGCGAGCACTTGGGGGCAAAACTTGGAGGCGCCACTGTTGAGGGCGAGCACTTGGGGGGCGCCACTGTTGAGGGCGAGCACTTGGGGGGCGCCACTGTTGAGGGCGAGCACTTGGGGGGCGCCACTGTTGAGGGCGAGCACTTGGGGGGCGCCACTGTTGAGGGCGAGCACTTGGGGGGCGCCACTGTTGAGGGCGAGCACTTGGGGGGCGCCACTGTTGAGGGCGAGCACTTGGGGGGAAGCACTTGGAGGCGCCACTGTTGAGGGCGAGCACTTGGGGGCAGCACTTGGGGGCGCCACTGTTAGGGCTGCACTGATAATCAGGAAACTGATGATTAGTGCCCTTATTATCGGTGTAGATGTGCCCTGTGTGGATTTGCTGGTTATCAGCTGTCAGCGTGAGGAGAGGACTGCCAATAACCGGCAAATACTATTTACACTGATCAGCTGAGGACACAGCGATCACAGATCTGTGCCGATGCGCACGGCAGGGGGTACTGTGGCAGTAGTGTCCTGGCATTTATATTTTAACTGTGTGTGTGTGTGTGTGTGTGAGAGAATTATTATTGTTTTTATTTTTATTTTTTTTATATAAAAAAAAATAATAATAAAAAAAAAAAATATATATATATATATATATATTTTATAATTATAAAAAAAAAAATTAGATCCCAACAAATGAAACTTCTATTACTGTGTTGCATGATGAGGGGTTTGTCAGTCAAGCTAATACTGTAAATTGGCCTGGTAATGAAAAGATATTATAGGCTGGTCCTCAAAGTGCTGAAAAAGCTTTTTTATGTATGGTTTGCACTTCTCTATGTGGATGGGGGTGTGGTGACGGTATTTTTTTAATTTACTGCTCCTTCTCACAATGCAACTCTGAGTTGGCTCAGTGAAATCAATGCCCTCCATGTGTGGCTGATATCTTATCCAAACAGCCGTTAAAGTGGACATTAAGCAAGCTTGTTCTCTGTAAAGTGGCAGCAAAGGGTCAGTAAGATGTAACTATATAATCTACAAATCTGGTCCACAAACGCAATCATGAAAATATGGAACATCAAACCTTTACAAAGCTGAAGCTGCCAGGCAAACCTCACCTAACATAATGAAACTTTGCAGTGTTTTTAAGACAAATACTTTAATTCTAACCCTGTGAGTGAAAACCGCCCCGTCAGGTTGTCTTGGTTGCGGCACATGGCTCTGCAGTGTTGACATTTGACTTCTGTGCAGCTACATTGTGATCATATTTCCCCTCGTTCTGAGTATCGCCTGCGAACAGGTTAGGTTTTCTGGACGTTTTCTTGCAAATATATTTAGGACGGTGCCTTTCATAAGGCCCCTATAGAAAACTTCTACAGAGGAAGCATGGAAGATGCAGTCCATTACTCAACTCTCCTTCTGAGAATGCTAGTTGCCTGGCTGCCATGCCTTCCCAATGGCTTCATTGAGATTCAGACCTGAACATGAATACAGATCAGTAATCCTGACTTCACTCTGACTTTCTAATTTTCATATTTTGTTCCTGGTCAGTAATTGGCAATAACCACTTACCGATCGTGCTACAGGTTAGATGTGCCAAAAGTAAGAACACAAACCTCCTCATAGTGTAGTAGGTAAGTAATACTAAGAAATGTTATTAAGACAAATCCAGAATACTCACACAGTAATGGTGAAAACCAAGCATGTCAGATATAAAGCTCCAACCAAATTCACGGACGATGTCTGGATGAAACGCGTTGGGTGGAGCCTGGATACGACATGTCACGCTGCTGTATGCACGGTCTGTAGCCGTCTTGCTGGCCTGAATGTGAATACAGAGCAGTAATCCTGACTTCATTCTGACTTTCAAGTTTTTATGTTTTCTCCAGGTCAATAATAGGCATTAACCCCTTACTGTGTTATAGGTGAATAAGGGCTACAGCGCAGTCATCCAGTTCTGGGAGAGTGGCTATTGATGTCCTCCTAGAACCCTGTGTGCCCTTGGGGCATTCATCAAGGTAAAGGGCCCATCACAGCAGTCCTTTACCACGTGATCAGCTGTGTCCAATCACCGCTCATCACATGTAAACAGCTACTTAAATAAAAATGCAGCACTTAAAGTCAATTCTAATTAAGTCCATAAATCTCATAGAGCACCCGGAGTGTAATAACATATAAACAGTTGTTGATCAGATAATGTTCCTCCACCGACACCACAGCACACCAGGCCTCTTGCCCTCAAGCATGGACCTAGGGTTGCCACCCGTCCGGGATTCACCTGAACAGTTTGGGTTTTTGAATCGTGTGTCCGGGTTTCAGGCGGACTAAAACCCAGACACATTATTCACACTGGGCTGTGGCTCTCCAAGCAACCAAGATAGTCCCACACAAATCTGTTACCATCTGGGAGCTGCGGGCGGCTGTCTGGGGGCAGAGCGATGATGTCAGCAAGAGCCATTTGGTCACACCCACGTTTTGCAGTGGCACGCTATTCGCACCACATTACTACTCTGCGTAGGGCACCCAAAGGTGTCCCGGGCTGCTGGGACACCTTTTGGGGTTTGGTTTGAAGAAAAGGCAACCCTATGTGGACCAATTACCAGACCGGTGAGTCGGCTTGGGCAGAGGGTCCGACTCACGGCCCCTGATAGAATAGACAGGAGGAACAGGAGTGCGGAGTGGTATGGGAGCCTGGCGAAGAGGATCCAGGCGCTGAAAGTGTTGCTGCAGTCAGTGTTGGGATTATGAGTACATGACACACACAGAGCACGGGTCAGGAGTAACAAATGAGTAAGCACAGTGTAGAAGTCAGGAGTGCAAATTGTCCCCCACCTTACCCTTTCTGCAAAAATCGCAGTGCCGGGACAAAGTCATCTAAAGCCCGGGGCGAACATGCCAAACTGAGCACTAATCTGCATGCTTACCCCTAAGCATAAATTCCCCCTGCTCCCAGTACAAATCCACCCCCTGCTGGAATCCCCCCCCACCCAGCACAAATCTTTGCATTTCTCCTGTCCCCCGCCGCCCCCCCCCCAAAAAAAATCCCAAAAAATCACCCCTTCTAGCACAAATCTTCTAACCCTAAAATTTCCCCTCCTGAGTATACAGCTTCTCCCTCCCACTTCAAATTCCCCCCTCCTAGCACATTTATTTTCCCCTCATCCCTCCTCCTAACACAAATCCCCCTAAATTGCCACTCTTGGCACACTTTTCCCCAAAATTTCCCCACCAACAATACCCCCTTTGCTGCCCCCCAAATTTTCCCTTCCAACACAAATTCAATCCTCTTGTCGCCCCCCCCCCCCCCCCACCTCACATGATACCACAGTGCCCAGGGCAGCCGCCCCCTCCTGCTCACCCTTTGTCCCAGCCCTGCTTGCACAAATCCTCTCCCCACCCAAATCTCCCCAACCCTCCCCTTCTGGTATAAGTCCCCTTTCCTCCAGATTCAGCCCCCCAGCTCAAATTCTCAGATTCCCGTCCCCCAGATCTCCTCTCCCAGCCCAGACCTCAGATTCAGCAAGGCACAGTGCCAGGAGATGCCCCTCCTCCCAGGCTCCTCCCCGTGTTCTGTCATATGACACGTCAGGTCTGGGGAGGAGCCTAGGGGAAGCTTCCCTCAGGTTTGGCATTTTCTGTTTCACTGATGTGTCAGGCAGCCGGGCGGGAGAGATGCTGGCTGCTGAAGTTTCAGATGATCGGGGTGTCGGGGACCTGGAACACACCACTGGAGATATGGGGCATGTGTCCTGGTTGCGCCGCAACAAGTGATGCCACTGCTGTCCAGTCACAGGCAAGGGAAGGGAAAAGAGCTATCATGCCGCGTACACGCGATCGGAATTCTCGTTGGAAAAAGCTATGATGGTTTTTCCGACGGAATTCCGCTGAAACGTGACGTTGACGTACAACGCTACGACCAACCATGAAAATGAACTTCAATGCTTCCGAGCATGCGTTGAATTGTTTCAGAGCATGCGTAGGAATTTTGGAAATTTTGACCTGCTCTCAATCTTTTGCTGGCAGAAGATCGGCCAGGAAAATTCTGATGGAGCATACACACGGTCGCATTTTCCGACGAAAAGCTCTCATCTGACTTTTCCTGGCCGAATTTCCGATCGTGTGTACGCGGCATTAGTGTGCTAAACTGCAGCAAAATACAAAATTGTGCTTCTGTCCTGCTAGGCAGTGCTGTGTAAATATCAGTACTGGATTGACCGAAACACAACCCTTTGGCAGGTAAACAGCCCCCATACTGTATATTTTATCCACTGATTTATCGGTTTGCCTGGTTACTTTATCAAAAACAGGTTTCACGTGGATCATCCTTCTTGGATATCTCCCATGTGTCATGCCAAGCATGATTTAGGCTAGGTTCACACTGCTGCGGCTAGGAGACCCGGATGTGATTCGCACCGCACTGCAGTGCAAATCACATCCGATCTCTGTGCGATGCGAGTTCAGCCATACAGATAGTATGGCTGAATTCGCATCGCACCCAGCCCCAAACTCGCACAGGACCTTTTTTTTGGTCCGCAGCAGAATCGGATCGCATGGGTGTTCACACCATGCGATCCAATTCCTGTGCGATATGCGAACTGATCTGGGGGTGTCATTAACATTTCACTGACACTCCCAACAGTTTGCATAGGGCAGTGTGAACATCCGACGGGAGGCATGCGATGCGGGAACCCGCAGCGGATTCGCGGAGTTCCCGCATCGCTTTAGTGTGAACCCAGCCTGAAAGAACTGCAATCCAATGAATGAAAGGGGTCGGGCGAGGGACAGCCATGCTGATGATGCATGGCATCCTCCAGCCAGGAAATGAGGCTCTACCTGACTTGCTGCAGCTTCTAATGCACATTGAGAGAAGCTCACAGTGTGCAGTGAAATCAGAGCAAGCCATTTCAGTCCAGGAAAGGAGCCGCTACAACTGTGCAAGACTGAAGAGAAGGCCGGAGGTCAGATTTAACCACTTCCCACCCATATGACATCCTGGACTTTCAATAGTTGTACCAGGATGATGAATGCAGCTACAGTATGGGAATCATCCCAATATCCTTTATTAATTTTTTGTTTTTTTCAGCCGGCAATTCCCTATAAAGTAAAAGCCATTCCAGCAGCTAATTAGCTGCTGGATTGCTTTTAAAGGCAGCCCACCGATGTCGACAGGTTATCTATGGTTCTGCGAAGAAGAAAGCAAAGTTATAACATCACTTCTAGGTTCTGGCCAATGTAAACACTGCCATTTTTTTCTAGAAAGCAGAGATCATTGTGTGTGTGGTGTGTGTTATTTTTTTTTTTTATCTTATGCTTTCCAGGGTAAAGGAAGGATCTGGGGTCTTATAGATGTCTCCATAAGGCTGTTTTCTCACTGGGGCGGTGCGGGCGTCGGCGGGGTATTTTTAGCGGCGCTTTACCGTCGTTTTAGCGGCGGTCTGCGGGCGCTAGCGGGGTGGTTTTAACCCCCGCTAGCGGCCGAAAAAGGGTTAAACCCGCCCGCAAAGCGCCGCTGCAGCGGCGCTTTGCCGGCGGTATTGCCGCGCTGTCCCATTGATTTCAATGGGTAGGAGCGGTTTAGGAGCGGTGAATACACCGCTCCAAAGATGCGGCTAGCAGGACTTTTTTCACTGTCCTGCCAGCGCCCGCCCCAGTGTGAAAGCCCTCCGGCTTTCACACTGGAGTGAAAGGGGCCGGTTTTTTTCAGGCGCTACATAGGCGCTATTTTTAGCGCTGTAACACCTGAATACCGCCCCAGTGTGAAAGCAGCCTAAAGAGGACCTGTCATTGCTTTTTTTTCTATCACAAGGGATGTTTATAATGTGGGGGGAAAAAAAATAATTAAAGGGAAAGAAAAAATTAAATAAATTCAATTGTTAAAGTTCCCCCCTCCCCCGTGCTCGCAAGCAGCGGTGAACATATCACATCACACATGTGAGTGAGGCATCGCCGTGAACCTCCACTGTAACTCTAAACTGGTAAAAAGTGTCGCATATAGAGATTTTTAGTTATATATATATATATATATATATATATATATATATATTATATTTTACCCCCAAAAAATTGGTTATACATTTAATGCTAAAAAAAAAAAAAAAAAAAAAAAAAAAAATTCTTTTAAAAGTATTATTTTTTTTTTTTATTAAATTGTTTGAAAAATCGATGCGTAAATACCATGCAACGTAAAAAATTGCTTCACTTATTACTTAGGCCCCTTTGACACCAGGGCAGGGGTGGCGTCGGTGCTTTACCGTTGTATTTGCGGAGGTATTTGGCCGAAAAAGGGTTAAAATCACCCACAAAGCTCTGCAGCAGTGCTTTGCCAGCGGTAGAGCCACCCTGCCCCATTGATTCCAATGGGCAGGAGCGGTGTATACACCGCTACAAAGATGCTGCTAGCAGGACTTTTTTTTTTTTTTAGCATCCTGTGGGAGAGCCCTCGGGGGCTTTGACATTGGAGAGACAGCAGCGGCTCTTTCAGGGCGCTTTTCAGGCGCTATTTTTAGCGATTGTAGGGCCTGCAAAGCGCCCCCAGTGTGAAAGGGGTCTAAATATCTGATATTTGTTTATTTCTTCATCTCATTGCATGAACGCATGTTTATGAATATGTGGGTATTTTGGATGGACGTTTGTGTACACACATGTATATGTATTTATGTTATCCATGATCTTTTATGATTGTTGGGCTCATGATTTTATCAGTCACAATTATTTTTATATTCTATTATGTTTTATTGTAGCCCTGATGAAGGGGACGTTCCTTTGACCCCTGAAACACTCACTTTCGTTGCCAGCGGTTTAGACATTAATGGCTGTGTGTTGAGTTATTTTGAGGGGGCAGCAAATTTACACTGTTATGCCGCGTACAGACGGCCGGACTTTTCGACAGCGAAGGTCCGACGGAACGAATCCGTCGGACAATTTGATCGTGTGTGGGCTTCATCGGACCTTTGCTGTCGATAATGCAGACGGACTTTACATTTAGAACATGTTTCAAATCTTTCTGACTGACTCGAGTCCGGTCTAAAAATCTGTTTGTCTGTATGTTAGTCCGACGGACGAAAACCGACGCTAGGGCAGCTATTGGCTACTGACTTCCTTATTCTAGTCCAGTCGTACGTTATCGCGGTCGAATCCATTGGACTTTGGTATGATTGTGTGTGTGTGTGTCCAAGTCCGTTCATTCGGAAAAGCCGGCGGTAGGTCCTGTTGTGTGTACACGACATTATACAAGCTGTACACTCACTACTTTACATTGTAGACAAGTGTCATTTCTTCAGTGTTGTCACATGAAAAGATAGAAGAAAAGATTTACAAAAATGTGAGGGGTGTACTCACTTCTGTGAGATACTGTGGGTTGTATATATATTTAGTTCCAAGTATTTTTCCAGCGAAGCCTCCCCACTAACGACCGAGAAAGGGTTTAAAACCACCGCGAAGCGCTCCTGCAGCAGCGCTATGCCGGCGGTATAGCCGTGATGCTCCAGAGCGGCCCCAAACCTCCTCTTCTCAGGTTCCTTGCCCCTCCTTGCCCCTCCTCTTTGTCCAGTAACCCACATGAGAAGCCACTTCCCACATTCTCGCTCCCAAGCCCTTCTGCTGTCTCCATTGACCCAGACAGCGGGACTCGGCCCCACCCCCTCCGCTTCCTCATCACTGGCTTTGATTGACAGCTCTGGGAGCCAATGGATCCCAATGCCCCAGCAAACCCAGCGAGACCCAGAGAGAAGAGCTGCAGACTTGCACAGTGCTGGGTCAAATGAGGGCTTGGGTAAGTAAAAGAGGGGTGGGGAGGGGGGGCCTTAACCACTTGCCGCCCGCCATATAGCAAAATGACGGTGGCAAAGTGGTTGTAATATCCTGACCGGATGTGATATGATGTGATCAGGATATTAAGCCGCTGCGCACCGCCGGGGGTGCGCACCGCCGGGGGAGCGCATCGCAGCGATCGTTGTTACGGGGTGTCAGTCTGACACCCTGCAACTACGATCTCGGTAAAGAGTCTCCGACGGAGACTCTTTACCACATGATCAGCTGGGTCCAATCACGGCTGATCACAGTGTAAATGGGAAGAGCCGGTGATCGGCTTTTCCTCACTCGCGTTTGTCAGACGTGAGTCCTGCTCCTGCTCCTCTGACAGGGGGGGCCTGTGCTGATCGATTATAAGCACAGCCCCTCCGAGGATGCCCACACTGGACCACCAGGGACGCCACTAGAGCACCAGGAGATGCCCAACACCAGGTATGCCCCCTAGACCACCAGGGACGCCAATCAGTGCCCATAATGGATGCCAATCAGTGCCCACAATGGGCATCACTGATTGCCATGCATTATTGTTTGGCACTGATTGGCATTCATCCCTACAAAACTTAAAATTACAATGCTGCCTATCGGTGCCCATCCTAGCCGCCTATCGGTGCCCATCCTAGCCGCCCATCCGTGCCGCCTATCCATGCTGCCCATCCATGCCAATCCGTGCCACCTATCAGTGTCTGTGTCGCATATCAGTGCCACCTATCAGTGCCACTTCATTGGTGCTACCTCATCGGTGCCCATCAGTGCTGCCTTATCAGTGCCCGTCACTGCAGCCCCGTCAGTGCCCATCAGTGAAGGAGAAAACATACTTATTTACAAAGTTTTGTAACTGAAACAAAAAAAAACATGTTTTTTTTTTTCAAGATTTTCGGTCTTTTTTTATTTGTTTAGCAGAAAATAAAAATCCCAGAGGCGATCAAATACCACCAAAAGAAAGCTCTATTTGTGGGAACAAAATGATAAAAATGTAGTTTGGGTACAATGTAGCATGAACCCGCAATTGTCATTCAAAGTGCGACAGCGCTGAAAGCTCAAAATTGGTCTGGGCAGGAAGGTGTATAAGTGCCTCCCGGTATTGAAGTGGTTAAACACTTCTTTTTACCGGTATGCATTAAGGTAAAAAAAAAATGTTTAGTCTTTAGAACCACTTTAAGGAGGATAATTTCTACTCCCCTGGAAACCACCGGTGTCTGGGGGTACCAAACTGGGGGATCCAGCCACAACATTCTATATTTATCTAGCTATCTATCATACATACAATATCCATCCTGCATTGACCAGCCCTTTAAATTATAGTTTATAATTTTATATGCTGTCGGTCAGTTTTACCGTCTGAAATGATGGGACATCTTCACCTCCACCAAAGACTAAAACTCTTGTATCCCATAATAACGGCGGACAATAATCCGCTTTGTTCTACAAACCTCAGCCTTGTTTTTTTCATAACAATGTCACAAAGACATTGTGTTTAGCCAACAACGCTGCGGCCACCGAGGTGCCTCTATATAGAGATGTTCAGGTTTCCGGTGCCAAACCAGCCGCCGGCGAGGAGGCGATTTACTGCGATTATCTTTCCGAGGTGGCGAGGATCTCGCAGGTTTGGATGTCTCCCGTCAAGCTTTTATCTTTTATGTATTCTGTAACTTTAGAAAACTTTGTAAAGCTCTTTATTGTTAGAGCAGAAAAGTGTTAGAACCTCTGTCAGGATTTTATTACTGAAAGATTAACCACTTGACCTCTGGAAGGTTTTACCCAATTCATGACCAGGACTTTTTTTTTGCTATTCAGCACTGCGCTACTTTAGCTGATAATTGCACGGTCATGTACCCAAATGAAATTCATATAATTTTTTCACACAAATAGAGCTTTCTTTTGGTGGTATTTAACCACCACTGGGCTTTTATTTATTTATTTTTATTTATTAATATAAAGAAATTATATATTATATATATATTTGTTTTATTCATTTATATTTATTAAATTAAAAAATGATTGAAAATTTGTGGGTGGAATAATCAACCTTTTATTTTATTAAAATTTTTTTCTACTTTCTACTATAAAAGCAATCAGTGAAAATCAAATGCCTTTATAAATTTAGGCCAAAATGTATTCTTCTACATGTCGCAAGCGCTGGCAGTGATTGGGGATTGATTCTGCTAATGCTTTGTTTTTGGGGACACTATTATATTGGGCATAAATAACCCTTGTGGGTTTAACTAATCATATATTTTTTATTTATTTTTTTGTCTCATTTTTCTTTAACCGCTTGCAAACAGTTTAACTTTCATATACGGTGGCAAGATGGCTCTGCCGTGAAGGATCACATATCCAGTACGTGATCCTGCACTTCCAGGTCGGGGGGGGGGGGGGGGTGCATGGGTGCCACCAGCGACCTGCTCCGGCTGTGATTATAGACAGTGGGAACCGCAGATTCGTTGTCTGCCGGCACCCACTGATCATTAGATCAGCACCTCATTAGGGAATGGTGATCTGCCTATGTAAACAAGGCAGATCGCCGTTTTGTCAATAAGGAAGGCATGGATCCTGTGTTCAGGTAAAGCAGGAACATGGATCCGTGCCTTTCCCTAGTAAAAGCACCTCCCCCCACAGTACACAGAAACGCTGGCTAGGCACACAGTTAACCCTTTGACCTCAGATGTATAACTCCTTCCCAGCCAGTGTCATTAGTAGGGTGACAGTGCATATTTTTAGCACTGATCACTGTATTGGTGTCACTGGTCACCAAAAAGTGTCAGTGTCTGATTTGTCCGCCGCAATATGACAGTCCCGCTATAAGTCGCTAATCGCCGGCATTACTTGTAAAAAATAAATAATCCATAAAAATTTCCCATAACTTTTGTGCAAACCAATCAAAATACGCTGATTGAGATTTTTAATTTTTTTTCTACCAAAAAATATATAGCAGAATACAAATTGACCTAAATTTAAGACGTGTTTTTTTTTTTTTTTTTTTTGTGTTTTTTTTTTTTTTTTTTTTTTTTTCCCTCTTTATTTATTGTTTTGGGATATGTTTTATAGCAGAAAGTAAAAATTTTTTTTTTTTTTTTTTTTACAAAAAGACATAGATTTTATTTGGGTACAGCGTCGTATGTCCACACAATTTGTCAGTTAAATTAACATAATAGCGTATCGCAAACAATTGCCTGGTCATATAGGGGGGTAAATCTTCCAAAGGGCAAGTGGTTAAGGGGGGGCGTGGCATGGTATGTATCCTATGCCTGCATACTTTGTTGCTAATAGGTGACCCTCTTTCCCATCTTAAAAAGTTGGGAGGTGTGCTATTGGGGACACTACTATAGTTCTGATTGTGTGATCAAGATACTGATTTGTAGAGACGCTATACTAGTAATGGCGGTGATCAGCGACTTATAATGTGACTGTGATAGTGTGGCAGACAATCTGATGCTAACTGACCCCCCCCTGCATTAGTGTCACTAGTGACACTGGCTGGGTGATGGGAGTGATCAGGAGGGCATTTAAGGGGTTAAGTGTGTGTGTGTGTGTGTGTGTGTGTGTGGTGTGTGTGTGTGTGCGTGTGTGTGCGCGTGCGCTGCTTTTATTCTCTGATCTCGCTGGGTGTCTCTCCTAGATTTAATTTCTGAATGGTAGGGAGAAATCCATCCAGAGTCTGTGTTTACAAACACACAGAGCCGTGCTGTGATTAGCCACAGCCGATCAGCAGGTCTACAGCCTAAATGATTGGCTGTAACCTACTAACTCATGCTGTGTCCAATCATGCGCCTCTAAACCAGGAAGTACGGTACGTGGCATTGCCTTGCTGTGCCGTCCGCTAGCTGTAAAGGTACTGTTAGCGGATGGCAGGTTAAGCAAGGTGTGGGGCTCTGGCTCTCTCATGCCGCGTACACACGACCGGACTTTCCGGCAGACTGGGTTTGATTCCATCGGACAATCCGATCGCGTGTGAGATAGTTCGATCGTTTTTCACATAAAAAATCCTGACAAACCTAGAAATTAGAACATGTTTCAAATCTGTCCAACGGGCTCAATTCCTATTGCGAAAACCGGTCGTCTGTATGTTGATCCAACAGACCAAATATGACGCAAGGGCAGCTATTGGCTACTGTCTATTGAACTTCCTTTTTTTAGTCCTGTCTTACGTCATCACGTTCAAATCGGACGAACTTTCTAAACGGACTTAGTCCGTCCCGTGTGTGGCCAAGTCCGTTCGTTCGGAAAGTCCGTCAGAACTCCGCCGAAAGACTGTCGGACCTAGTCTGCCAGAAATTCGGGCCGTGTGCACACGACATTAGTCGTAGGTGTTCTTAGTCAAGGTTTGACCTCATATATATGGATTTGATAAATCTGAAGGAAAAACTCAGAAGAAAATCTGATAGTGTGTATGGGGCTTAAGGCTATCTGTGAGTTCAGACGGGCAACCTACCTCGCTCCGTGGCCGTCGAAACACAGCTAGCAAGGAGACGGCTGCTTCGACAGTTGGCACTTTTCTCCTTCTCAAAGCACTTTCCTGCTTGCCTCGACCATTTCAGATGACATGTCTCCCAGTTGTCCTGCTCTCATGAGGAGCTTTTCTTGGCCAAGTACTTGGTGACGGAAAAAGGGCCATCTGTCAAAGTAGCCATCTCCTTGCTAACTGCCTTAGCATAACACAATATCATAATTGAGCATTTTTATCAGGTACTACCATTAAAGCCTGGGGGATACCCTGAACCTGCAAGTGGAGCATCTATATGATGTATATGGTCTATTACAGAATGGGGTGTCTCCTTTTGTCTCCAATGTCTCCCCGGTGACATCTTGACGTATGTGCTCCTGCAGCCTGGTACCCTGCTCATGGTATGCATGTGAAATAGGGTCTATTATCGCAATATCTGGCTGGCGCATGTAGTCTCCAACATTATGTTTGGCCGGCGCATGCACAGTACTCTGATTCAATTTGTAATCACAGTATTTGCACGTGCAGGGCTTCGGCTAAGGGGGGTAGCACATTCCCTCCTGGACAAGGCCCAGGCCCCATAAGTTCAACAGGGGGGGGCCCAGACCAGCATCAGTGGGAGCAATTACTGAAACCAATCCCCCTGTGGCCCAACACTTACGTTTGTGATTGAACAGGGAGCCTCTGTACAGAGCGCTTCCTGTTCATTCACCCTGTAGCTGAGACTGCAGAGAAAGGATTGAGGAATCTGTGTCCTTAATCTTTCTCTGTCTTCTAAACGAGACATTGGGTGTCTGTTTAGGCCCCTGCTAGTTCACCAAAGACACACACACGCACACCCCTATACACCTGTTAAAAAAAGTAAAATATTTAAACGTAAATTGTAAAAAAAATAAATAAAACATAATTAAGGTCTCTTTCTCACAGGTATTCTGGTTGCACAAATGAGTGGTTTGTTTGTGTGGTTGGCGCTGCTTGTTCAGTTTGGTTCATTTTTTCTGCTAGCTAGGCTGTACAGGACCCAGGCCCCATTAGTACAACAGGGGGGCCCAGACCAGCAGGAGTGGATGCGATTACTGGAACCAATCCCCCTGTGGCCCTTTTACTATGCTTCAGTTTGTGAATGAACAGGGAGACTCTGGTCAGAGTGCTTCCTGTGCATTCATCCTGCAGCTGAGGCTACAGAGAAAGGATTGAGGAATCTGAGTCCTCAATTTCTCTTTCTCAAAAACGAGACTTTGGGTGTTTGCTTAGACCCCTGATATTTCACCAGGGCCCCATGAGTTCTAACAGCAGCCCTGTGCACATGTGCCAGGCTGACAATGTACCAGTGACCTCCCCCCCCTACTGAGCAAGTGTGGGGTGTACACAGGGTGTGAATCTGCCATGCGTAGGATGGGTTGCCGAGAAAATAGAAAAAAAGGAAGAGCATTGAAAAATTAAGAAATTGGGGAACGCACAAAAAAAAGATTTCAAACGATTTGTGTGGAGCTCGATGTACAGAGCAGTTTTAGGGTTTACAAACGTTGATGTATAATAGTGCTCTGCATTAACAGTGATACAATATTTCTCCATATCCTCAAGTGTTATAACCCCATATTTGTCTGTTTTTCCCTTCAAGGAACAACCTTTAGACTTCAAATCGATCCGTGACAAATTTAAAGACCCCGGCTGCTCAAATACCCCACCGGCCAACCCTTCTCGGCCACTGAGCATATCTAATGTGCGTGCTAACCCAGCCCTTTTAGGGGTCATCTCCGCTTTAGAGAACAAACCTAAGTCTGCACCACCACCGATCGCCAGAAAACCTGACGTGGCAGCAGAACCTAGTCCGGGAGTGCTTCAGAAACCATCCCCTGGAGCAAGCCGCAACAAAATATGAGACTAAATATGGGATTTAAACAGACCCTGAATATTACAGACCCCCCACAGTCCAGTGGGGAAGGGGTGTGTTCACGAAGTCCACAATCATATAGACTGTCCCGGTCAGCAACATCGAATGCAAACTTTCATTCAAGTCTGGATACCAACCAATCTAACAACCAGGAATGCTATGAGGTTATTGAGGACTCTTTTAAAACTCTAGCCTCTGGGAAACCTCGAGTTCCCCTAAAACCAAAGATCTCAAATGTTTCCAACAAAAGGTCTTCCCAAGCACTGGAGACCAATCATTCCAACACCCAAGATTGCTACGAAGTCGTTGAAGACTCCATGAAGGCAAAAGCAACCCAACCACGTCCGTTCTTGACTCAGTTATCTCAAGCTTTACCCTTTTCAAAGAAAACATCTGCTGCAGTGAAGGAGATCCCCACGTTGGATTCACAAGATTGCTACGAAGTTGTTAACGACACCCTGAGAACGCCTTCAACCTCCTTTACTTCCATGTCTTCTTTAGCTGGGCCAGAGATGAGCCAGCCTGATGGCCAAGAGTGCTATGAAGTAGTGGATTCCAATTTCCATACCCAGGCAGAACGTCTGCCTCCCATCGGTGGAAATCCTCAACTTAAAGACTCCTTTCCATGCCCAGTGCCTCCCCATAGTCTAGAAATGTATGAGATTGTTGAGCAAGACCTCTATGAAGCCATTAATAACGGTAGTCTTGACATACTTATAGCACCTCCATCACCCTTTAATGATACTCCAAAATCTCAAAGTAACTCTCCATCCATGAACTCCATTCCTAAACCCTTAAGATCTGTTGAACCCAAATGTAAAATCTCTTCATCTGATCAAAGTCCAAACAAAGAGGAAAAGTCGCCCAAAGAGAACAGGTTGCCCAAACCACCTGGTAGGTATTCCTCCCTGTTTAAAAGGAGATGGGAGGTAGTGGTATGGAAAGAGCACAACTGCAGCGGATGTGGTCACCTTTATGCTATGCTACCATATTGCATAGCATTGATGGTGAAATCCCAAGAGTAGCCATTGACCCTCCCCCATTGACTCCAATACATTTTGAAGAAATGGATAATCTCCCTATTTTAGCCAGAATAATGTAATGCAAATTCTCAATTTTGCTCATCCCTACTGAAATGGCTTCCCACTAAACCGTGTTCTTTCTGATTTTCTGATGGAGCGGGGAAGGATCAGAACTCTGACTCTGTTTTTTCTGCTATCCATGACTTCATTGGAAAGATTTCCCCTCACTCCCTGTCCTGCTGAAATCCCCAACAGCAATGCAGACAGAAAATAGTTTTTTTTCATTAATAGTGTATGGTAGAGGTCTCCAAACTATGGCCCCTGGGCCATATCTGGCCCTCTACAAGATTGTATCCTACCACAGCCACTATCTGTGGAAATACCCCAGCTGGCTGGCAGTGGATGTGCCAGTCTATGTATAATGATATGTTAAAACAGAGATTGGCATAACCACTGCCAGCCAGCTATATCTCCCCCACAATCACCGGTGCCCCCCCTTTTCCCTTCACTGTGGTTGGTTGCCAGCCTGCCCCCCAGCATTTACAGGAGCACTAGACATTCTCATCCAAATTTGCTCCACCTCCTTTTTCTGCTCTGCTGGCCATCATGGATGTACAGGTGCTCGGCTGGCCCCCATGGATGTATGGGGGACTCTGCTGACCATCATGGATGTATGGGGGACTCTGCTGACCATCATGGATGTATGGGGGACTCTGCTGACCATCATGGATGTATGGGGGACTCTGCTGACCATCATGGATGTATGGGGGACTCTGCTGACCATCATGGATGTATGGGGGACTCTTCTGACCATCATGGATGTATGGGGGACTCTTCTGACCATCATGGATGTACGGGGGGCTCTGCTGGCCCCCATGGATGTACTGGGGGGGCGCTTTGCTGGCCCCCATGAATTTACCGGGGGGCTCTATTGGCCCCCCATGGATGTACCGAGGGGGGCTTTGCAGGCACCCATGGATGTACCGAGGGGGGCTTTGCTGGCTCCTATGGATTTACGGGGGGTTTGCGCACACCCATGGATGTACCGGGGGGGCTTTGCTGGCACCCTTGGAAGAAGTTAATGGGGGTGCTCTGCTGGCACCCCTGGATGTTCAGGGGGGCTCTGCTGGCACACCTGGATGTACGGGGGGGGGCTCTGCTAGCACTCCGGGATGTACACGGGGGTCTCTGCTGGGCATACATGGATTTTAATGGAAATTTTTTTTCTTCTTCCCCCTTTTTTTTTTTTTTTTTTTTTTTTTTTTTTTTCAGCCCATGCATATTTGTTAAATATACAATGTGAAGAGTTTGGAGACCCCTGATTTAGAACAACAACAAAAAAAGCTTCAGTAAAACAGAGCAAAGAAATCCCAAATAAACTTGAGCCCATCAGTGTCCCCCCCCCCCCCCTGCACCCGAGTCCATATCCTACAGGGTCTTAAAGCTACCCTTACATTGGATCTCCCTTTACTCTGGACTCGCCTTTTTACACCAGTTGGCTGGATACATTCTTGCAGCGGGCCGTAGTTTGGAGACCCCTAGTTTAGTCCTATAAATGAATGGCAATCATGATATCAGCTCTGCAAAAAAACGTTGCTCTTAATATGGCCTATATGGGTAGGAGGCCTCGTGTCTTTATATCTGCCCATATTGCATTGCAGTGTGGTTTTAAAGATGGCGGGTCCTCCTCCTTGGCAGTCAGTTGTGTTAATAGTTCAGAATAAGACTTCAATCCCCGGTAAGGATTGGCACTAAAGTTGTTCAGCATTGCTGTACATGTATATCTAGTTCAGATGGAAGTCTAATATTTGCTCATTGTCAGGATGGAAGACTGAACTGTTGGCTTTCTTTGTAGATGCGAAAAACAAACCAAAGTTGTATATTCCTGGAGATAAGACCCCGAGGAAAAAACCTTTACCTTCCATCGAATCCCTTGGACTGCCTCCACCTAAAGAGCCCAGACCCCCACAGGTGGTCCTCACTCGCTATAAATCTGCAGCTCCGCCATGTAATGCAGTGCAGCTGATGACCCCTACAGGTGGGTAAGAGGATGAGTTGGGTTTTATGTTGCCAAATAAAAGTTTTAATGTTTTAGTTAATTTAAAACTCTATATAACCGTCACTTTACATCAGCTAAATACATTCCAGGTGCATCACACACACGGTGTGCCAAGTCTTAGGGCCGGTTCACACAGCGAGGCGCGGCGAGGCGTCTCCGACTTACCTCGCCGCGACCTGCGGGGAGCTCAGCGGCGACTTGCAGAGGACTTCTGTATAGAAGTCAATGCAAGTCGCCCCCGAAGTCGCCCCGAAGTAGTACAGGAACCTTTTTTCTGAGTCGGAGCGACTCGAGTCGCTCCTCTCAGAACGGTTCCATAGTACTGAATGGGGGCGACTTGCGGGAGCGAGGCGAGGCGAGCCGTGTCGCCTCGCCTCGCCTCGCTGTGTGAACCGGCCCTTAGAAGTTTTCTTTCTAAAGCAGACACAACCCAAGTAAAAAGCCTGTTCCCTGCCAGCATGCTGCAGAGTGGGACTTTGTGTGAAAGCAGTGGTCTCTTTGCAGAGATCCAACATGCCCCCTACTAGATCAGACCTAAATCTCTCAAGTTAGCAAAGTTCACGATCCATGTTGATTGGAGAGCTCTTGTTCTGACTAGATAAGGGGTATGTCAGACCTCTGCAGAGAGACCCAAGTAAAAGCCTGTTCCCTGCCAGGGTGCTGCAGAGTGGGACTCTGTGTAGAAGCAGTGGCCTCTTTGCAGAGATCCAACACGTCCCCCTGCTAGGTCAGACCTGATCATGCTCTCTGCAGATTGGAGAGCTCTGGCTCTGACTCAACAAGGAGTATGTTGGACCTCTACAGAGAGACCACTGTTTAGAGATGAAAACCTGGTTCACAGGCAGTAAAAGCAGGCAGTTGAGCCACAATTTTACACCTTCGACCGACCATCCTAGATTGTGCGATGTCGGCTGGGGGGGCTAGCACTAAAACATATTCCCACTAGGGATGCACCAATATCATTAATTATTTTTTTATATCTATGAGTACCGTTCCCTTTTATTTATTTTTTTATTTTTATTTTTTTTCTTCGCACTCACTAATTGCCAATACCTACCACAACCGTTTTGTTTAGAATTCAGCTGTCAGTAGTGATACAAGGCATTTAAAAGTTATTTACTAATGATTTTATTTATTTTTGCCTTTTTTTCAATGTGAAATGTGTTAAAGGTGTAAAAATATTACTGAACAGAGCAAAAAGAAAAGTTTTAATTAAATGTATTATTTTCCTGCACTTAAATTTTATAAAAACTATTAATAAACGGAGAAGGAGACTAATTAGAGTTAATAATGCTGATTAGACTAAAATAAGAGTTAATAAGGGATTAAAGAGGAAATGCAGTCCGCTCACATCATTTGTAATAAAAATATCTTTTCCACTCTGACGCTTCCCTCCAACCACTTTGCATATTATTTTACAGTGCCTTGCGAAAGTATTCGGCCCCCTTGAACTTTTCAACCTTTTGCCACATTTCAGGCTTCAAACATAAAGATATAACATTTTTTATTTTTTGTGAAGAATCACCAACAAGTGGGACACAATTGTGAAGTGGAACGAAATCTATTGGATTTTTGAAACTTTTTTAACTAATAAAAAACTGAAAAGTGGGGCGTGCAGAATGATTCGGCCCCCTTGCGTTAATACTTTGTAGAGCCACCTTTTGCTGCGATTACAGCTGCAAGTCGCTTGGGGTATGTCTCTATCAGTTTTGCACATCGAGAGACTGAAATTCTTGCCCATTCTTCCTTGCAAAACAGCTGGAGCTCAGTGAGGTTGGATGGAGAGTGTTTGTGAACAGCAGTTTTCAGCTCTTTCCACAGATTCTCGATTGGATTCAGGTCTGGACTTTGACTTGGCCATTCTAACACCTGGATACGTTTATTTGTGAACCATTCCTTTGTAGATTTTGCTGTATGTTTGGGATCATTGTCTTGTTGGAAGATAAATCTCCGTCCCAGTTTCAGGTCTTTTGCAGACTCCAACAGGTTTTCATCCAGAATGGTCCTGTATTTGGCTGCATCCATCTTCCCCTCCATTTTAACCATCTTCCCTGTCCCTGCTGAAGAAAAGCAGGCCCAAACCATGATGCTGCCACCACCATGTGTGACAGTGGGGATGGTGTGTTGAGGGTGATGAGCTGTGTTGCTTTTACGCCAAACATATCGTTTTGCATTGTGGGCAAAAAGTTTGATTTTGATTTCATCTGACCAGAGCACCTTCTTCCACATGTTTGGTGTGTCTCCCAGGTGGCTTGTGGCAAACTTTAGACGAGACTTTTTATGGATATCTTTGAGAAATGGCTTTCTTCTTGCCACTCTTCCATAAAGGGCAGATTTGTGCAGTGTACGACTGATTGTTGTCCTATGGACAGACTCTCCCACCTCAGCTGTAGTTCTCTGCAGTTCATCCAGAGTGATCATGGGCCTCTTGGCTGCATCTCTGATCAGTCTTCTCCTTGTCTGAGCTGATAGTTTAGAGGGACGGCCAGGTCTTGGTAGATTTGCAGTGGTCTGATACTCCTTCCATTTCAAAATGATCGCTTGCACAGTGCTCCTTGGGATATCTTTTTGTATCCAAATCCGGCTTTAAACTTCTCCACAACAGTATTACGGACCTGCCTGGTGTGTTCCTTGGTCTTCATGATGCTCTCTGCACTTTCAACAGAACCCTGAGACTATCACAGAGCAGGTGCATTTATACAGAGACTTGATTACACACAGGTGGATTCTATTTATCACCATCAGTCATTTAGGACAACATTGGATCATTCAGAGATCCTCGCTGAACTTCTGGAGTGAGTTTGCCGCACTGAAAGTAAAGGGGCCGAATAATTTTGCACGCACCACTTTTCAGTTTTTTATTTGCTAAAAAAGTTTAAAATATCCAATAGATTTCGTTCCACTTCACAATTGTGTCCCACTTGTTGGTGATTCTTCACAAAAAATTTAAATTTTATATCTTTATGTTTGAAGCCTGAAATGTGGCAAAAGGTTGAAAAGTTCAAGGGGGCCGAATACTTTCACAAGGCACTGTATATATACTGCGATTCTGTACTTGACTAATATGCTGCAGAAATCTCCCTCCACTGAGTCTGGCTGCAGCCATTTTAACTGTGGGCAGCTGAAGCTGCTGCCTGTTCACTTCCTGGATTTACACAGACGCACAGAGGACCACCTCCAGCTCTCAATCCCTCCCGCTCTCATTGACCCTCTCATGGCTCATCCCTCCTCCCTACTGGGCAAACTCTCTCACCAGAGTGAGAGAGAGAGAGAGCTGTGCATTATGTCATAAGCCTAGGCTAATGACCAGACAAGAAACAGGAAGTGGGCTGTATAAGGGATTTACTGGCAGAAAAAACGTTTTTTACTATTCAAAGTTAAAACAAAAAGGTCAGAAGATTTAATAGACAATAATAATTTTTAATAAAATGACTGAAGTTCCACTTTAACCACTTCCAGACCCGGCACTTATGCCCCTTCCTGCCCAGGACAATTTTCAGCTTCCAGCGCTGTCACACTTTGAATGACAAGTCATGCAACACTGTACCCAGTTGCTAAACAAACTAAAAAAGACCAACATTTTAGAAAAAAATAATATATATATATATATATATATATATATATATATATATATATATATATATATATATATATATATATATATATATATATATATATATATATTTTTTTTTTGTTTTCCCCTTCACTGATAAGGTAGCACTGATATGTAGAACTGATGGGCAGCACTGATAAGTACTGACAGGTGTTACTACTGGGCATTGATTGGCACTGTGGTGGGCACTGGCACACTTTGGGCCACTGATTGGCAGGTGATTGTTACATTTGAGGGGGCTGTGCTGATAACCAATGTGCTGATTATCATAACAACCCCCCCCCCCCCCCCCCCCCCGACAGGGAGAGATGCCAATCGGCTCTCCCTGTCAGCGTGAACTGAGGAATGCCGTTTACCGGCACTTTGTGGTTCACGCGATGATCAGCTGTGACTGGTTATAGCTGAACACGTGGTAGGAAGCCTCTGACAAAGGCTTCTTATCACGATCAGAGATGCGGTGTGTCAGACTGACATGTCGCACTCGCGATCGCCACGCTGCACACCCCCACGGGCACGCGCTGGCATGTTATCCTGCTGGACGTCATATGACGCCCAGTCAGGAATCAGGATAACAGAACCACTTCCCGGCTGTCAAACTGCTATAGGCCGGGCAGGAAGCGGTGAAACGGAGGAACATTTAATAAAAAAAAAAAAAATAAACACTTTACTTGATACGGTGTCTCCATGATTGAAAGTACTGAAATCCAGTGAATGAAAGGGTTGAGCCGGGGACAGTCAGACTGGGGAGGGAAGAGGTGGATGACGCTGGACATCCTCCATCCAGGAAATGAGGGCAGTGCTCTATCTGACTTGCTGCAGCTTGTAATGCACATTGTGAGAAGCTCACAGTGTGCAGTGAAATCGGTAAGCAATGTCGGTCCAGGAGGAACCGGTACAACATCAATTTGAGGCACTTCTGAGTTCATTCAGAATCGCTCTGGAACAAGACGTCATCTTCACTTGTGCCAGAAAGGAATTCAATTGTTCTGTGAAGTGCATTTGGCAGATCAAGTCCCTCCTCAAGGACATGGAATCTGATTTATCTCGATATCACGACCAGTAAATAGAAGACAAACACAGCTTTGTGTCCCGTCCACCATTGGAACGGCGATGTTGTTGTGACTGTAAACTCAGCACTGCGATATCCACACAAAACCGGGATTGACACTCCCTACATTCATCCATGAAGACCTTTCATCTGGGATTCTGATGGCTGCCGTGTGCTCCCCATCCTGCGGGGGGCGTAATGGCTCATTGGGACAGTTTCATTTCCTTTTCCCCATCGGGTGTCGTCATACTTTGTGTATACTATATGTAATATAAGATAAATGCAGTGCCCAAATATGAATGTGTATAAATACCACTAGAATTCATAACAAGTGTACAAAAGCAAATAATAAAATCCATCCAAATGAAAATATTTTTTTCTTTGCACAAATGATATTTAGTTAAGATTGCATTTGGACACAATGTTGATATATCTATATTGATGAATTTGCATCTTTGCACATTAGGACCTTACATTGATTTATTTTTATGTTAATTCATTTTGATTATTATTCAATGTAAGGTCCCAATGTGCAAACATGCAAATTCATCAATATACATATATCAACATTAAATACCATTTGTGCAAAAAAAAAAATAATAATAATTATATATATGTGTGTGTGTGTGTGTGTGTGTGTGTGTGTGTGTGTGTGTATGTGTGTATGTATATATATATATATATATATATATATTTTTTTTTTTTATAAAAATTTAAATAATATTTTAGTGTCCACATTAGCACTACATCTTATACTGATTGATTTATTTTTACATTGATACATTTTGATTATTATTCATTTAAAGAATGTTTGCTATGTACGATTAGTGTGGGGTGTGCACTAAATTGGCAGCAGCTCTTACTTTTTATTCTTTTTATATTTTGCTATTACTGTCTTTTTTTTTTTTTTTTTTTTTTACACATACCTGTAATTAGTGCAGGGCTTTATTTCTTTTTTTTCACTTTTAAAATTTAAATGAACACCATTTCATGTGTAGAAATTAATTTCTGAATAGATACAGTATCTTACAAAAGTAAGTGCACCCTCACATTTTTGTAACAATTTTCTTCTATCTTTTCATGTGACAACACTGAAGAAATGACACTTTGCTACAATGTAAAGTAGTGAGTGTACAGCTTGTATAACAGTTTAAATTTGTTGTTCCCTCAAAATAACTCAACACACAGCCATTAATGTTTAAACCACAAAAGTGAGTACACCCCTAAGTGAAAATTGGGCCAAATTAGCCATTTTCCCTCCTCTGTGTCATGTGACTCTTTAGTGCTACAAGGTCACAGGTGTGAGTGGGGAGCCGGTGTGTTTAAATTTGGGGAGCATGTGAAATGTATACATCTTTGTCTCAAAATATATACTGTATTTATCGGCGTGTAACACGCACCCCAAGTTTAGGAGGGAATTTTAACGAGTTCCCGACCGGTTTTCGCCGATGTACGTCGGCAGAATGGCACGGGCAGGCATATTGGCGTAAAGGTACGTCCATTTTTATATGCCGCCCTGCCACCGTGTCTGCGCCGACAGCGGCACGCTCACGTGCCGGTCGGGGCCCACCCTGTGAGTCTGGTCGTGGGTCCCGCGGACTCGATCGCCGCGGGGATACCCGCGATCGTCTCACGGGGCGGCTGAATGGGGGAGATGCCGTTGTAAACAGCATCTCCCTGTTCTGCCTAGCAACAAGTGACGCTGATCTTTGCTCCATGTGATTGGAGCAGAGATCAGTGTTCACTAACACAAAGCACAGCCCCCCACAGTTGGTAACATGCCCCTAGGAACACTTAACCCCTACACTGCCCCCCTGGTTAACCCCTTCCCTGCCAGCGTAATTTACACAGGAATCGCTGCATTTGTATAGCACTGATTGCTGTATAAATGACAATGGTCCCAAAAATGTGTCAAAAATGTCCGATGTTTCCGTCCTTAATGTCAGTCACAATAAAAATCGCTGATCGCCGCCATTACTAGTAAAAAAAAAAAAAAAATTATTAATAAAAACGCCATAAAACTATCCCCTATTTTGTAAACGCAATAACTTTTGCGCAAACCAATCAATCGCTTATTGCGATTTTTTTTATTTTTATTTTTTTTTTTTTTTTCAAAAAATATGTAGAAGAATACATATCGGCCTAAACTGAGGGAAACCATTTTTTTTTTTAGATATTTTTGGGGGATTTTTATTATAACAGAAAGTTAAAAAAGAATGACTTTTTGTCGCTCTATTTTTGTTTATAGCGCAAAAAATAAAAACCGCAGGGGTGATCAAATACCACCAAAAGAAAGATCTATTTGTGGGAAAAAAGGACGTCAATTTTGTTTGGAAACCACGTCGCACGACCGCGTAATTGTCAGTTAAATCGACGCAGTGCTGAATCGCAAAACGTGGTCTGGTCTTAAGCCAGCAAAATGGTCCGGTCTGAAAGTCGTTAAGGAAAAAAAACTTTTAGGAGGGAAGTTTTTAAGGGAAAAAAAAAATTGCATTTAAATGCCCATCAATGCAGCTTATCAGTGTCCATCTGCAGCCTTGTTAGTGTCATATGCAGCTTTGTCATGCAGCCTTGTCCATCATTGTACCCTTGTCAGTGTCATTTGCAGCCTTGTCAGTTTTTTTATTTGCAGCTTTTTTTAAATTTTTTTTAAATGCCGCTGCCGAGATACAGAGCCGGATGTCCGGCGTATCTCGGCAGTGCTCGGTAGTTCTCGTCGGCTTTCGGCCGTTCTCATTGTTTATATGTAACAATTCTGTAGAACTGTGGAGGGAATTGGCAAATGTAACCATTGTAGTTATTGGTTACATTTATTTGCTAAAATAAAAATACTAAAAGTAGTTGAATATTGAAAGTGTTTTTAAAGTGGTTGTAAACCGTGGCTGTGTGGCTTTTGAGGAAAAAAATATCCCCTGCAAGGCAACTAGCACATTATACAAATACCTTGGAATGAAGCCCTCAGTGCTATGCAGTCACAGCTGAAAGTGCTGACATGTCAAGGTGTGCCGGACCTTCAGAGCGAATGCGCCGGTGACATCACCGGCTGCATGCAGGGTGAATATCTCCTAAATGGTGCAGGTTTAGGAGATATAAATTCTACCTACAGGTAAGCCTCATTATAGACTTACCTGTAGGTACAAATGACCAAGCAGGGCTTACTACCACTCTAAACCCAAAACCAAAAATGTAAGATGTGGCAGCTCGCCAATCATTAGATGTGGTGGCTGCATTCGTTTGATATTTTAGGCATCTGTTCCCCCCCCCCTCCCCCCCACCTCTGTTTTTACCTGGTGATCTCACCAGTAACACACCACCTTTATTAGAGCACCTCCACTCCAGATGAAGGAGCACAGGGGGCACCTTTTTAGACAGCGGCATTGTCAGTCTGGGGAGAGGAGAGTGTTAGATGTACTCGGGACTGGGACAAGGGGGTGAGCAGGAGGGGAGACTGTAGTATCATGTGGGGTGGGGGCGCCACAAGAAGATTTGTGTTGGGTGTGGGAATTTGGGAGGCAGCAGAGGGTACAAATTTGATCGGGGGGTGCTTGCTTTGGGGGGGAGAGGATTTGTGCTAGGGGTGGGGATTTTTTTGGTGGGGGGTGATTTGTGCTATTAGGAATGATGGGGGGGGGAAGATTTGGAGTGAGGGGGGCTGTGTATTCGGAGGGGAAATTTGAGAGGTAGAGGATTTGTGCCAGGAGCAGTGATTTTATTTTTTATTTTATTTTTTTATTTTTTGGGTGGGTTTGTGCTGTGGGGATTCGAGGCGATAGAGGATTTGAGCTGGGATGGGGGGGGGGGCAAAGATTTGTGCTGGGAGGGCAGATTTCAGCAGGGGATGGATTTGTCCTGGGAGGAGAGGGAATTCGTGCTCAGAGGGTAAGCATGTATCCGTGCTCCCCCCCCCCCCCCTTTTTTTTTAATTTTTTTATGTTTATTAAAAGCTGATCATTCTAAGCACCCCTATCAGTGGTAAATGGTACATCTCATCTCTCTAATTGCTAAATCTGCAAGAGAGCTTGTTCTGTTAAACAGACTTCTCATGCCAGATCACCAGGGGAAAATGGTAGGAATAAAGTATAAAGAAAACTAATGCAGCCACTGCATCTAAGAATCAGTAAACTGCAATATAATGTTTGCTTTTGTGTTTAATACTGCTTTATGTTATGTTTACACATTGTTCACGTTTGGGACATACACAAAATTGTGCGCTTTCCTTTCAAGCACAGTA
Source organism: Lithobates pipiens (assembly GCF_037356315.1). Classification (NCBI taxonomy): domain Eukaryota; kingdom Metazoa; phylum Chordata; class Amphibia; order Anura; family Ranidae; genus Lithobates; species Lithobates pipiens. Next base: position 322,829,647 of record NW_027507785.1, read on the forward strand.
ACCTGTTTCCCTTTTGTGTACACACAAGGGTGCCAATAAATAATGGCACACCCCATGCATCTGCTAATATGGGAATTTTTAAAAAAAATTTTTGTGCATGCCAAACTGCATGGTGCAGGTGGGTGCAACACAATTTTGGAAAAGTGTTGTGTACTTCTTTTTCTACCCTTCCTGTGGCACACACAAACACACGTGTCATTGCACCTGTAGGGTGTGAACCTAGCCGAAAATGTTCTATTTTCCTTTAGCAATTGTTATGGAGAAAAATACAATTTGGGTCAGGGAATATAGGGAGCAAGCTGCACCCATGGCTTGGGGTGCTGAGGAACTACAAGTGGCAGCACTACCCAACCCCAATAGAGTGCCCATGTAGACATCAATACTGTCAGAAACCATGAATCGGACTGAGACAGAAGTACAATTAAATCGCACTTGTTTATTACTAAAAAGGTAAATAGAAAAAGCGTAGTCAAGCATAGCCAAAGTCCAGTAACCAGATCGGGTAGTCAGCTAGTCCAAAGTTCATTAGCCAGGTCGGGTAATCAGCCAGGCCTGAAGTCAGGGATCCAAGGAGAGCAACTGCAAGCAGGATAAGGAGCCAGGAGGGATGTCAGAAAGCCAGTCTTGAAACAAACAGCAGGAGATGGTTCCCTGTGATGTGACCAACGCGAAGGCAGAGGAGAAGTGAGCTGGAAGGCTTTAAATAGGCAGGTCAGACGAGCATCTTTGGGAACAGCTGGTAACTGTGGAGAGAGAAGAGAGCTGGCAATTAGCCGACAGCTGAGTGGCCAGCCCTGACAAATACACACTTTATGTCAATGTTTGTTTTTGCTTTGTCGCTTTTGAAGTTTGAAGATCGTTATGTGAAACATCGCAAGTGCCCCGAGTAAAAGAGCTGACACTGGTTTTTAGTAAAGTAGAACACGAGACGCATACCTCACCCCTACCGCCATATGACTTCCATTGTGAGCGGAGCGCAAAATACAATGCAGTGCTCCCCTGACCCGCCTCAGTTAAAGTGGGCCGTGCAAGAATTTTGTCTGGTCAAATTCCTGACCTGCGACAATATATAGCGAAAGGTGTGTGTTTTTTTTTTTTTTTTTTTTTCTTTAGAAGGCTCAACCTTCTATTTATTACAAGCTGGGCAAGAAATGACATACCCAACACACTAAACACCCAGCACTTCACTACAGGGCAGAGTTACTTTTAAAGAGCAACTGCAGTGCGCTCACATAATTTGTACTAAAAACGTCTTGGCCATTCTAAAGCTTCCCTCCAACCACTTTGCATATTTTATATATACTGTGATTCTGTACTTGCCAAATATGCTGCAGAAATCTCCCTCCGTCGAGTCTGGCTGTATTCATTATAACTGTGGGCAGCTGAAGCTGCTGCCTGTTCTCTCCTTGGGTTTACACAGACACACAATGGCACGCCTCCAGCTCGGCAGCTCTCATTGGCCCTCTTATGACTTCTGCACTCCTGTGATCTGTTTTCAACTTGCCGTGAGCTGAAGCCTGCTTTTGGCAGACCAGTGCTGGGACAAGGTCATCCAGCGCCCAGGGCAAAGATGCCAAACTGCACCCCCTGCTTCCCTTGGAATTTGCATCAGGGCATCCTCATCCCTGCGATAAACCATTGCACCCAGGGCAACTGTCCCTCCTGCCCACCCCTTGTCCCAGCCCTGCAGCAGACAACACAGAACCAGTGCATGCGCTGAAAAGATCCAGACCGTATGGTCCAGAAGCCTGTAACGACAGCTGGCTCAGCCTCTCCCAGTCACTCCCACAGTCCAGCACTCTGGAAAGCAGAGAGACAGTGACTAACAGTCTGCAGCACTCTGCTCACAGATTTCAGTGCCCCTCAATCCTAACCTTTACTATAAACCCCGAACACTAATTTCAACCCCCCCCCCACAGCATTCCTATAGTGCCTGTGACAGACCCAACCAGGACAGGGTCTTTGGAGGGGGCTGCATGGTAGCCTCTTGCCTGTTCACTATGGTCCCTGGCTTTGGAGGGAGCTCTATTCTCGGGACGTTTGTGCCTAGAGTGGTCTTGCTTCAGATTGGGGTCCAGGTCCCCCCCCCCCCCCGAAAAACACACTCTGGGAACCAAGGACCTGGATTGGGGCCTCTGTGTGCCCAAAAGAGAAATGACTGCGTCACCCCCCCCCCCCCCCCTCCTAGACTCAGAAGCTCAGAATTTATGTTAATATAATCAGCTAAAAGTAAATGTGGCCTGTCACAACTGTAATAAAACAGACATGCCCACATGCCTCCACCCCTAAATGTTGCATATTGGAGAAAAAATTAAGTGGGACTTTGCATGAGGCATGTGAATGTATATAATACTGTATACAATGATACATCTATCTGTATTGATGTTAACATTTCAATCCCATAAGGTAATCCATGATTGATACTGATGCATTATCTTTTTTACAATCATATTCATAAATGGTACAATATACTCATAAAAGATTTACTTAACAAATATGATAAAGCATAATTAATACAAGTAATCAATGGACATAATTGATGCAATCAATACAAGATAAATAATTCATACAAAATACAGAGCATTTAAGTAAAATTCACATGATACATGTACAGGTAATAGACAATGATATTGTTAATTTGGGTATGTCTTGGTACTCTTATTTGGAAACTCGGCACGTTTCATGGCGTTCTAGCCAATCATCAGGAGTAAAATGCACGGTATATGCTGAAAAGTCAGGTAAATATCCATTAATATATAATGCCCTCTAAAAAGGATAATATAATATAATCAGCTCAATATAAACTGATACTGGGTCTCCTGCTATAATCTGTTTTTATTAAGGTGTCTTTCTCTCATTGTATATTTCACCATTGTGTGCCTCCTAGGTGTGAATTCCCATTGGCAAATGAGTCCCCTATTTTTTCTATCGGTCTGTCTGCTAGTATTGTGTCCACTTCACCTCATTAACAAACTATTGTGGGATGTTCTGTTAGCTTACTGTTTTTATTAGCTAACTGTTTGTTCATTTTTCATTAGATGTACTGACATCACTGTTTACAGTTTTTGCATTGTTTAGGATAATGTGATCAGGCTCTTATCTGATTTTGTATGGTATACAGTGCCTTGCGAAAGTATTCGGCCCCCTTGAACTTTTCAACCTTTTGCCACATTTCAGGCTTCAAACATAAAGATATAAAATTTAAATTTTTTGTGAAGAATCACCAACAAGTGGGACACAATTGTGAAGTGGAACGAAATCTATTGGATATTTTAAACTTTTTTAGCAAATAAAAAACTGAAAAGTGGTGCGTGCAAAATTATTCGGCCCCTTTACTTTCAGTGCAGCAAACTCACTCCAGAAGTTCAGCGAGGATCTCTGAATGATCCAATGTTGTCCTAAATGACTGATGGTGATAAATAGAATCCACCTGTGTGTAATCAAGTCTCTGTATAAATGCACCTGCTCTGTGATAGTCTCAGGGTTCTGTTGAAAGCGCAGAGAGCATCATGAAGACCAAGGAACACACCAGGCAGGTCCGTAATACTGTTGTGGAGAAGTTTAAAGCCGGATTTGGATACAAAAAGATTTCCCAAGCTTTAAACATCCCAAGGAGCACTGTGCAAGCGATCATTTTGAAATGGAAGGATTATCAGACCACTGCAAATCTCCCAAGACCTGGCCGTCCCTCTAAACTTTCAGCTCAGACAAGGAGAAGACTGATCAGAGATGCAGCCAAGAGGCCCATGATCACTCTGGATGAACTGCAGAGAACTACAGCTGAGGTGGGAGAGTCTGTCTATAGGACAACAATCAGTCGTACACTGCACAAATCTGGCCTTTATGGAAGAGTGGCAAGAAGAAAGCCATTTCTCAAAGATATCCATAAAAAGCCTCGTCTAAAGTTTGCCACAAGCCACCTGGGAGACACACCAAACATGTGGAAGAAGGTGCTCTGGTCAGATGAAACCAAAATCCAACTTTTTGCCCACAATGCAAAACGATATGTTTGGCGTAAAACCAACACAGCTCATCACCCTCAACACACCATCCCCACTGTCACACATGGTGGTGGCAGCATCATGGTTTGGGCCTGCTTTTCTTCAGCAGGGACAGGGAAGATGGTTAAAATTGAGGGGAAGATGGATGCAGCCAAATACAGGACCATTCTGGATGAAAACCTGTTGGAGTCTGCAAAAGACCTGAAACTGGGACGGAGATTTATCTTCCAACAAGACAATGATCCCAAACATACAGCAAAATCTACAAAGGAATGGTTCACAAATAAACGTATCCAGGTGTTAGAATGGCCAAGTCAAAGTCCAGACCTGAATCCAATCGAGAATCTGTGGAAAGAGCTGAAAACTGCTGTTCACAAACGCTCTCCATCCAACCTCACTGAGCTCCAGCTGTTTTGCAAGGAAGAATGGGCAAGAATTTCAGTCTCTTGATGTGCAAAACTGATAGAGACACCCCAAGCGACTTGCAGCTGTAATCGCAGCAAAAGGTGGCTCTACAAAGTATTAACGCAAGGGGGGCGAATCTTTTTGCACGCCCCACTTTTCATTTTTTTTATTAGTTAAAAAAGTTTCAAAAATCCAATAGATTTCGTTCCACTTCACAATTGTGTCCCACTTGTTGGTAATTCACAAAAAATAAAAATCTTATATCTTTGTTTGAAGCCTGAAATGAAAAGGTTGAAAAGTTCAAGGGGGCCGAATACTTTCGCAAGGCACTGTAAGTACTGTGTGAATTTACAATAAAGTCGGTTCCAGTTTGCACCTAAGTTAGTGTCTAGTTTATGGGTGCAGTGCTCAGCTATAATCTATAATATAACTGGTTCCTCATTCCAGAGTGGAGGAAGCTGTATCTTGATGGAGGCCCCCAGGCTGGGAGCCAGTTGATCCATCACAGTGCCTAATAGAGATACCAGCTCTACTTAGTTTTTATTTAATTTTTTATATCAATGGGCCCCTTTTGTGGAATATTTAATTTCTTCCTGTAGATCTCCAAATGTTTAGAGATTTTGGTTTGTCTGTATGACCTACATATAAATATACATATATATATATTTTTATTTTTTTTCTTTCAGCAGTGACTGAGACAGAATATGAGCTCCCTGACCCCAGGTACGCTATGTGGAATATCTGGTATATGATAAAATATAAAACCTACAACCCGCCGCTAAATGTCCGGCCCGTCAGTACACATGATCAATTCACATACACCCGGCCTGCGGACATTTTAACGCCTTCACGCAGACCGCTCCCAAATGTGCGACCTCGGCTTGAAGGGGTTGTACCGGGGTGATGCCTGTTGTGACTTTTTTTTTTTTTTTTTTTTTTTTTAGTTGAAGCCACTAGGATGTTATGCCAAGCAGCGGGAGGGGACATCTCCTGCTGCCTTCTGCGGCTCTCCCGTCCCACCGGAAGGCCCAAACGACCAGCCGGCGGATGTGCTTTGAACGGCTTTGAACAGGTCTTGGATCTAGTAACCCTGAAACGATGTCATGACATCACTTCTGGTTTACAGAAGACTTGAAGGCACCAATTTTTTTTTTTTAAATTACAGTATTCAAAACAGCCAGACTTGGTGTTTAGAATGCTTTTAAGTGCAAAAGAAGGATTTGGGGTCTTGTAATGTAAAGGGGGACCAGAGGTACGGGGGCTGTGTAATGTAAAGGGGGCCAGAGGTACGGGGGCTGTGTAATGTAAAGGGGGGCCAGAGGCGCGGGGGCTGTGTAATGTAAAGGGGGGTTAGAGGTGCGGGGGCTGTGTAATGTAAAGGGGGGCCAGAGGCGCGGGGGCTGTGTAATGTAAAGGGGGGCCAGAGGCGCGGGGGCTGTGTAATGTAAAGGGGGGCCAGAGGCGCGGGGGCTGTGTAATGTAAAGGGGGGTTAGAGGTGCGGGGGCTGTGTAATGTAAAGGGGGGCCAGAGGCGCGGGGGCTGCGTAATGTAAAGGGGGGCCAGAGGCGCGGGGGCTGCGTAATGTAAAGGGGGGCCAGAGGCGCGGGGGCTGCGTAATGTTTTCTTCATTTATTAGCAGGTGAATGCGGCCTTCCATCCATTCACATACATTGAATCCGGCCATTAGGTGGGAAAAGGTAGCTGACCCCTGCCATACATCATCCTATCTGTCTTGGAAGGATTTAAAGTTATTGTATTTATTTATTTTTTTAAATAACAAACATGTTATACTTGCCTACCTGGCACTTCTGGCTCCTCCTTTTCCCTTGACAGACATCACGCGGCTCAGCGCCCGCCCCCCCCCCCCCATCCTTACTGGTTGTAATTGTCAGCAGCAGTAGCGAATGGCTTCCACTGCTTTCTCTGTGTCCAGTGAGTATGAAGAGAGCCGATGCTCTCATGCACATCGATAGATCGAGATCGGGCTCAGGTAAGTATAAGGTGGGGCTGGGGGAAAGATATACACAGAATTGGTGTTTTTTTTATTTTTGTTTTTTTTACCTTTTTTATAAGGGCCCTTTCACACTGATTCACTTTTGATGTGCTTTGGATGCATTCCCATTGATTTGCAATGAAAGGTGCCCTTTTGGTGCGATTTTTGAAAAACTGCACCACACCCGCCGTGTTGAGTTTGTATAGGATTTAATGGGATTAAATCAGCTTCCTGAAAAATGAACAGCACCCTGCCTCAGTACTTGTCTCAAGGGTCCTCAGTCCTGATACAAGCAGTGGGCGGGATCTTGGGAGGAGTTATGCAAATATCAAAATGATTGTGGGGGGACAGTTTGGAGTTGGTGTCAGTCTGGAGGATTGGGCTTCCTCCCTTTTTTATTTTTTATGCAGTCTGCCCTAGATTAGACATGGGCGCTGTCAAAAAATTTGTTTCGTTCTGTAAGAAAAAAAAAATTGTAATTCCTGTACGAAATTTAATTCGGATTCGTATGAAATATGAATTTTTCATTAAATTCATCATACCGAACTTTCGTTATTTTAACGAAAAGTTTACGAATCTATCTATTGTGCTATGCTTATTTCCTGGAGTTTTTTAACTTTTAGGTTTGTCAACTTTTCGGAACAATTACGAATGTTCGTTATGATGAATTTATCATTATCAGGGGTTCCCTCCATCCCTGCGCTGTGCTGACTTCCTCTGGTGAACAAAGCACCAGTCATGTTTCTGTTCATTTGGATCTGAAATTCGTTAATGAAATTTCGTATGAAATTTGTAAGCATAAAAATTAATATTTTCGGATTCGTACAAATTTTAGATTTGTACGAAACGATTCGCACATGTCTACCCTAGATAGCTCCCACATATGATGCTGAGCCTCCATGATTAAAAGAACTGAAATCCAATTAATAAAAGGGGAGGGGCCAAGGACAGTCAGGCTGTGGAGGAAAACTCTAAATGATGCTGGATGTCCTTCAGCCAGGAAATGAGGTGGATTTCATTTGACTTGCTGCAGCTTCTAATGCACATTGTGAGAAGCTCACAGTGTGCAGTTAAATCAGAGCAAGCGATTACAATACAGGAGCAACTGTGCAACATTGAAGGGAAGGCCGGAGTTTAGCTTCAGTTGGGGCCCCAGGAGGTAAATAAAAAAATAAAAAAGAGAGCTCTGCATGCAATGCTCGCCTTCTCTACAGCACTGTCCCCCCACAATCATTTTATTTCCACCTCCTAGAGGTTCTTCGTCTTTTGTGTTGCCAGAATCGTGCTTCCCAGAAGACTGAGGAAATCCTGTGAGTACGTGCATGGTGTCATAGCCCCGCCCCCAAGGGGGCATCCCTGTGGCATCCTGTACTCGCATGCAGAGCAGAGAACAATGACGTCATCACATCAGCCCCATTCTCTGCAACGTTGAGGACTGCCCGTCGCCAGAGAGAAGCCTTTGAGATGGAGGAACCCTGTGTGTCACATATTTGACCTGAAGTCCTCTTTAAAAGGTGAGTATAAAGCATAAATCTTGCAGGGGACCTCGGGGGCGGAGCCTAGACCCGGGCTCAGGACCGTCATTTTGTCTTCCTTATAGTCTTGAATGCATTTGCCATTTGTGCGTCTTTGGGTGAGCTTTTTCCTTTTGTGTTTTTTGCTTTAGCTCACCGTCCCATGGAGAAGAATTGTACGATGATGCCTCAAACCTCCATGCCTCGCCGGAGAGCGAATCAAATGTCTATGAAGTAGAGGGGCCCCAGGCTGGTGAGTGGCTATGTATTAGTTGCTGTGAATGGCACACATAGTGCATCTCCTGTGAGCATGCATTGATCTTGATTCATACTTTTACAGCAACACTTGAGGTGTGCTTAAGGCATGCTGAAATCTCCTACAATAATATTTAGCAGGCCACTTTAGCATGCCTTTGGTGCATTTAAAGGTGTCATGAGTGCTGCTTGAAACCTAATGAATCAGAGTCATTGAGTCATGATGGTCCTTAAAGTGAAAAGGGGGATCTTAAAACTCAGAGGTCCACTCGGTGAACTTTTCCTCCAGCAGACCCTTCACATTCCTCCAAGATCCATCACATCTAAACCCCCCCCCCCAATAAAATCATTGTCGTTAGTCCCCCCTTTTAATCACAGCCCCCCCTTTTACATTAGCCTCTCTTCAGTACTCCCTTTACTTTGCAGTCCCTCTTTTACGTCAGTTCCCCCCTTATATCACAGCCCCCCTTTGCATCACGGTCTTTAATGTTCCCTTTAATTTACAGTCTACACTTTACATCACTGTCCTTGGGCTTCACTTTACATCTTGCTCCCCCCCCCCCCCATTTTTCATTACAGTTCCCCTTTTACATCAGTGTCTTCAGTACTCCATTTACTTCACAGCCCCTCTTTTATGTCAGTTCCCCCCCCCCCTTTACGTTACACAGCCCCCTTTGCATCACTGTCTTTATTGATCTCTTTCATTCACAGACCAAACTTTACATCTCTGTCCTTGGGCTTCACTTTACATAACAGCGACCCTTTTACATCCAGTGTCTTCAGTCCTCCGTTAACATTTACAGCCCCCTTTTATTTTAGCCCCGCACCCTTTACAGCACTGTCTTCAGTGATGCCTTTACTTCACAGTCCCCACTTTACATCACTGTCCTTAGGCTTCACTTTCCATCTTAGCCCCCCCACCCCTTTTTCATTACAGTTACCCCTTTTACATCAGTGTCTTTAGTCCTCCCTTTACATCACAAGCCCCACTTTTATGGCAGTTCCCCCCCCCTTATATCACAGCCCCCCTTTACATCACAGCCCCACTTTACATCACTGTCTTCAGAGATCCCTTTTCTTCGGTCCCCACTGTACATCACTGTCCTTAGGCTTCACTTTACATCACTTTATTCAGTGATCTTTTTATGTCACAGCCCCCCTTTTTGCATCACAGTCCTCAGTCATCCACCCTTTACATAACGACCCCTCCCCCCCCTTTCACTTCACTTATCAGCCCTCCCTTCATATTAGTGGTCTCTGTTTCCTTCCAATCACTGCCCCCTCTTCATAGTCCTACCTTTTACAGAGCAGGGCAGAGGATGGGAGGTGCAACAGGTCTGGATGGAGGATGGGAGGTCCCCAACTTTTTTTTCCATGTTAACAAGTGTGTGATTGGTTGCTAGCTAGGACCACCCTGTGTCCCCGGAGAGGACACCCGGGGGCGCTAAGGGTTGCATCAGTCTGATTAGGACTGTCATTTGGTCCAGATGTAAACCGTGGTCTGCATCTGGGTCACAGTCCACCATTTACTGATGCTTGATGTATAGGATTAAGGGAAGCAAAGGATGAGAAGGAGGGAGAGAGGAAAGCAGAAGAGGACTATGGGCGCAGGGAAGACACGGGTAGTGTACAGGGGCCAGGAGCTCTGATCCACAGACGTTCAAGCCTTTAACCACTTCAGCCCCGGAAGATTTTACCCCCTTCTTCACCAGAGCACTTTTGTGATTCGGCACTGCGTCACTTTTTTGACAATTGCGCGGTCGTGCGACGTGGCACCCAAACAAAATTGACGTCCTTTTTTTCCCACAAATAGAGCTTTCTTTTGGTGGTATTTGATCACCTCTGTGTTTTTTTTTATTTATTTATTTATTTATTTATTTTTTCGCTATAAACAAAAAATACAGCGACAATTTTGAAAAAAAAAGCAATTTTATTTATTTTTTTACTTTTTGATATAATAAATATGCCAAAAAAATGTATAAAACAAATTTATTTCTCAGTTTAGAGCGATATGTATTCTTCTACATATTTTTGGTAAAAAAAAACAAAAAAAAACCCCACAATAAGCGTATATTACATAGTTGCATGGTTAGTAAGGTTGAATAAAGACACCAGTCCATACAGTTCAACCTGAGTGAGTGTCTACAATTGTCCCTATCCCTGTACATTGCATCTCATTAAAGTACCCATTAGGGGTGCAACGGATCAAAAAACTCACGGATTGGATCGTTCCTCGGATCAGAGTCACGGATCGGATCATTTTTCGGATCAGCAAATAATAATTGAATTTGCAAAAACCTGTGAAAATTCCACCACCATATAGTCCCCACTGTAATATCCACATCTCCCCCACTGTAATATCCACATCTCCCCCACTGTAATATCCACATCTCCCCCACTGTAATATCCACATATCCCCCACTGTAATATCCACATCTCCCCCACTGTAATATCCACATCTCCCCCACTGTAATATTGGCTGGGTACAGCCGAGCATGGCTGGGTATCGCCACCGGTTTGTTTACAGGTGATCGCTCTGTCTTTTGACGGAGTGATCACATTGGGTGTAGAAAGATGGCCACCGCTTCGAAGCTAGGCCAAAGCCGCTGCCTTTCCTAAGGCCGAGAACGTGGAGCGCTCTGCAGATCGCGGCGTGTGCCGATCCGACCGGGGTGACCCGTTCAGATCACGGATCAGTGATGATCCGTTGCACCCCTAATACCCATATAGGGCCATCAATTTACACATATATCGCACACTCACATCGGTCCCTACCCTCAAGGAGCCCACAATCCAAGGTCCCCATTCATATACTAGGGCCAATTTTGGACAGAAGCCAATTAACCTACCTGCATGTCTTTGGAGTGTGGGAGGAAACTGGAGCACCCAGAGGAAACCTAGGCAGGCACAGGGAGAACATGCAAACTCCAGGCAGGTAGTGTTGTGGTTGGGATCCAAACCAGTAACCCTTTTTACTGCTAGGCGAGAGTGCTTACCACTACACCACTGTGCCGATTGATTGCTTTGTGCAAAAGTTATAACGTCTACAAAATAGGGGATAGATTTATGACTTTTTTTTATTAGTAATGGCGTCTATATGGGATTTTTATCATGACACCGACGTTATGGCGGACACATCGGACACTTTTGACACTAATTTGGGACCACTGTCATTTATACAGCGATCAGTGCTATAAATGGCCACTGATTACTGTGTAAATGACACTGGCAGGGAAGGGGTTAAACACACAGCTCCCAACTGTCCCTGATTTGGAGCAATGTCCCTCTGTTCCTCATTCCTCCTCATTTGTCCCTCATTTTGGTCTGATCGATATAATTGTATATAAAATGCACTTTTTATCTATCAATAAGTGTTTCCCAGCACTAAACCTTTTATCTGATTTCTAAATTGCTGCATTTGTACATTTTAAAAGCCAATATAAAGGAATAGTAGTGGTAAAAAAAAAAAGTCCTTGTGGATTTAATTAACCTTTTTTTGGGGGTTAATTCTCCTTTAAGAGGGTGTGGCAGGGGGCGTGTCCTATGTCTACATACATTTACTAGTAGGTGTCCCTCATTCCCATCTCAAAATGTTGGGAGGTATGTAAACACTAGGGGGCGATCAAGGGGTTAAGTGTATCCTAGGCAGGTGTTCTAACTGACATGACAGCGATGCTCCCGATGACGGGGAGCAGTGATCTCTGTCATGTCACAAGGCAGAACAGGGAAATGCCTTCTTTACATAGGCATCTCCCCATTCTTCCGATCCGTGGCACGATCACGGGCCCCCCAGCGGACGTCGTGTCCGCGGGACCCACGGGCACGGAGTACGCGGCGGGCACAGTGCTGCGATTTTTAAGGGGACATACCTGTATGCCCATTTGCCCAGGCGTGCCAGTGTGCCGACTTGCATCTTCGTGCGCTGGTCGGCTAGTGGTTAATAAAGAATAAATTTGATTCTGTTTGTCTTCCGTAATGTGAAATGAAACTCCCACTAAATGAGAATAACACATTACACCGGAGCAAATGTTTCTTCATTGGTGCCATATAGTACATGTTGGCAGGGCTGGTGCAAGGATTTTTGACACCCTAGGCGAAAACCTAATTTTGCCGCCCCGTTGGCTCCACCCATGACTCCACCCCCTTTGCCCTGCCCATGTGACAGGAGGCGCTGCTGTACAGGAAGCATCGGCTCCCTCTAGTGTTGGCTCCAGTGCTGCGCTGCACCTCTAATTACACTACCGGTCGGTCTGAGTTAGTTACATGCTGCAGCCTGCAGAGCATGCAGATGCGGATAGAAACCAGCAGCTGGGCGCCCCTAGGCAGCTTTGCACCCTAGGCGGCTGCCTAGTTTGCCTAGTGGTAGCACCGGCCCTGCATGTTGGCATTGCCATTCCTCATGTTTGTACTCCAGTTTTTTTTCTGTTAATTAAAACATTTATATATATATATTTTTTTTAATATCAAAAAGATACGTTTTCAAAAAATTATTTTGTTTATTGCAGGAACACCAAAAGTCAAGACGTCCAAACCGTGTCCCCCAAGGTACAGCAAACCGTATACTAAGATTATAAAAATGACAGTTTTCTTTTCACCCTTGTAAATATGGCAGTGACATCATCACTGTGCTGTACATTAGACATGTGCAATTTGTTTCATTCCGAAGCCTTTTTTGAAATTCGACAAATTCGTTAATTTGGAAATATTCGAATGAACGAAACCCCGTTTTAACGAATTTTTACGAAAATAAGGATGAAAATTTCAAAAGAACGAAAATCTGAAAATTAAGAACGAAACTCCAAAATAATAACGAACGAATAATAACTGTTACTAATTTATTAAATTATAGGTATCGGAATTTCCTTTCAAATTTGGCTGTTGGTGAATGTAATGAATACGAATTTATCTGAAGTTCCAAATTATCCGAAATAACAAATGCCGCATCAAAACGAATGGAACGTAACAAATTTAATAATCATAAATAACGATAAAAACGTTTCTTTTATTATTTGTTACGTTCCATTTGTTTTGATGCGGCATTCGTTATTTCAGATAATTCGTATTCGTTGCGTTCATAAACGGCCAAATTTGAAAGGAAATTCCAATACTTATTATTTCGGATTTGCGAATTTTCAAATTTACGAATGCTGCATCTAACCGAATGGAACATAAGGAATTCTAATTTTTCCGAAGTTACGAATGTATTTAAAATAACGAACTGTGATCATAATGAATGACCTGGAAAAAAAAAACAAAAAAAAAACGAATGAAACGTTTTTTCGGCAGTGCACGTGTCCACTGTACATAGCCTGTGCAGAGAGCAGAGCTGTGGGAGGTGCCCCAGCAGGCTCCACCCACTACAGGCTGCCTGCAGAAGGGGGCGGAGACGAGACCAGTCTTCCTGCACAAGGAGAGGGGGCAGCAGTGAGCGGTCTTTATTACAGGAAGTCTCGCACTGGATTACTGCACAGATCTGGAAGAAATACACAAAGATCAAGAATACACATGACGAATGGATTTAGGCAATATTTGCTGATCTCGGAGTTCAGCTTTAAGGAAGAGGAGTGAATCTCTGTATAAAAAAAAAAAAAAAAAGTTTACATTTTAGATTAATTTTAAGATCATATGAAATGTAAAATATGGACCAGACAGGGGAGTGTGATCAGCCCTGGGGGAAGATATGACTGTTGAAATATCTCTGTTCCAGCCCAAGCCCAGAGGGAGGGCGCGAGTGTTATGACGACGTGGAGATGTTCCAAGAAGCTCCAGGGGATAACAATGTGTATGAGGTAGACGAACCTGGTAAGGATAATTTCTTCATTCTCAGTTGTTATTGAATGTGCCCATAGTTACCTTGCTACCAGGCATGTACTGGCCATTGGGACTACCGGGAGTTTCCCGGTGGGCCGATGGCTCAGTAGGCCACTCTGATGTAAGGGGGTGCTGATGGGACACTCTGATGTAAGGGGGTGCTGATGGGACACTCTGATGTAAGGGGGTGCTGATGGGACACTCTGATGTAAGGGGGTGCTGATGGGACACTCTGATGTAAGGGGGTGCTGATGGGACACTCTAATGTAAGGGGGTGCTGATGGGACACTCTAATGTAAGGGGGTGCTGATGGGACACTCTAATGTAAGGGGGTGCTGATGGGACACTCTGATGTAAGGGGGTGCTGATGGGACACTCTGATGTAAGGGGGTGCTGATGGGACACTCTGATGTAAGGGGGCGCTGATGGGACACTCTGATGTAAGTGGGCCGGTCTGGATGAAGTCCAGGGCCAAATTTCTGTCCCAGTCCAGCCCTGCTTGCTACAAAGTTATTACTGTACTTTGCAAGTCACTGTGTACTGCATTGTTCAAGAATGAGCAGTTGAGTTCTGTCCAGCGTTGTCCACCAATTTATGCCAAATGTTTGGAGCTTCAGTGATCTGGTTACTGGCTAACCCAAAGCTGAAGTTGATTTGCTGATTTTATGCCATCCCTGGTTCCACGGGCCGTTGGCTCCCAGCCAAACCAAAAAGTGTGTCCTGAGACACGACTGGCCAGGGAACCCTAAGACTCCCAGGCCAATCGGTTTTCGGGACCCTTTTTCCTGATTGGCCGGGAGGAGAATTGGGAAGACGACAGCGACTATTAATTTGCTATTGTCACAAAACTGGGTGGGCTCCGGGGCGCCCTATGCAGGGCTCCATGCCCCGAGCCGACCCTTTTTTGAAGCCAATTGAAGCCACGGCTCTAATCATTTGCTTAACCCAGGGGTCTCAAACTGGTGGCCCTCCCAGATGTTGCGAAACTACAAGTCCCATCATGCCATTGCCTTTGGGAGTCTTGCTCTTAACTGTCAGCCTTGCAATGCCTCATGGGACTTGTAGTTTTTCAACAGCTGGAGGGCCACCAGTTTGAGACCCCTGGCTTAACCGCGCTTAACCCCTGGCTTATACTGTGGCAACGTGGCTCGACTGCCGCGAATCACCATCATGGTACGTCGGTACCATAGACGGCCACTAGGGGGCCCGAGCGCTCCACCAGAGGCGCCCCCCCCCCCCCCCTGCTCGCCCACGGAGCCGATGTGAGTGCCCAGTGGTCACGATCACCGGCGGGCTCCCGCGATCGCTCGGGGCACAACCGGGACCTGTGTGTGTAAACGCACAGTCTCCGGTTCTCTGAGGGGAGAAAAGACAGATCATCTGTTCATACAGCGTATGAACAGACGATCTGTCATTTCCCCTGCACAGCCCCCCCCTTCAGTTAGAACACGCACTAGGACACACGTAACCTCTTCACTGCCACCTAGTGGTTAACCCATTCACTGCCGGTGACATTTTTACAGTAATCAATGCAATTTTATAGCATTGATTGCTGTAAAAATGACAATGGTCCCAAAAATGTGTCAAAATTGTCTGACGTGTCCACCATAATGTCGCAGTCTCGATTTAAAAATCGCTGATCACCGCCATTACTAGTAAAAAAAAAAAAAAAAAAAAAAAAAAGAATAATAAAAAAGTCATAAAACTATCCCCTATTTTGTAGACGCTATAACTTTCGCGCAAACCACTCAATATACGCTTATTGCGTTTTTTTTTTTACCAAAAATATGTAGACTATGTATCGGCCTAAACTGAGGGGGAAAAAAATGTTTTCTTATATTTTTTTTTTTTTTTTTTTGGGGGGGGGGGGGGGATATTTATTATAGCAAAAAGTAAAAAATATTGCGTGTGTGTAACGGTATAGTCCAATTCACTATATGGCTGGATGGAACTGCCTATGGGTTTGGTGTGAGCGACTACCCGGCATTTCCATTCCAGCTTTCCTTTTAAAAATTTTTATTATTTTTCAAGAAAAAAAATAGAGACTTTAATATCACTTTAAAGCCGAATTCTAAGAATTCAGCAACTTTGCAAAAAAGTGCAGAGTTGAGTCCAATTTGGTGCATATCGCCTCTGGGACTTATCTCTATTACTTAAATGTAACCGGTTTATTGTGCTCCCCGGAGGAATCTTTTGGCTGTGGGAGGAGAGAATCACACAGAGCAGATTTGGTATTTTTTTTAATGATTTAACGTAATACAAAGGCTTCTGTGAATGGGCAAATGGAGGGTTATGCCCTGTGTACACGGTCTGAAATTCTGACGGAAAAGGTCCGATCGTTGTCCGATTTATGTTGACGGAAAATCCGATCGTGTGTGGGGGGTTATCAGACTTTTCCCGTCGGAAATTCAGACGGAAAAAGAGCAGTATCTCAAATTTTCCGACAAAAAAATCCGCTCTGACTTTTTCCGATGGTTTTGTAGAGAATTTCCGATCGGACAAAGTGCCACGCATGCTCAGATCAAATAACGAGACCAAAGCTATTGGCTACTAGACTCAACGTAGTGCCGTCGTAATGAATGAACATCATCACGTTCCGAACGATCGGATTTTCCAAAAACTCTGTCTGACCGTGTGTATGCGACACCAGTTTCGGACAAAATCCGTCGGAAAAAAGCTGACGGATTTTGTGGTCGGAATGTCCGTCCGTGTGTACAGGGCATAAGGCATAGCAGTTCCAGCGACTCTACTCTTGACGAAATGGAGACTACAGTGAGCCACAGTGGAGCTCTCTGGGATGTTCTCCTTCAGGAATACTCTAAACCTGTCAGATTTAATTATTGAAAAAGGTCTGTGAGATGGCAGACGCCTCTTTAGACTTGATTCATGGTATTCCTGCAATTTTTACAAAGTGGCTGAAATACTGGCATTCAGCTTTGGGTCCTTAACCTGGTAATGTTTTGGCCAATAAAGATTCTTCTGTGGTGGAGAGCAAGTTTCGGCTGTCAATTTCACACCTGGGAATTGCTGGTGTACATGGAGGGGGAGTGACACTGTTCATTACATATGCCCTGTACACTTCGGTGTGCACTCCTAAAAGGTCCTTCAACCCATTAAAAATGGTGAATGAATGCTTTTCTACAGAAAACACCGTCCCCTCAGATATGCAACGTTCCTTCCTTACCTTAATCCCCAAGCCAGATAAGGACCCCATCCATTGCGCGAATTATAGACCCATTGCGCTGTTGAACGCGGACCTAAAAATTTTTACTAAATTGTTATCTCTGCGCCTTAACAAGGTCCTACCCTCTTTGATCCATAAGGACCAAGTGGGCTTTGTCCCCCTCCGACAAGCAGGGGATAACACCCGGAAGGTGATAGACCTGGTCGAGGTGGCGAACAGGGAGGGAGTGCCGTCCCTGCTCCTGAGCTTGGACGCAGAAAAAGCATTTGATAGACTGGGTTGGCCCTTCCTGTTCGCCACCCTGACCCACATAGGGATGGAGGGACCTTTTTTGCGGGCCATACAACATCTTTACTCCAACCCGTCTTCTCAAGTGAAGACCCCCTTTGCCACCTCTTCGCCCTTTTCCATCTCCAACGGTACGCGTCAGGGATGCCCGCTGTCACCCCTACTATTTGCCCTCTGTATTGAACCCCTGGCGGCGTCTATCAGGCGGAACCAGGCTATAAGAGGGGTTCCGGTGCGAGGCCAGGAGTTTAAGATCTCGCTATTTGCGGACGACGTAATTCTTACTCTTACCCAACCCAGGATATCCCTGCCCAACTTGCATATGGAATTAGATCGTTACAGTGCGCTATCGGGTTACAAACTTAATGCGTCGAAATCCGAAGCCCTCCCGATTAACATTCCACCGTTGGAGGTGGAACACCTACGATCCAACTTTCCCTACCACTGGGGGGTCCACCTCCCTTCGATACCTGGGGGTAAACATCACCCCAACCTATACCTCCCTCTATCAGGCAACTACCCATCCCTCTATGGAGATATTAGGCGTCTGTTGCTACAGTGGCGGAAACACCAAATCTCTCTGCTTGGTAGAATAGCCTCTGTGAAGATGGCTATCCTCCCGAAACTCCTTTATCTTTTTCAGACCCTCCCCATTCCAGTCCCCTCCTCTCACCTGAAAAAATTGCAAAGGGACCTACTTCGATTTGTATGGAACTATAAAAGGCACAGGATACCTCGCTCGGTTATGACCGCCTCCAAATCGGATGGGGGGTTAGCGTTCCCGGACCTAGTCAGGTACTATCAGGCTGCCCAACTCCGCGCGGTCGCTTCTTGGACTACCCAGAGGCCTCACAATCGCTGGTCGGAAATTGAATCCCGGTGGTTGGCCCCTATACACCCTAATAGTATGCTCTGGAGTGCGGCGGCAGTGATTCCTCAGTCCCAATTGTTGGGCCCCATGTCCCACCTGCAGAACCTATGGCGTAGGTCTTCCAAGGCGTTTGCCCTGACCTCGGCTAAATCGCTCCTGACCTCTTTTATATCCAACCCTCGAGTGCCAGATAGCCTATCTCGCCAGATGCAACACCCCTGGTCCTCCCGGAACCTTTTCCATCTGAGATCTCTGGTGGATCCCAGATCTAGGAGACTACTGACTTACACTGAACTCCAATCCCGGTTTGACCTCCCCCGGCAGAGCTTCTATAGTTACTTACAAATCCGTCACTTTGCCCAGACCATCTCATCAGAACCTCCGTTTCTCCCCGCCTACCATGTTTGAAATAGTTGTCTCAGCAGGTACGGCACAGAGGGGGATGATCTCGGATATTTATAAAATAATTAACGCCTTTCCTATGGGTCTTAATGGCAAACATGCATATATGCTTAAATGGGAGGAGGCTCTGGGTGAAGTGTTCACGGAGGAGCAATGGCGGGTGATTTGGTCACAGGCATCCAAGAGTTCCATGTGTACGCTCTACCGGGAGAATGCATACAAAATATTGTTCTTCTGGTACATGACCCCGGATGTCCTGCACGCTATTTATCCTTCTACAACAGACCGGTGCTGGCGCTGTGTGGGGCATAAGGGCACCCTCTTGCATATATACTGGCAATGCCCTCGTATAGTCCCTTTCTGGACGGAAGTCCGTACGCTCTTGGCCAGTGTCCTGGACCAACCCCTGGACTTGAACCCAAAGCACTTTTTACTGGGAGTCCCTTTCCCCAAACTGTCCAAATCCCTACAGAAATTATCCCGCCATATCTTGACCGCAGCGAGGTGTCTTGTTGCACTCCACTGGAAAAAAACGCACCCCCCTACCCCGGACGCATTATACGCCCGCATTAGAGATGTGGAGCTTATGGAGAGGATGACCGCCAGGATACAGGACCGGCTGGAAGCGCATGACGTAGTCTGGAATCCCTGGAATCTTAAGGGCAATCGACCCTGACAGGCAAGCGGAAGTTTTCGGATGACTACCCACCCCTACCCCCTCCTTTTCCTCTCTAACCTTTCTTTCTATCCTTTGGTATCCCTTTCTTCTCTTTTTTTCTCTTTTTCCCTTCTTCCTTTCTCTTATACCTATCACTCTTCCAACCCCCCCCCCCCCCCCCCGAGGGGGGGTGTTTGATTGGGTTAAAGTGTATTATAAGTATCTTACACAATTAGTCGACACATGTATCCTCGGATTGCCACTCTTGACTGGCGGTTGAGTCTTGAGGATTGGTTTATTATTGGTTGGACTTTATCCCTGTCTTACATGTGTTGCAGAACATGCTGTCTGTGAATAGCTCTACCTGGCCTGGCTTGTACCTGCTCCAGGTGGCTATACTATGTAAGCCAATATGCTTTTATGGTATGTTCTCCCCTGTAATTTTTCTGTTCTCTTTCTTTCGCTCCCCCAATGCTGTACCGAAGTGTTTGACGTGTAATGTTTCACTTTAAACTAATAAAAAGTTATTTGACAAAAAATGGTGAATGGTCAAGTCTGTTATATACATTTTTATGCAGCACTTTTTTTTTTTTAAGAAAATAGGTGCAAGGACTCAACCATGCCCCTTCGCTGAACCCCCATCGAATGGGTGTGGTCAAATGACAGAAACAGGGGGAGGACTTTAAAGAGGAAATGCCAGGAATGCATAGTTCGGGGATGCGCTGCGTACAGAGTGCCGGGTTTGGGGGTGCGCGCTGTGTGCAAAGTGCCGGGTTCAAGGGTGCGCGCTGTGTGCAAAGTGCCGGGTTCAAGGGTGCGCGCTGGCTACAGAGTGCAGGGTCCGGGGGTGCGCGCGCTGGCTACAGAGTGCAGGGTCCGGGGGTGCGGCGCGCTGGCTACAGAGTGCAGGGTCCGGGGGTGCGCGCGCTGGCTACAGAGTGCAGGGTCCGGGGGTGCGCGCGCTGGCTACAGAGTGCAGGGTCCGGGGGTGCGCGCGTGGCTACAGAGTGCAGGGTTCCGGGGGTGCGCGCGCTGGCTACAGAGTGCAGGGTCCGGGGGTGCGCGCGCTGGCTACAGAGTGCAGGGTCCGGGGGTGCGCGTGCTGGCTACAGAGTGCAGGGTCCGGGGGTGCGCGCGCTGGCTACAGAGTGCAGGGTCCGGGGGGGGTGTGCTGCGTACAGAGTGCAGGGTCCAGGGTGCACGCGCTGCGTACAGAGTGCAGGGTCCAGGGGTGCACGCGCTGCGTACAGAGTGCAGGGTCCAGGGGTGCACGCGCTGCGTACAGAGTGCAGGGTCCAGGGGGTGCACGCGCTGCGTACAGAGTGCAGGGTCCAGGGGTGCACGCGCTGCGTAAAGAGTGCAGGGTTTGGGTGGTGCGCTGCGTACAGAGTTTCAGCATGACCAGGAGGGTAAAAGATGACGTGATTTTATTTATTTTTTTATTTTTATTTTTTGACACCCAGGGCTGCTCTATATAACAAAATAATTTTTAGTAATAAGGAAATGAAACAAATGATAATAATGACCGGAAAAGAAAGCCATATATCCGACCCTCATTAAACATTCACTGCAGGTGAATCTCCCAGCTGCATGCTTTTTTTAATGACAGCAATTGATTCTCCACCAATCAATGTTTGAAGTCACATTCACTACAATGAACAAAATTATTTTTTATTTATTTTTTGACCTCTAGAACTTCCATTTGTGTATTAAATCTTCTCACTTTATTCAGTTTCAGGCTCTGTACATACCCGAGATCCTCCCGGAGAGACGGTGTATGAGGTAGGTCCTCCTCTGGTACTGGGGCAGTTTGGGGTTATGATTGGCATAGTTAAAGCCGACCTTTCCTCCCTTTACAAAATGTTTACATCAATGTGTATCTCTGCCTGCTGATGTGAAATCATCTAAAGGTTCATTTAAATGGTTGGGGGGGTTTAGGGGTGAAGCCATGGTTTTTTGCTGTCCCTCAACCGCTCCCCCTTAAAGTGATTGTAACCCCTCGCATACACCCAGTGAAGTGTCTATTCATGGCGATGAAACAAATCCTCCTACATAAGTTGTACCTGTCTATCTGCAGCCTTACTTCTGTTCAAAGTGCTGAATTATAAAGCTTGTCTGAGCTGTCAGAAAAGAGAGGGCAAGAAGCTAAATTTACACTTTGCAGAGCCAGTGAGGAGAGCTCTGAGAGCTGACTGGAGGAAAGAGACGCCCCCCACCCCCCTCACACAGGAACAGGGCTGAGGCTGTCAATCACAGGCTGTGTGCTGGAGCTCCCTCCCCCGGTCACCATTTTTCTCTTGGTGTCAGAAAAACTTGTCAGAAGTGACTCGTGCAGATAGCGGAGGAAGGAGGCAGCAGACAGAAATGACACTTGGTGCTCTGGATTGAGTCCAGTACACACTATAGAGGGATGTGCTTTGTTCATGTTTCATGTCTGAGGTTTAAGCTGCGGAGGGACGGACGGACGGACAGGGTGTACATATCCGGAATGTGAAGTTCATACTTTGTTGCAGATATATTGAGCTCTAATTTCTGTCCCGGCCGGTCAGGCTGGTCTGTCTGCATTCTGGGAATTCTCCAGAATGAAAACGCTTTGCAAATGTTGAAACCTTCACTTTTGTTACTCGACTTTATACAAATGTTTTCTTTTTGTCAGGTTGCAGAAGAAAATAAAGATTATCGGTGAGATTCCTCCCCTTTGTACAGCAATCATTAGATTTGGCTCGGAGTGTTTTGTTACAATGTTTCCGCACAGACACTCGGCTAGTTATGGGGGGGGGGGGGGGGGTGAAATATTTAAAAAAGAAAATTTTTAAAATGTTTTTTCTCTACACTTTGCTTATTACAGTGATGATCATATAATCAATCATTTCTATCTGTGTTTGACATCCATTAACCGCCTCCCGCCGGGGGCGGCTCTTGTTCTGGGATGACCTCATATGACGGCACCCAGTTTAGCCGCGATCGCGCGCCCGCTCCCAGGGACACGGGGTGACTCTTCAAAGAGCCGGGGTCACGGCTCTTTACTCATGTGATCAGCTGCGTCCAATCACAGCCGGTTAGATGTAAACAAGGAGATACCGTTTTATTGGCTCTCCTCACCTCACACTGACAGGGTGTGAGGAGAGGACAGCCAATCAGCGGCATTTCCTCACAGGGGAGACGTGTATAGGTGATCAGGGCACTGATCATTGTCAGTGCTCTGATTACAATGCAACCCTAACAGTGCCCATCAGTGATGCCACTCTGTACCCAACAGTGCTGCCCATCCATTCCACCTGTCAGTGCTGCCCATCACTGCTGCATATTGGTGCCTCCTCATCAGTGCCCATCACTGCTGCATATTGGTGCCTCCTCATCAGTGCCCCTCACTGCTGCATATTGGTGCCTCCTCATCAGTGCCCATCACTGCTGCATATTGGTGCCTCCTCATCAGTGCCCCTCACTGCTGCATATTGGTGCCTCCTCATCAGTGCCCCTCACTGCTGCATATTGGTGCCTCCTCATCAGTGCCCATCACTGCTGCATATTGGTGCCTCCTCATCAGTGCCCCTCACTACTTCATATTGGTGCCTCCTCATCAGTGCCCCTCACTGCTGCATATTGGTGCCGCCTCATCAGTGCCCCTCACTGCTGCATATTGGTGCCTCCTCATCAGTGCCCCTCACTGCTGCATATTGGTGCCTCCTCATCAGTGCCCCTCACTGCTGCATATTGGTGCCGCCTCATCAGTGCCCTCACTGCTGCATATTGGTGCCGCCTCATCAGTGCCCCTCACTGCTGCATATTGGTGCCGCCTCATCAGTGCCCCTCACTGCTGCATATTGGTGCCTCCTCATCAGTGCCCATCACTGCTGCATATTGGTGCCTCCTCATCAGTGCCCATCACTGCTGCATATTGGTGCCTCCTCATCAGTGCCCATCACTGCTGCATATTGGTGCCTCCTCATCAGTGCCCATCACTGCTGCATATCGGTGCCTCCTCATCAGTGCCCCTCACTGCTGCATATTGGTGCCTCCTCATCAGTGCCCCTCACTGCTGCATATTGGTGCCTCCTCATCAGTGCCCCTCACTGCTGCATATTGGTGCCTCCTCATCAGTGCCCCTCACTGCTGCATATTGGTGCCGCCTCATTAGTGCCCCTCACTGCTGCAGATTGGTGCCTCCTCATCAGTGCCCATGACTGCTGCATATTGGTGCCTCCTCATCAGTGCCCCTCACTGCTGCATATTGGTGCCTCCTCATCAGTGCCCATCACTGCTGCATATCGGTGCCTCCCCATCAGTACAGCCTATTGGTGCAGCCTCATCAGTGAAGGAGAAAAATTACCTGTTTGCAAAATTTTCTGATAAACGAAGAAAAACTTATTATTATTTATTTTATTTTATTTTTCAGAATGTGGGTCTCTTTTCATGTTTTTTTAGTAAACAACCCAGTGGTGATAAAATACCTCCAAAATAAATCTCTATTTGTGTGAAGAAAATGATGAAAAATGTCACATGGGCACAGTGTTTCATGACCACCCAATGTCTTTCAAAGTGTGGCAGCGCTTAAAAGCTGAAAACTGGCCTGAGCAGGAAAGTAGTGAAAGTGTAGTGATGGCGGTGATTGGCCCTGTACCATGTGATCACATTGACCAATCAGAGATTTACAATAGTAAGTAATGACATATGAATGAAAGCCATTGTTTACACTGGACAAGTGATTGCTGTGATTGGTCACAGCGATCACATGGTACCAGGACCAGCCCAGGACCTGTCACTACGGCCTAGTACTCTGACCGGTGATCATTGTGTTAGAGATCGTGCCGCTGCCCGTCCCCAGGGGAGCGCCCCTCGGGGAGAATGTATGGGTACGTCTTCCCAGAATGATGGATAAGCAATAGTGGGACCCACTTTAACCTGTGATTGGACAGTGAAAGAGCAGCAGCACATTAGCCCTCTTCCTGCCCTCCTTTCCTGTATGTCGGCTACTGTAGAGTGCTACTGTACAGGGGAATATAGGAAACTAATACAAAGATACATTTAGGTACTTATGTTGGTGTAAAAACTCCATTTAGTGATGGACAGAATAAATCTAACCTATGGCCTGAGCTGGGGATTGTGTAAGAAAACAAAAAAAAACAAAAAAAAAAAAAAAAAAAAAACATCACCTAGACTTTATTTATTTTTTATTTTTTTATATAGAGGATCCAGAAATCTGAATGGCACCTACCCCGACTTTAGGTCATCTGTGCCTGAAGACCATTACAGGTAAGTGGATCACCCCTCACTGCAGCGGTCTTTGTAATTCTGAGTAGGTGATTGGGGAAGGTGGGATGAATATAATGGAATTCTACAATAAGGGGAAGGGTGACCGGGGTAATATTAAAGGGGCACTCTAGACAAACACAAATGTTGCAATTGTTTAGGAGATGTGTCCCACCAGACTCCAATATTAATGTCGTTTGTGCACATGGGCGCTAAATCCCTCCATCTGGTGGGATTCTTCTTTTTCGGCAGGAAGGAGGTGAAAGTGTAGTGATTGCTGTGATTGGCCCTGTACCATGTAATCACATTGACCAATTAGAGATTACAATAGTAAGGGAGCACGGGGCAGTCCAACCAAGTGTCCGCCCCAGTGGCAGCTGGAGTTCAAAATTTTGGGGGGGGGGGGGGGGGGGCGAACAAACTGAAAAATTCTGAAAGAAAACCCCATCAATTGCAGCCTCACTGCGCCCCATCAAGCGCAGCCTCACTGTGCCCCATCAAGCGCAGCCTCACTGTGCCCCATCAAGCGCAGCCTCACTGTGCCCATCAAGCGCAGCTCACTGTGTCCCATCAAGCGCAGCCTCACTGTGTCCCATCAAGCGCAGCCTCACTGCGCCCCATCAAGCGCAGCCTCACTGCGCCCCAACAAACAAACTGAAAAATTCTGAAAGAAAACCCCATCAATGCAGCCTCACTGCGCCCCATCAAGCGCAGCCTCACTGTGCCCCATCAAGCGCAGCCTCACTGTGCCCCATCAAGCGCAGCCTCACTGTGCCCCATCAAGCGCAGCCTCACTGTGCCCCATCAAGCGCAGCCTCACTGTGTCCCATCAAGCGCAGCCTCACTGTGTCCCATCAAGCGCAGCCTCACTGTGTCCCATCAAGCGCAGCCTCACTGTGTCCCATCAAGCGCAGCCTCACTGCGCCCCATCAAGCGCAGCCTCACTGCGCCCATCAAGCGCAGCCTCACTGCGCCCCATCAAGCGCAGCCTCACTGCGCAGCCTCACTGCGCCCCATCAAGCGCAGCCTCACTGCGCAGCCTCACTGCGCCCCATCAAGGGCAGCCTCACTGCGCAGCCTCACTGCGCCCATCAAGGGCAGCCTCACTGCGCCCCATCAAGGGCAGCCTCACTGCGCCCCATCAAATGCTGCCAATGTGCCCCCCCCGCTGTCTGCACTTCCCTGTCTCAGTGGGACAGCTCCTTGATGGTCCTCGATGTCTTCTCCCATCCTCTTTCCACCCTCTGCTATGATTGGACGCCTGATAGGCGTCCAATCACAGCGCCTGTCATTTCAGCCAATCAGGTGACAGGTAACAGATCCGAGCACCTGATTGGCGGAGTAGCGGTTTAGCATTAGGAATCGATCAATCGAGCAAACTAGTATGACCAAACCCGTGTGTGCCAATTAACTGGCTGTGTACTTAGAACTGAAAAAGATGGTAGGGCCCAAAAAGTATCTGCCAGACATTGTCCTCCCCAAATGAGCTAAACAAAGTGAACACCAAGATCCTGTTTATTTGCTCTGTGAAGAGTGATCCACATTCAGGACCCTCTTCAGGGGGCATTTGACAAGCGTTGTCACCTCCTCACCACCTGCTTTAACCACGAACTGAACCATGTGAATTGCACATGGTTTTGAGATGCTTGCAGAGCAGTTGCAGCACGCGTACACCCCCCCACCCCCCGAACGCTGCCTCCGCCTTAACTACTAATGCAAGCAAGCTTTAAAAGGTTGTAAAGGCTGCAGGTTTTTGCTTTTTACCTTCATGGTTCCTTTTACACTGCTGCAACCTGCGTGATTTTGCCGCAATTTTTAGTATGAACCTGGGCTTAAGTTGGTGCAACTTAGTCGCACAGAGATGTCATTGGGAATGATGGGTGTGACTTGTCATGCAATTCTGATGTCCAAAGTTGCAGGAAAAGTCGCATAAGTGTGAAAGGGGCCTAAAGCATTCTCTGCATTAAAGTAAAAAACCTTCAATGCTTAACCCCCCCTCCCCCCCACAGCTCCCCTTTATACTTTCCTGAGCCCAATCTCAATCCAGCAATGTGCATGAGAGCAGTGGCTCTCTCCCTCTTCATTTGGCTGAGGCAGGAGCAGGGACCCAAGAAGAGCAATGGTGGCTGGTGCTGTATCTATGGGGGGTGGGAAACAAATCTCTCACCCCCCCCCCCCCCCCCATCCTCCGTTCCTTCAAACCAACCCCTGTCACTTTTTCTGTCTGCCCATCAGCCCTGCACTTACGCCATCCAGGCCACGGGCAGTTTCAGCGGCTTCCCCCTGCGTCTCCTCCTCTGCAAACACCCCCTCCCCCCCCCCCCCAGCCGCTCCTGGCTAAAAAGATTGGTTCTCTTCTTGGCCAATTTCCTGATTGGCCGGGAGGAGACGCAGGAAGACCATAATGAAAAATAATTCGCTATTGTCACACAACTGGGTGGGCTCAGGTGCACCCCGAGCCCACCCTTTTTCTTTTTTTTTTTTACGCCAATTAGAGCCTCAGGCTCTAATCATGTGCTTCCAAAAAAAAATTGTAACCCATGCATCCGGCGCCCTGCATGTAGATTGGGGGCCCGGGTGAATGGATGGGGGGGGGGGGGCGCCGCCTGTTGAGCGGCTGCCACTGGAAAAGAGGAGGATTGGAGCCGCTCTGTACAAAACAATTACACAGAGCAGGTGAGTATAAGATATGTTTTTAAGAAAAGAGGGGGAAAAATAAAATAAGGTTTACAATCACGGCTGCCCATAGATTGTTCAGATGGGCTGAACGAAATGAACGGACCTAAGCGAGGTGGATGGAGGAATCCTCATCACTCCGCTGTCAAAACACAATGATCAATGGCTGCCGCCACCAATCGGCAACCGCTTTCCCAACATTCCTGTTCAGCAGAAGTTTAATGTTTGATCGACTTGTTGAACTGGGTGAATTTCGATCCATCTATGGCCAGGCTCGGGCCTTCTTCACACCTGTGCATAAAAACATACCCCCCAACTTTTTTTTGAGATGGGCATAAAGGACACCTATCGGCAAAAGTATGCAGGCATGGGACACACCCCCTTAAAGGAGAATTGTACCAAAAAAAACAAGATTGGTTAAACCCACAAGTGCTTTTTTTTTACCACTATTTTTGCTTTTATATTGGGCTTTTGGAATTTACAAATGCAGCAATTAAGAAATCAGATGAAAGGTTTAGGGCTGTAAAACCCTTTTTGATTGATAAAAAGTGCATTTTATATATAACTATATGGATCAGACCAAAATGAGGGACAAATGAGGAGGAATGAGGGACAGAGGGACATTGCTCCAAATCAGGGACCGTTGGCAGAGGGCATCACCATAACTCCCAACTGTCCCTAATTTTGAGGGACTGTCCCTGATTTGGAGCAATGTCCCTCTGTCCCTCATTCCTCATTTGTCAAATTTTTTTTGGTCTGATCTATATAGATGTATATAAAATGCACTTTATCTGTCAAAAATTGTTTCCCAGCGCTAAACCTTTCATCTGATTTCTAAATTGCTGCATTTTGTAAAATTTAAAAGCTGATACAGTATAAAGGAATAGTAGTGGTAAAAAAGAAAAAAAGGCCCTGTGGATTTTATTAACTTTTTTTTTTTTTTGGGGGGGGGGGGGGGTTTAATTATCCTTTTAAGGGGGTGTGGTAAAAGGCGTGCCCTATGCCTACATACATTTTCTGGTAGGTGTCCCTCATTCCCATCTCTAAATGTTGGGAGGTGTTGTCCCCACTAGGAACAGATCCGTCACCTAACCTGCCAACAGCAGCCAGATATGTACAAATTCGGTTTTGAGTGGATTGACACTTTGCATCATTTTCTCAATCGGCCCATCCCCCCACAGTTATTACCTTTTTTGTATCACTTGACCCTCCCTCCTCGATTGTAAGCTCTAATGTGCAGGGCTCTCTGCTTCCTCCTGTATTAAATTGTATTGTAACTGTACTGTCTGCCCTCCATATTGTAAAGTGCTGCACAAACTGTTGGCACTATATATAAATCCTGAATAATAATAATAGTTTTCCATAACTCATTCTCACTATGGTTATGATTCAGATGGGCGGACAAATTCTTTAGTTTTTCACTATTGCTGTCCTTCCTTTTTTTACCCTTTTTTTTTTTTTCTCCAACTCTGAAAGCACCGGGACTCTGGACGCAAACAGGGGTACCCTTCCACGGTGCGACTCCACAGAAGGAAAAATGTCAAAAAGTGAACAGGCATTTCGAAAAAAGTACAAGGTAATATTTTTTTAAATCCTATTTCTGCAGAAATCCTCTGAACACGTATGTATGTATGTATGTGTAAAATATATATATATATATATATATATATATATATATATATATATATATATATATATATATATATATATATATATATATAGTTTCTTCCTGTTCTAATGCAGACGCATCTCATAGTGGTGTACAAGGGGCAGATATTGTATATTACACACACTATATGATATATAGATTATATATATATATCTATCTATAGTGTGTGTAATATACAATATCTGCCCCTTATACACCACTATGAGATGCGTCTGCATTAGAACAGGAAGAAACTATATATATATATATATATATATATATATATATATATATATATATACTGTATAGTAGATGTATACGGTAATTAAATGCACTTTGCACCATAAATTTACTTTATTTTAAAATTCCTAATTTAACTAATTTTTTTTCATCCTTTGTTGCATCTCATTGCTGCTGATCTCCTGCTGACTCTTTGCATCCAATGCATTCTAACTATGACTAAATGGCATTCCTCATTGGGGGGGGGGGGGGGGTGTATCCTGACACACCTCCCAACTTTCTGAGATGGGAATGAAGGACACCTATTAGCAAAACTATGTAGGCATAGGACACACCTCCTGCCCCGCCCTAAATTGGTTAAACCCACAAGTGTTTTTTTTTTTCTTACCACTAAAATTCCTTTTTATTGGCTTTTAGTATTTATAAATGCAGCAATTCTAGAGATCGGATGAAAGGTTTAGCACTGGGAAACACCTTTTGATAGATAAATAGTACATTTTATATACAACTATATAGATCAGACCAAAGTGAGGGACATTGTTCCAAATCGGGGACAGTCCCTCAAAATTAGGGACAGTTGGGAGCTATGTCCTGATGATGACTACAGGGGACCATGACTGCACAATGTGTGCTCAAACAGCCACTTGTAGTCTCCATCGGAAGCCCATGTGACACGATGACAACACAAGAGAACAATTATGAGACAGAGGCAGCGTGTTGTCACCCTGTAACGGGAAGTGCCCAAACAAGGACCTTAATGATAGGCTCACCAAGGCATTATTTGGATAAAAGATTTACAGATTTAATGTCTTATATTGGTTGTTGATATTTTTTGCTTGTTTTTAAACGATCGATTGGTGACGCCAACCAATCCCAAGTAGTGATTGTTGAACTGGCGAGCAGAGGAGGATAAAATGCCAGGCAGTTGTTTTCAACTCCTGAAGGACTCCATCTTTGTGGGTATTGGGCTTTTAATGACCAGAAAAAGGAAAAGGCTTTTTGGGGTGCTGAATCCGTACACTTTTTATCCTTTTATTTTACATTTTGTTGTTCAGGATCATCTTCATTAATTTGGCCAGTATGTAAGAAGGTTCCTCAATTGCGGTTCCTCCAGAGGTTGCTAGGGGTTTCTTAATCGGGGTTCCTTTCATCGGGTTCCTCCAGAAGTTGCTAGGGGTTTCTTAATCAGGGTTCCTCCAGAGGTTGCTATGGTTTTTAATCATGGTTCCTTTAGCGGTTGTCAGGGGGTCCTTAATCATGCTTCCCAATGGCCACAAGTGTAAGGAGCATTCTTACTACTGACCATGACTCTAATGTATCATGGGTTGTAGATATAGTAATCTTTGGGGTCCCTGAAATCAGAAAGATAAAGGTTCATTTTGTGTTTGAAAAGGTTAGGAAAGTCTGATGAATGGGATGTTTAAAGACCCCAAAACTTGGATCTTTCTACTGCCTTTGCTACGTGCAGGAAAGTCTTACTGGGCTTGCATTAGATCAGGGATACTCCAATTCTTCTTCTTATATTCCCCTTGACTTCTATGGGGGGCCTCAAAAGCTATCCTGGTTGAGAGAGGTGCCTCACAAAATTTGTGTTACAAACCCCATCTTGCCTCCAATGAATTTGGCACATTGCTAGCATGCACTCTGTAGATACCTTGTAATGTGAGATTGATTCCAGCTGGAGGAACTAGGGAGTCATAAGGACCAAGCAGTGGTTTGCAGGATGGGATACTGGAGGTGACCGAATCTTACCAGCTAGAATTGTTGCTTCCAGCTGTGCTGGTTCCTCACTTCTTGAACAGCCATAATCTTATTACCACCCACCTAATATTGAGTAGGCCCCCATTTTGCCACTAAAACAGCCCTGACCTCTGAAGGTATAATGTATCTGGCACCAAGCTGTCAGTAGCAGATCCTTTAGGTCCTGTATGTTGGGAGGTGAGGCCTCCATGGATTGGACTTGTTTCTCCAGCACATCCCACAGATGCTCGATGGATTGAGATCTGGACTATTTGAAGGCCAAATCAACACCTTTAACTCGTTGTGCTCCTCAAACTGTTCTTAAACCCTATTTTCAGTGTGGCAGGGCTAGAGTTGCCACCTCATCCCTTTAAACCCGAACACACATGAATCACACAGGTTCTGAGGCTAATTTAATGCTGATAAGGTACCAAGTGCGTTTAATTACCACCTTAACCAGCCACAGAACCTGTGTAATTCATATGTGTACGGTTTTAAAGGGATGAGGTGGCAACCCTAGGCAGGGCACATTATCCTGCTGAAAGAGGCCACTGCCATCCGGGAATACTGTTTACATGAAAGGGTGTACTTGGTCAGCCACAATTTTTAAGTAGGTGGTACGTGTCAAGTAATGTTCACATGAATGGCAGGAGCTAAGGTTTCCCAAGAGAACATTGCCCAAAGCATCGCACTGCCTCCACTGGCTTGCCTTCTTCCCATAGTGCATCCTGGTGCCATCTCTTCCCCAGGTAAGTGATGCTCACACACACCCGGCCATCCCCATAATGAAAATAAAATGCGATTCATCAGACCAGGCCACCTTCTTCCATTTCTCCGTGGTCCAGTTCTGATGCTCATGCCCATTGTAGGGGCTTTTGGCTTTGGACACAGGTCAGCATGGGCACCCTGACCGGTCTGCGGCTACACAGCCCCATACACAACAAATTGCGATGCTCTGTGTTTTCTGACGCCTTTCTATCAGAGCCAGCATTCACTTTTGCAGCAATTAGAGCTCCAGTAGCTCTTCTATTGGATCACATTACACGGGCCAAGCCTTCCCTCCCCACCTCAATCAATGGGCCTTCCCTCCCCACCTCAATCAATGGGCCTTCCCTCCCCACCTCAATCAATGGGCCTTCCCTCCCCAAATACATCCATGGGCCTCCCCTCCCCAAATACATCCATGGGCCTCCCCTCCCCAAATACATCCATGGGCCTCCCCTCCCCAAATACATCCATGGGCCTCCCCTCCCCAAATACATCCATGGGCCTCCCCTCCCCAAATACATCCATGGGCCTCCCCTCCCCAAATACATCCATGGGCCTCCCCTCCCCAAATACATCCATGGGCCTCCCCTCCCCAAATACATCCATGGGCCTCCCCTCCCCAAATACATCCATGGGCCTCCCCTCCCCAAATACATCCATGGGCCTTCCCTCCCCAAATACATCCATGGGCCTTGGCTGCCAATGACCCTGTCACCGGTTCTCCGGTTTTCCTTCCTTGGACCACTTTTGATCAGTCCTGACCACTGCAGAACTGGGAACATCCAATGTTCCATCCAATGGAGATGCTCTGACCAAGACGTCAAGCCATTACAATTTGGTCACTTGTCAAAGTTGCTCAAATCCTCACTTATCCCACCCACTTTCAGGTGCCATTGTAACGAGATAATCAAAGTTTTTCACTTTACCTACCAGTGGTCATAATGTTATGGCTGATCACCATATGGCGTTTCCCTTTTAAAATGCCCCTGTAACACTCCATGGGCACACAGAAAAACATTAGAATTTTTTCAAGCGTGAAACTATCGAGTTTGTTGTTTTATAAACTTGAAGCAAAAAAAACAAAAAAAAAACCCTTGTCATGAAATCCAAATTCCAGTGACTTTAACCTGACATGTGAAAATCCTCTATCTCGTCTGGTCTACCTAGTAATATCTGGTTCTATTCAGCTTCCTGCAATAGAGTTTGAGGATTAGATAAAATGTAATAAAATCTAATGGAAGGGTTCACACCTGAACGTAGCAGGAGCTCGTATTCGCGTTTTGTGTTTTTTGCAAGTGTTTTTGCTCATCGTACGTAGGCCAGCTCCTTCACTTGAATGGGCTGCTCTATGCATGACAAACGCCCCGAAGAAACTCCAAAACCCTATTTCGCTGCACGTTGTGGTGCGCATTTGCTGCACGACAAGTCGCATGTCTGCCACTCGCACTTGGAGTGCCATTAACGATTAATGGCACCACAAGTGTGATGCACATTTGCATCGCGTTTCCAAAATGGAAATGCCAAGTTTGATCGGAGCCTTACTGTTGGTCATTCTGGGATGGATTAACCGTAAAAGATCCTAAGGGCAAATTCAGAGGTGAAGCTTGTGGGCCCTGATCCAAAAGTTGACCTGGAGCCTACCTACCGCTTCCATCGTGCGCCAAGATACTCCAAGTGCCTAAGGAGTTATTTCAGCTCTTTATTGGTGTATTGAGAGGGTAATTCAAAATATTTTGGAGAAACTGTCCACATTTTGACATACCTCTCCAATTCATTTTAGCATGGGTGGGGTCGTCATTGTGACACCTCAAGTGAATGGCCACTTAGGATTTGCCTGTTGGAAGTGTGGCCATTCACACTGCCGACGGGCAAATCCTGAGTGGCCATTCACTTGAGGTGTCAGCTCGAGGTGTGACCATGATGACCCCACCCATGCTAAAAGAAATTGGAGAGGTATGTCAAAATGTGCACAGTTTCCTCAAAATATTTTGAATTATCCTCTCAATACATCAATAAAGAACCGAAATAACTCCTTAGCCACTTGGAGAATCTTGGCGCACGATGGAAGCGGCAGGTGGTAGTGGGAAGGCTCCAGGTCAACTTTTGGATCAGGGCCCACATTCACACTGCCGACGGGCAAATGCTGAGTGGCCATTCACACTGCCGACAGGGAAATGCTGAGTGGCCATTCACACTGCCGACGGGCAAATGCTGAGTGGCCATTCACATTCCCATGGTTCATTGGTGCTGCCTTAATGCAAGTGCATTAGCGTGGGTGACATTATTGCCATGAGTTTGGGTGGCGTTCACAATGTTTCGCACCATAAGGCACATCAGACCCATTTTAACGCACATTACTTTAATGCATAGATGTCAATGGGCACTAGATATGGTCTTTGGGACTGCTGTGACTAACTGAGACACTTTTTTGTATATGCAGATTACGGGGCTGGAAGACGTCCTGTACACCACCACCATTGTCTTGGACTTTAAGCCTGAGAAGTACATGCTGCCGTTGAAGAGAGGAGATATGGTTGATGTTCTTCGGATCACTGACTGTCCTGCGGGGAAATGGCTGGTGAAAGACAACCAAGGAAACCGTGAGTCCAACTAAAAATAAATGTTCTTTAGTTGTGTGAAACGGTATATATATTAACTGGATCAAAGCCGAACTCCAAATTTATCTATCCTGTACTGAAATTGCTACCTCTGTGAGCTGCAGCAAGTCAGATAGAGCCTGCCTCATTTCCTAATTGGAGGACCTCTCATCATTTAGCACTTTCAACACTGAAGCATTGTAAACAGTTTTTACTATGCTTCCATTTGTGAATGAACAGGAAGCCTCAGAACGCTTCCTAGTAGTTCAACTGTGCTGCTGGGGCTGCAGAGAAAGGTACTGATGAATCTATGCCCTCAGTCACGTTTCTCCATCTCAAATGTGAGACATCAGGGGTCTGTTTTAGCTACCAGATATATCACCAGATATAAAGCCCCCCCCCCCCCCCCCTTCAACAGGTCAGTTAAAAAAAAAAAAAAAAATATATATATATATATATATATATATATATATATATATATATATATATATATAAAATACATAAAAATAAAATGCTAAATAAAGTGAAAAAAATATTCTAGAAATAAAGAAAACATTTTTGAAATTCGCCAGCTCACCATCTGCATGCCAACTTATCCCAAAGATGTTCAATAGGGTTGAGGTCAGAGCTCTGTGTCAGACATTTGAGTATTTGAGTTCCTCCCCAATATACTGGTCACACCATGTCTTTATGGATCTGACTTTGTACACCAGGAAACTATGTAACCCAAAAGTGACACTGTGCTATCCAAATAAAGCTGCTAACATGCTAAAAATTCATATTTTAGCTCAAATCTAGTAAAAAGTTATATATAAAATGTAGCGCTGTATACAAAATAACAGTACGTGAATCTGTGTACAAATTAAACTTATGAAAAAAAGGTCATAAAATTTCTGTTATTCAATACCTCAAAAATGTATATTTCAATATCAATATGTATTGGTGCTTGTTAGTATATATACAACAATAGATGAATAACCAATGTGTGTAGAAAAACACTCTAAGGCTAGGTTCACATTGCTGCGATGCGGGAACGCTGCGAATCCGCGGCGTTTTCCCGCATCGCACGACTCCCGCCGGCAGTTCACACTGCCCTATGCGGACGGCTGGGGGTGTCAATGTTATGTTAATGACACCCCCAGATCCATCGGCATATCGCAGTGCGATCTGCCGACTCGCACAGGAATCGGATCGCATGGTGTGAACCCCCATGCGATCCGATTCCGTTGCGGACCCAAAAAAGGGTCCCGTGCGAGTTTGCTGCGGGACCGCTGCGAGTTCAGCCATACTATCTCTATGGCTGAACTCGCATCGCTACGGAGATCGGATGTGATTTGCTGTGCGAATCACATCCGGTTCTCCCCCCGCAGCGGTGTGAACCCAGCCTAAAGGATTAAACACAAAACTCCTTTGTGAAAATTAAGTCCCAAATATAGAGTGAAGGTTTTGAGAAAGCAATCCAAATATGATTCTGCCGAACCATCACCCAAGTGATGATACCACCACCTTGATAGATGTAGGCTTACCGGATTATGTTGACCCAAATGAACTTATATTCTAAGGGTCATGCGTGCTTATCGCTCTGGTTGTGGAGAACACACTTCCCAGATCACAAGTTGGTCAACCTCACTGTAGAACATGCCTTCCTCCAACTCCTAGACATACTTGATCCTTTTCACTTAAAAGAGATCTCCGACACCAGTCGAAATCCACATAGGGCAAAAGAATATAGCCAAAATAGCGTAATACCGTTTAAAAAAATATTTATTTAAAAATAGTAACACACTTACATTTATGTAGTTACTCAAGTGCTTATCAATAAAAAAAATAGGCAGTAGTGGAGTCCTCCTGATGCGTTTCGTCCACTTGGCCTTCATCTGGGGTATACTACCACTGCTGCCAAACTTACTTATATAAGGTACCAAATGCCAATAAGCCAGATTCCATCTCCCTGTGTCACCACTGATCACTTCCGGTTTGTGTCTAAGATGGCCACCGGGCGTGCGTTCCACGCCTCGTTTTTATAGCATGATTATGCGTTCCACCTTGAATCTGTACTCAGTGAGTCGCCAGCCGGATGAAACTATTTGCCAGGGCCCAAATTAACATATTATTGAAAAAGGAAAGTCTTTCCAAGGCTCTCTTACCTCCCTATAGCTTCTAAATTCTGAGTGTGACCCACGGAGGTGACTCTGTAAATGTCTGTAACGTAATTTCCGGATATTCCAAATCACATCGAGGCTTGTGTTCCAAGCCTCGATGTCGATATTAATACGAGCCACACCGAGGCCTACACCGAAAATGTCTGTGACGTCACTTCCGGGTATTCTAAATCGAGGCTTGCGTTCCAAGCCTCAATGTCGATATCAACACGAGCCTTACAGCGGCCTACACCGAGAATGTCCGTAACGTCACTTCCGGGTATTCTAAATCACATCGAGACTTGAGTTCCAAGTTGAGTTGTCAACACAAGCCACACCAAGGCCTGCATATCAAGCCTCAATGTCTCAATTGTTAATAAACAAAATTACCGGAAGTGGCGCGTGAAAACCATGCGTCATTTCCGGTTAAAACCAAAACAACCCCAAAACCAATAGGCCAAGCATCATTATCATTCCCAAATCTTGCCAAGCTAATTTTGTAAATAATCAATGCGGCCAAAATTATAACATATACAAAAAAGCTGAATAATATAAATGTGTATAGATATCAAAAAAGCGTTTTTAGTGGTACATATTGTACTAGGTGGAACCTACATTTGTATCATTATGTCTCCCCTTATATTTGAAATGCCCTTACTCCACTTATGTCACTCAAACCCGGGACTATTTTGAAAACATTAGTCTCCCCTTGAGTGGGATAACTACCAAATAGACAACCCAGTGAGATGGATTCTGTTTACATATATATATGAAAAAAACAAAACAAAAAAAACAAAAACACATATACATATATGTATATATCAAGCATTGTTAATGAAAGCATTAATGTCCCACTCCACGTTCATGCCGAACGGGGAGTGGGACTGGAGCTCATAAATCCAGTGGGTCTCAAGTCTTGATACTCCCCTTGTCAAACGGAGTACCCTCTGGATTTCTGTTATGGAACTCCTTATAATGTCTAGGGACACTATGTTTAGAGTCTTTACTTTTAATCAGGGCGATATGTTCGCCCACTCTAATTGAAAAAGTCCTCGTCGTACGGCCAACATATTGTCTGCCACATGGACAGGTAATTAAATAAACCACATATCTAGTGCCGCACGTACAAAACGTCTTAATCGGGTATTTTTTGTTGGTAACTGATGATCTAAACTCTAGCGTTTTTACATTTCCCTAATGTGTTGTGTTGACAAACAACACACTTTTTGCAAGGGAAATAACCAATCAGATTGTGGAACAAGGACGGACGAACAGGTGGGTTGATGATATTTGGTGCAATCCTACTTTGTAATGATGGTGCACCTCTAAAGAGGACTCTTGCTCTTTCAGGCAATTTGGGACCTAGGATGGAATCATTTCTAAGGACATCCCAATGTTTATCCAAAATTGTTTTAACCTGTTTGTTGGATAGAGAATGTGGTTAACATGACCCATCTGAAATTCTCATCCGGTTCCCTTTGGGGTTTAACCGCTAGAAGGGACTCTCTGTTGACTTGAGCTACCCTCTGTAGTTCCATATTCAGAATCGCATTATCATATCCTTTATCCAAGAATCGTTGTTTTAAAATTTCGGCCTGCGCATAGAATGTGTCTGTATTCGTGCAATTCCTCCGGAGTCTAATAAATTGACTCCGTGGGATAGAGCTTAACCATGTTTTATGGTGGCAACTGTCCATGGAAATGAAACTTTTACGATCCGTAGAATTGAAATGGGTTTTAAATTCAAATCTATTATTTCTATCTCCAAGTCCAGAAAATTGATTTTATTATTACTCATTTGATACGTTAGTCTGATACCCCTATCATTGGAATTCCGACAATCAAAAAATTCTGATAAAGATTGGGGAGTGCCACTCCATAGGAGGAGGATGTCGTCTATGTACCTAGCCCACAAAACCAATGATGGATTATGTTGGGCATAGACAACATCGGGAAACTAGACGTGCAATTCGTTTAGTTCCAAATTTATTTTTTTAATGAATTTTGACAAATTCGTTAATTCAGAATTTTAGAAATTTCCGAGTTTCGGATCTCCGAGTTTTGGAAATTCGAAAATCCGAAAAAAAAAAAAGAAAATCTGTTTAATTCTAAATAATAACTACCTATTAAATTATAGGTATTGGAATTCCCTTTCAAATTTGTCTGTTAGTGAACGTAACGAGTACGAATTTATCCGAAGTTACGAATTATCTGAAATAACGAATGCCACATCTAACCAAATTGAACGTAACGATCTAATAATAATAAAACCTTTTTATTATTTATTACTAATTTGTTCTATTTGTTTAGATGTGGCAATCATTATTTCAGATAATTCGTAACTTCGGATAAATTCGTACTCTTTAATTTAATAGTTATTAAACTGATTTTCTTTCTTTTTTTTTTTTCAGATTTTCAAATTTTTGGACTTTCAAATCTTTGAATTCCCGAATTTTCGAAAATCCGGAAATTCGGAGTTCTGAAAATCCGAAAAATCGGAATTCTGAAAATCCGAAATTCGGAAATCCGAAAAATCGAATTGTGAATATTCCTGAAATTTTCGAATTTCCGAAAAAAGCAAAAAAACTAATGAAACGAAAATGAACTCATTTTTTGTTAGTGTACATGTCTACGGGAAACAGTCATGGTGAAACAGAAAGAGGCACTCGCCAAACAGTTACCACAAAGATGGAGAAACTTTTGAGGTTTTAATCTTGGATGAGAAGACATGGCTCACCATCTGTGTGCCAATTCATCCCTAAGGCGTTCAGTAGGTTTAAGGTCTGGGCTCTGTGCAGGCCACCCGAGTTCCTCCATACCAGACTCCTCATACCATGTCTTTATGGAGTTGGCTTTGTAAACTGGCACAGTCATGCTGCAACAGAAAATTGCCTTCACTAAACTGTTACCACAAGCCTAGAAGAGCACGATTGTCTAAAATGTCTTTTTGTATGATGTAGTATTAAAAGTACACTTCACTGAAGACACCTGACCACCATCATTTGGTGGGGTCTCCGCATAACTTTGAAAATGTTAGAATAACAGCACCCTTCACTTAGAAACACATGAACTCCATCATTTGTAGGGGTCTTCACATACTTTTGTCCATATAAGTAGGACTGATACTTCCAGTGTCCACAAAACCTTTTACATACAACTTTTATAGATGATGTTATTGTTGACTTTTACCTTGCATTAGGTTTATATATTGTAAATGGCAATATAATGAATGAATGAATAACTTTTAAAGCGCTACAATGCGAACTGAATCGCCTCAAGGCGCTGAATTCGTCCTGTGTTGTCAAGCATCTTAGAAGAGGTAGGTCTTGAGTTTTTTTCCTGAAGGCCAGATGGTTTTCTTCCATGCGGATGTAAGTCGGTAGAGCGTTCCATAGCCGTGGCCCTTGGACTGCGAATAATGAGTAATAAGCCTTAAAATGCTGATGTTCTAACCCCTGGTGAGTAATAAGCCTTAAAATGCTGATGTTCTAACCCCTGTTTTTTTCATCCCCTTCCACAGATGGCCTTGTCCCGGTGTCTTGTGTCGATATCAGCAAAGATATATTGACATTTGGCAATCAACAGCTAGTAACCACCCCCACATTTCCCATATCCGATCTCTACGCTGATGCAGAACGGCCTTATGATAGGTGAATATTTTAGAAAATATTTAAGTAAATTCATCTAACATTCCAAATAATACATTTAATTTCTACTGGCTTTTTTTGTGCAGCAGATAATACAGTTTGCTGAAGATAGTTAAAGCTGAACTCTGTATTGTTTCCTTGGTCCATTGGTCCAGCATGGCACAATATAGGTGTAGCACTGCCCCCCCCTCCATTGAGGGCTGCTTAGATTTAGCTGTTCATCTCCACCGCCCTGACCCTGTGAACACTCCAACCCGCCTGACACTCTGGGTTCAGACATCCTCTTGCAAGGAACCTTTTTAAATGACACGTTAACACAAGATAAATAGATATTCTCTTACATTTTACTGAAGTAAAGATATGTGTACAAGGGGAGGGTTCAGGGATCAGCTGGATAACGGCCAAACTCAGGTAAGGAACCCCCCCCCCCCCCCCCCCGAGAAATAGCATAATTACAGTTCAATAACACAAATACAAGATATATACAAATATAGAGAATAAACAGGTGTTTATCAAGATT
Organism: Lithobates pipiens; assembly: GCF_037356315.1. Lineage (NCBI taxonomy): Eukaryota > Metazoa > Chordata > Amphibia > Anura > Ranidae > Lithobates > Lithobates pipiens. The sequence goes on from NW_027507785.1 coordinate 322,870,257, forward strand.
GCACTTGTTAATGGAATCTGTTCCCAAGCTAAAGGGGAATCCCAGGCCGGCCTATTGAACCTTTATAGCCTAATGAGAGACCAGATAGAATAGGAATAGGATAAGGGCCCTTCAAACAATAGCAACAGCAATGTCCAGGGTGCAGGCCTCCCGTAATCTTCACCGGCAGGTGAGTATGGATTAGTCTTGAAGAATGTAGTGTCCCTTTAAATGCCAATCTCTGCAATACTGGCAATGAAGCTTCTATTGAGTTTAGTAATCTGCCATTCTGTTTGTCTCTTCTAGCGGATTGGGAACCGACCTTTCCATCGCCTCCGATAGCAGTAAGTTGCTCAACGTCAATTTGGTTGAAAAATGTGTGTTTCCTGCAGGATGTGCACTATATTGCCAAAAGTATTGGGACACCTACCTTTTACACATGCATGAACTTTAATGGCATCCCAGTCTTAGTCCGTAGGGTTCGATATTGCGTTGGCCCGTCCTTTGCAGCTAAACCAGCTTTGACTCTTCTGGGATAGCCGTCCACAAGGTTTAGAAATGTGTCTATGGGGATGTTTGACCATTCTTCCAGAAGTGCATTTGTGAGGTCAGGCACCGATGTTGGACGAGAAGGCCAGGCTTGCAGTCTCAGCTCTAATTCATCCCAAAGGTGTTCTATGGGTTTGAGGTCAGGACTCTGTGCAGGCCAGTCAAGTTCCTCCACCCCAAACTCGCTCATCCATGTCTTTATGGAAGCCGTGGCGCTGCGACCATGGAAGGGTGATAGTGTTTTTTTGTGTTTTGTTTTTTTGTTTTATTGTTTTTGTTCTTAAAGCCAGTTTTAAAGGGTGAATATCTGCTTTCAGCTCCTCCCAGACTCCGCAGGTAGCTTCTTTTTTTCCATACAGCGACGTGAAGTGAAGCATATGCTACATATTGTTCATATGTAAACAACTCTCCATAATCTCTAGGGTAGGCTGCTTTGCTAGGCATTTGGGGAGTGGCAAAGGCACCCCAAGTACCTGTTTTTAATTCCAATGTTAACTGGGCTTTACGGATTATGACCCACTTATCCATCTTTCTTTCTTTTTTTTTCTTTTTTTGCATTTTTCCATGGACCTTTAAGCCCCATACACACTATCCATTTTTCTGCTGAGTTTTTCCTTCAGATTTACCAAAACCATGTAGTGCGAGGGCCTGCCTGATTGCATACACATTAAAACTCTTAAGGTTTGACCTCATATTTTATGGTTTTGGTAAATCTGAAGGAAAAACTGAAATTCTGGCCTGCTTTCTACAAATCCAGTTGTCTCCAGACTGCAGCCCGGGGGCTGGATGCGGCCCTTTGCCTGTTTTTATCTGGCCCTTGGGGCATTATTGCCACCACAACAGTGGGGCATAGTTTCTGCCACTGACACCTACACCGGGGCACAATTCCTCACACTGATACCAATGATGGGGCATGATTCCTTCCACTTATACCAATGATGAAGCACTATTCCTCCCACTGATGGCTACAATGGGGCACTATTCCTCCCACTAACACCAATGATGGGGCACTACTACTCCCACTGACGGCTACGATGGGGCACTATTCCTCCCACTAACACCAATGATGGGGCACTATTCTTCCCACTGATACCAATGATGGGGCACTATTCCTCCCACTGATACCAATGATGGGGCACTATTCCTCCCACTGATACCAATTATGGGGCCCTATTCCTCCCACTGATACCAATGATGGGGCCCTATTTCTCCCACTGATACCAATGATGGGGCCCTATTTCTCCCACTGATACCAATGATGGGGCCCTATTTCTCACACTGATACCAATGATGGGGCCCTATTCCTCCCACTGATACCAATGATGGGGCCCTATTCCTCCCACTGACACCAATGATAAACTATGAACAAAAAACATTTTTCCGGTAGATAAACCCAACAAATCATTCTTCACCTCAGCTTTTCAGTCAACTTTTGGTTCTTTTTCTTCTTTTTCTCCCCATATTAATATATTTCACCTCTCCCTCCTATCTTCTCTTAGATTCCGTTAAATCTGATGATACATACGACGACGTTGATAGCAGAAGTTCAACATTAAGCAAGTAAATATCTAAAACTATTGGACATAACCTATTCAATAATTATCAGAATGATCATGTTGATTTTTCTTTTCTATTATGATTTTTATTTTTAGTTCTGGAGGAAAAAAGAAAAGTTTGGGGAATTTTTTCAAGAAGGACAAAGGGAAAGATCTGTGGTAAGTGAATATTTAATTGGGAATTTGGATGAGAACTTGTATAGTGGTAATAAAGTAGACACGTGCAATTTGTTTAGTTCTGATTTCGGTTTTTAACTAATTTTGACAACATTTAGAATTTTATGAATTTCCGAATTTTTGAATTTCCGAATTTTGGAAATTTGAAAATCCAAAAATAAGAATGAAAATTCAAAATGAAAATCTGAAAATTCTAAAATCTGAAATAACAACTAACTAATAATAAATATAAAATTATAGGTATTGGAATTTCCTTTCAAATTTGTCTTTTGGTGAACGTAATGAATACTAATTTATCTGAAGTTACGAATGATCTGAAATAACGAATGCCGTAGCTAAACGAATGGAATGTAACGATCTAATAATAATAAATAACAATAATAATATTAAAACACTTTTATTATTAATTTGTTGCATTTGTTTAGATGCGGTATTCGTTATTTTGGATAATTCATAACTTCATATAAATTTGTATTCCTTATGTTCACAAACAGCCAAATTTGAAAGGAAATTCCAATACCTATAATTTAATAGTTGTTATTATTAGTTATTATTTAGAATTTTACTGATTTTCTTTTGTTTCGAATTTCCAAAAAAACCAATGAAATGAAAACTAACAATTTTTTTTTGTCAGTGCACATGTCTATAATAAACTATCCAAAACAGAATAGGCGACAATGTTTCCAACTCAATTGGGTCTAGATTCTGGGAAGATTTTACAAAGTTTTGTAGAAGAAGCCAGAATCAAGTATCAGAGCAGGGCTCAAAATTTCAAGTCCTGAGCTACTAGCAAAGGCCTTAAGAGTTACTTGCCACCAGTTGTCTCCCCTCCCCACCCAACTCAAGGGTCTACCCCCCTCCTTCTTCGATGTGGCTCCACACTTGCCTAATGAGAGCAACAAGTGAATATTTTTAGGGCTGGTATATAATATATAGAGGTGTGTGTGTGTGTGTGTGTGTGTGTATGTGTATATATATATATATATATATATATATATATATATATATGTGTGTGTGTATGTGTGTGTGTATATATATATATATATATATATATATATATATATATATATATATATATATATATATATTATATTATATTTTTTTATAATATACACTGGAGGCTGGGAGGAGAATCGGCTCCCGTTCAACCCCGCCTGCCACTGCTGCTTCACACACTCTCCCTCAGCTTATTTCCACTCGCCAAATATGAGCAGGCGAGTGGAAATTTTGAAGGTTGTATTGGTTTTCAAACACATTTTTGCAAACCTCGAATGTTGCAATTGTGCGTGTGTAGTGCAGCCTATTAATTTCAATTGGCTGTCCTATGGGTAAGAAGTGAGGGGGAAAAAAAGTCCCTGACCCATAGGCGACACGGGAGTGTGCTAGGTGTGCCTGGGCACACCCTAACTACTATGTGTGGTGCCGATTCCTTCTATTGCCCTGACTTCCCCCTGTGTTGGCCCCTCAGTGCTGCTGAGTTCCTTCCTCTCCTCCTCCACCCCCCCCCCCCCCCAGCTGCTGTGAGGCATGTTTCAGGATAGAGAGCGGGGGAAGGGGCCAGTAAATATGTAATTTACCAGCACCTTCCTTTTCTAAATGAACACACACTCGCTCACGGTTTTCATTCATAACTGAAACATGGTAAACTGTTATGCTTCCGTCTGTAAATGAACAGGAAGACGCTCAGCACGGAGCACATCCCATGCATTCACTTCCCATGCATTCACTTTCCTGTGCAGTTGAGGCTGCAGAGAAAGGCATGTGTGTTTGAGCTTTGGGGTCCACACCCTAATGCACTAGGTTGCGATCACCTATGCCCTGACCCTTTTTTTGCTAAGTGCTCTGCACCAAACTTCATGATGCTGTGGCACATAAGGTGCTAGTATGCGATTCATACTAGCACATTATACTTTTGCGGGGAACTTGAAGTAAAACCCATCAGGGTTTACTTCGTCTTTAACTGTGCTGAAGTCTCTGAAGAGGACACATGGCTACAAGGCTTAGGTGGTGGAGGTTGAATGAAAGGAGTTTTAACCTTACATTTCAGAAAGGGTTCTTTACTTTTGGAGCAGTAAAAATGTGGATCTCCCTCCCCAGAAAGTGGTACTAGTTGTGCCACTTACTAGCTGGGAGTTCAGATAACTTCAAAAAATGTTCAAAGTCTCGTAGTGAAGCATTAAAAAGCTCCATTGTAAAATTAATCAACCTAAACTTAGAGCAGTTGCTACTTCCCTTGACAGCAGCATGTGATGCCAGCAGGCTCAAACTCCACCCTATGTATGTTTAGTCTGATAGGACGTCATCAGGGGATAGGGCTTTTAATGCTGCACTACACGAGCCATCTGCTTATCTTGTCCTGCATGTTTATGATGATACTGAGCAGCAAGGCAAGGAGATGAGAGGGGCTGCAGTTCTGGAACTACCAGGGCCAGATTTCCCATTAGACACTGTAGGCATGTGATTAAGGGCTTTCTTCCTAGAGGGGTGCTTGTCTGTACATGGCCAGATCTGGGAGGGGGGTGCTGGATGGGCTGCATTGTGCCCGCTCCCAGGCCAGCCCCCCCAATGAGCATTGTACCCACGCACGCTGCAAGTTTGGACAGGAGAACTGTCCTTCGAGAAATGGGAGGAGATGTGAGCCTTTTGTGTGGGGGGGAAGGGGGTGTATTTGTTGGGGTGCAGAATTGGGGAAGTCTTGTGCTAGGAGAGAGTGGGGGGGGCAGGACTTTGGGCTGGGAAAGGTAATTTGGAGAGGATTGTGCTAAGGGGACGGATTTGAGGGGGTTTGTGCTAAGAGGGGGGATTTGGGGGAGAGAGCTTACACCATGAGTGGGGAATGGGGGGGGGATTTAAGCTAGGATGGGGAATTTGGTGGAGGGGATTCGTCCTGGGGTGGGGGGATTTGTGGCAGAGGATTTTTACTAGGAGGAGGGACTTCAGGAAAGAACTTACCCTAGGAGTAGGATTTGGGGGGGGGTTGCGCTAGGAGTGGGGATCTGTGAGAGTGGATTTGTGCTAAGAGGGGGGTTTGGGGGGGAAAGGATTTGTACTAAGAGGGGGCATTTAGGGGAGAACTTGCACTAGGAGGGTGGGGGGGGATTTACACCAGGAGTGGGGACTTGTGGGGGAGGATTTGTGCTAGGAGGGGGAATTTGGAGGGAGAACTTACACTAGAATGGAGGATTTGGGGGGAGAATTTACACTAGGAGTAGGGATTTGTGGGAGGGGATTTGTGCTAGATGGGGGAGGGGGGAATTGTGGGGGAGAATTTATGCTATATGGGGTAATTTGGGGAGGGGGTTTATGCTAGGATGGGGATTGGGCAGGGATTTGTGCAAGGGTGGGGGGGATTTGTACTAGGTGGGCACATTCTGGGGGAGAACTTGCACTAGGAGGGGAGATTGGGGGGGATTTATGCCAGGAGTGGGGATTTGTGGGAGAGTATATCTGCTATTAGGGGATTTGGGAGGGGATTTGTACTAGGAGGGGGAATTTGGAGGGAGAACTTGCACTAGAAGGGAGGATTTGGGGGGAGGATTTACGATAGTAGTAGGGATTTGTGGGAGAGGATTTGTGCTAGGAGGGGGGAAATTGAGGGGGAGAATTTATGCTAGGATGGGGATTGGGTGGGGATTTGTGCTATGGGGGGGGGGGGGGTTGGGAGAGTATTTGTACTAGAATGGGATGTTCTGGGGGAGAACTTGTACTAGGAGGGGTCATTGGGGGGGAATTTGTGGGAGAAGATTTGTGATGGGAGGGGGGATTTGGAGGGAGAACTTGCACTAGAAGGGAGGATTTACACTGGGAGCAGGGATGTGTGGGGAAGGATTTGTGCTAGGAAGAGCGATATGAGGGGGAGAATTTATGCTAGATGGGGGGGGGGGATTTATGCTGGGGGGATTTTTTCTAGGATGGGGGATTTGGGGGAAAGTCTTTCAGTCTCGTACTTCTCTTTAGGTAATAATTGGTTTTCTGTTTCTAGGTCTCCATCGGGATCTATGAACTCAAGTAAGTCATTACCGTTCCCTCTGCTATGGTCTGAAATGTATTCAATGGGACAGAAAGTGACGGGAAGTTCAATATTTAAAGTGTCACTAAACCCACATCATAAAAAACAATCAATAAATAGTGTATTCCATGCTGTTCATACTCACTCAGTCACTATGAGATTCCTTTTCTGTATTATGCAAAAAAAAAAAAACCTGGTTGATCCTGCTGCTCTCTATCTCCCCCTTCTATCCATGTCCCCAATTCAGTTGGGGATTTTGCAGAGCAGCGTTGGCAGCTCTGCACATGCTCAGTTTTCAGGGAGTTTCTATGCTGAGCATTTCCTCCCTATCACAACATCTGAGTAGCCCATGTGACTATAGAGTCACACATGTGGGCGTATACACAGTGGTGAATGACAGCCCACACTTTCTCTCTCATTTCCTCCCTCCTCCCTCCTTCCTCCCTCCTCCCTCCTCCTCCTCCCACACTAACCAGCTAAAGACAAAGGGGGATGGGACGGGGTATTACATGTAGATTAATGGAGGCTTCCCCTTCCTCCCTTCCTCCATCCTCCTCCCTCCTCTCTCCTCTCTCCTCTCTCCTCTCTCCTCTCTCCTCTCTCCTCTCTCCTCTCTCCTCTCTCCTCTCTCCTCTCTCCTCTCTCCTCTCTCCTCTCTCCTCCCTCCTCTCTCCTTCCTCCCTCCTCCCACACTAACCAGCTAAAGACAAGGGGGAACGGGATATTACATGAAGATTGATGGAGGCTTCACCTCCCTCCTTCCTCCTTCCCCCTCCCTTCCTCCCGCTTCCCTCCTTCCTCCTCCCACACTAACCAGCTAAAGACAAGGGGGACAGGATATTACAAGTAGATTGAGGGAGGCTTCACCTCCCTCCTTTCTCCTTCCCCCTTCCTTTCTCCCCCCTCCCTCCTTCCTCCTCCCACACTAACCAGCTAAAGACAAGTGGGGGAACAGGATATCACATGTAGATTGATGGAGGCTTCACCTTCCTGTTATTCTACGACTCAGGCTGGAGAGGGGCGTGACACAGCCTGTGACTGGCAGAAATCCGCAACATGTTCTTGCCAAAAATAATACAGATTTGATTTTAAAAATATATTTGTCTGACAATTTAAAACTAAACTAAAATTGAATACAATCTATATAATGAATAAATGGTTGTGGAACGAATCTGCAGAGTTTCCATTTTTTCCTATGGGGGAAATTTGCTTTGATGTACAAGTGCTTTGAAATACAAGCAAGTTTCTGCAAGGAATTATGCTCTCAATCCAAGGTTTTACTGTACTTACATTTTTTTAAATTAAAATAATTCCAGCGCAGTCATCCACATACAGTAATAGAAGGGACAATGTCCATTACACAGTGTGTGTCTGCTGTCACTTTAAGAAACTAATATTATTTATAGACCCCTGTGCTAAGGGGCGTCTAAGTCAGAAGAAGGTAGATATTACCTTTGGGGGACAGACTGTCCTAAGCAAGAGCACATGACGGGGGTGGGGGACGGGGGTGGGGGGACATAATGCACTACAGGTGATTTGCGTCAGGGTAGCACCCAAAGAGGGTAACGCATGTTCTGTGCATTGACATGCATTGTAGTATTGCACACATTACAATGCCACAGAACTGTAAATGAGCCGTTCGTAAAAAAAAAAAAGAATAATAATAAAGCCATCACTTTTTTTTTTTTTTTTTTTTTTTTTTTTTTTTTTTACACTATGAATTACAGATATAAACTGCAAAGCATCTTTCTGGAAACTGATCCATTTTACTGTCTCATCTGCTATAGCTGGTTGTGTAGCACAGCGCCATCTAGTGGCTTGATGTAGAAATGGTCCTTTCGCTTATTATTGAAGCACTTTGCATAAATTAATATTAATCAAAATGATGATTGTACCAATGCCCAGTCATGATGTTACATGACTTATCACAGATGATTTTATTTATTTTTTCTTAGTGTTGTTGCGGTACATCCTAATGTCCAAATTTTTATTTTCATCAGATTCATCAATGGATGCAGAGGGTGAATATTCTACCATCGATGTAAATGAAAACAATGGAAGGTACATTATTCTCTGGTGGGACAGAATCCTTTCTGAGATTTAACCTCTAGTTTGATTTTTGCTGAACTTTTTAGGAAAACGGTATGCAGAAACCTCAAAGGATTTACTGTAACTGATTAAGTATCTGAAATAAGGATTTTATGTACTATCCCACAGTAACGATGAATGTGGAAACAAAAACCACAGCTGCGCCAGACCCTCACCAAACCCACCCCAACCAAACTGCCCCAACCCCACCTCAACCAAACCAACCCCACCCTACCTCAACCAACCCCACCCTACCTCTCCAAACCAACCCCACCCCACCTCAACCAAACCAACCCCACCCTACCTCAACCAAACCAACCCCACCCTACCTCAACCAAACCAACCCCACCCTACCTCAACCAAACCAACCCCACCCTACCTCAACCAAACCAACCCCACCCTACCTCAACCAAACCAACCCCACCTCAACCAAACCAACCCCACCCTACCTCAACCAAACCAACCCCACCCTACCTCAACCAAACCAGCCCCACCTTAACCAAAACAACCCCACCCTACCTCAACCAAACCAACCCCACCTCAACCAAACCAACCCCATCCTACCTCAACCAAACCAACCCCACCCTACCTCAACCAAACCAACCCCACCCTACCTCAACCAAACCAACCCCACCTCAACCAAACCAACCCAACCTCAACCAAACTAACCCCACCTCAACCAAACCAACCCCACCTCAACCAAACCAAACCAACCCCACCTCAACCAAACCAAACCAACCCCACCTCAACCAAACCAAACTCCACCTCAACCAAACCAACTCCACCTCAACCAAACCAACCCCACCTCAACCAAACCAACCCCACCTCAACCAAACCAACCCTTACCTCAACCAAACCAACCCCACCTCAACCAAACCAACTCCCCCTCAACCAAACCAACTCCCCCTCAACCAAACCAACCCCACCTCAACCAAACCAACCCCACCTCAACCAAACCAACCCCACCTCAACCAAACCAACCCCACCTCAACCAAACCAACCCAACCCACCCTGTTGTCATGTTGCTTTAGATGGACGGTGCTGGAGTGGTCATTGATGATCTCCTATAGTCCAGTCTGCCTGTCCTTGAAAGTGCCGTGGCCTGCCACGATCTGCTGTGCCATTAATCTTAATCTTCCGGTAGCTCTGTGTACCCCCTTTTCCTCTGGTCAGGAAGAAGAGATCAGGGTCAGCCCCGTTGCACAAAGTCTTTCCAAGTCCCCCAGTAGGGTACTCTCAATCGATTGATTGTTGTCACAGCACGTCATTGAGTCATGGGCTGCTTTGGGCTGTCATGTTCTAGGGAACTCTCTCTGAGAAGCCATTGGCCCATTGTCTACTAAACAAAGTAGTTCTGAAAAAAGGAGATTTTTTAACGCCCATAAAATGCATTAAACTGATAGCAAATAAAACTATTTCAAAATAAGACCCAAATGCTGCAATGTACAGTGCCTTGAAAAAGTATTCACACCCCTTCAAAATTCTCCACATTTTGTGATGTTACAAACAAAACATTTAAATGTATTTTATTGGGTTTTTAGGTTATAAACCAACACAACATGGCACATAATTATGAAGTGGAAAGAAAATGATAAATGGTGTTCAATTTTTTTACAAATAAATATCTGAAAATTGTGGAGGGGCATTTGTATTCAGCCCCCTTTACTCTGATACCCCTTACTAAAATCTAGTGGAACCAATTGCCTCCAGAAGTCATCTAATTAGTAAATAGATTCCACCTGTGTGTAATTTAATCTCAGTATAAGTACAGCTGTTCTGCGAAGCCCTCAGAGGTTTGTTAGAGAACCTTGGTGAACAAACAGCATCATGAAGGCCAAGGAACACACCAGACAGGTCAGGGATAAAGTTGTGGAGAAGATTAAAGCATTTAAAGCAGGGTTAGGGAGATTTTTGTATAACCTAACCCTGCTTTAATCTTCTCCACAAGTTTTGAACATCTCACGGAGCTCTGTTCAATCCATCATCTGAAAATGGAAAGAGTATGGCACAACTGCAAACCTACCAAGACATGGCCGTCCACCTAAACTGACCGGCCGGGCAAGGAGAGCATTCATCAGAGAAGCAGCCAAGAGGTCCATGGTAACTCTGGAGGAGCTGCAGAGATCCACAGCTCAGGGGGGAGAATCTGTCCACAGGACAACTATTAGTCGTCTCTCCACAAATCTGCCCTTTATGGAAGAGTGACAAGAAGAAAGACATTGGTGAAAGAAAGTCATAAGAAGTCCTGTTTGCAGTTTGTGAGAAGCCATGTGGGGGACACAGAAAACATGTGGAAGAAGGTGATCTGGTCAGATGAGACCAAAATTGAACTTTTTGACCTAAAAGCAAAACGCTATGTGTGGGGAAAACTAACACTGCACATCACACTGAACACATCATCCCCACTGTGAAACATGGTGGTGGCAGCATCATGTTGTGGGGATGCTTTTCTTCAGCAGGGACAGGGAAGCTGGTCAGAGTTGATGGGAAGATGGATGGAGCCAAATACAGGCCAGTCTTAAGCCTCATACACACGATAGGACTTTGTACAAACTTTCCCTTGGATTTTTGTACAAAGGGCGTCGGCCCTGAACTTGTATTGCATACACACAGCAGGACTTTTTCAGCCAACTTTCACCAAATCATGTGGTTTTTCTGCTCTTTACCGCCACCTTTGGTCAACTTCTGTATTGTTGTCTGATCTTTTGCATTGGTTCTGAGCATGCCTGTTTGTACTTTGTACAAAAGTCCTATGGTTTTCTGTACACACGATCAGATTTTGCTCCATCGGACTTTTGTTGCCAGAAAGTTTGTCCATTCGCACAGCCAACAAAAGTCAGATGAAAACCAAAAAAGTTTGTCCGATGGAGCGTACACACGGTCGGATGTTGCTCCAAAACAGCTAATTTGCATGTTTGTTGTCAAAAAGTCTGATAGTGTGTATGGGCCTTTTAGAAGAAGACCTGTTTATGCCGCGTACACACGGTCAGAATTTCGGCTAGCAAAAGACCGATGAGAGCTTTTTGTTGGAAAATGCGACCGTGTATATGGTGCATCGGAATTTTGCTGGCCGAATTTCCTGACAGCAAAAGATTGAGAGCAGGTTCCCAATTTTTCAGCCGGAAATTCTGATCGTGCGTATGCAATTCTAACGTGCAAAAACTCACGCATGCTCAGATTCAACTACGAGACGGAAGCTATTGGCTACTGGGAACTTCCTTTTTCTAGTCCCGTCATACGTATTGTACATCACAGCGTTCTTGACGGTCGGAATTTGGTGTGACCGTGTGTATGCAAGACAGCTTGAGCTGTTGGCAAAACCATCCAAGCTTTTTCTGACCAAAATTCCAATCGCGTGTACGCGCCATTAGTCTGCAAAAGACTTGAGACCGGGGCGGAGGGTCACCTTCCAGCAGGACAACGACCCGAAACATCCAGCCAGAGCTACAATGGAATGGTTTACATCAAAGCATATTCATGTGTTAGAATGGCCCAGTCACAGTCCAGACCTAAATCACATTGAGAATCTGTGGCAAGACCTGAAAATTGCTGATCACAGACGCTCTCCATCCAATCTGACAGAGCTTGAGATATTCTGCAAAGAAGAAGAATGGGCAGAAATGTCCCTCTCTAGATGTGCAAAGCTGGTAGAGACATCCCCAAAAAGACTTGCAGCTGTAACTGCAAAGAAAGGCGGTTCTACAAAGTATTAACTCCGGGGGGTGCCACACAAATGCCCCCCACACCTCACATATTTATTTGTAAAAAAAAAAAAAAAATGAAAACCACTTATTTTCCTTCCACTTCACAATTATGAGCCACTTTGTGTTGATCTATCACATAAAATCCCAATAAATACATTTACGTTTTTGGTTGTAACATGACAAAACGTGGAAAAATTCAAGGGGTATGAATACTTTTTCAAAGCATTGAAAGTGAGCCAATGTAGCAATGCAGTAAAAGTCGATGCAACCAGTGATACAATGTAATTCGCCCCATTATTGGAAACTCTTCTTTTTGACTATTTCCTTTCCAGAGAGAATCAGGAGAAATCTTCATCGTGGCGCTCGTTATTCCAGAAAGGCAAAGAGCAGAAAGGAAAGACTGACGGCTCGCAAAATGAAGGGTAAAATTCTCGCCTATGACTACGTTGTACATGATTGGTGAAACGCCAACACTACATCGTCATCGCCATCGTATTTTGGAAGGCAATGTGTTGATGATGGAAGTGCTGCATTAGTATTTACTGCTGTCTTCATTCTGGCTTCTAGGAAAGGAGACGTGTCCGCGAAGAAGATCGCCAAGGAAGAGAAGATTTTCCGGGAGAAATTCAAGGTATGGGTGCAGGGGTGTATCGTGAAATGAGTGGGCCCATGCGTAAAATAAAAAGTGGGCCCTAGGCATTGATTTAAAAAAAAAAAAAAAGGCGAATTGTGGGCGTGGCTTAAACTGTGTGAAATATTGGGCATGGCTTAAATATTGGAGGTGGGTATTATGTGCAGGAGAGGCATGGAGGAGGTAGGGAGTATGTGCAGGATGGTGTCCGTAGTTTTATTCTTTTAAATCATTTATTTACAATTTCATATTTTTTTTTTTTTTTTTCAAAATGCATTTTAGGGGCCATTGGATGGTGTCAGTAGGGCAATGGACAGTGTCAGAATTTTTTTTATTTTCAATATTTTTTTTACAGTGTTTTTGTATTTTGTGAAAAAAATATATATTATTTGTGGGGGGTAGTGGACAGTGCCAGTAGGGCAGTGAATGGTGTTAGCAGTTTTTTGTTTTTATTATTTTACTAACCATTTTAAATTTTTTTTTTTTTTTTTTGTTTTTAAATCATTTTTATAAATAAAAAATTCACAGTGCTTCTGAGGAAGTAGGGGGATGGGGGGTAGTGGACATTGCCAGTAGGACAGTGGACGATGTTAGCAGTTTTTTTTTGTTTTTATTATTTTATTATCTATTTTTTACAATTTTATAAAAAAAAATTAAAAAATAAAAATAAAATCACAGTGCTTCTGGGGAAGTAGATGGGAGGGGGAAGGGGGTTATGGGCAGTGGAAGGGGGGGGGGGGTTATTGGACAGTGCCAGTAGGGCAGTGGATGATGTTAGCCGTTTTTTCTTTTTATTATCAATTTTTTTACAATTTTTTGTTAAATCATTTTTATAAAGACAAATATTTATTGCAAAAAAAAATTGCAATAAATATTACAAAATTAAATTGTAAATAAATGATAAAAATAAAATTGTGTAAAAAAAAAAAAAAAAACTACTGACATCGGGGGGGGGGGGGGGGGGGGTGGTGTCAGTAGTTTTTTTTTATTATATATATATAATATATAAAAAAACTACTGACACCCCCTCCCCCCCCCCGATGTCAGTAGTTTTTTTTTTGTTTTTTGTTTTTTTTACCCAATTTTATTTTTTATCATTTATTTACAGTTTAATTTTGTAATATTTATTGCAATTTTTTTTTTTCATCGGCTCTGTTGGTGGGCTTTGGTGAGATATCAGGGGTCTAAACAGACCTCTGACATCTCCCCTTTGAGACAGAGGAAGGGACTGCAGACAGTCAAGTTCCTCCACCCCAAACTCGCTCATCCGTGTCTTTATGGACCTTACTTTGTGTTCTGGTGCGCAGTCATAAAAAAATAAAAATTTATTGAAACTTTATTAGTGCTTAGTGACTGTAGCTGTTGCAGTAGATGTAGGTATACGTGATGTGGACCATTTAAGAATGTTATTCTGTTTCATTGGCTTTCTTTTTTTTTTTTCTTTTTTTATCTCTCTATGGTTTAGTATATCGGTGACATCAAGGTTTCAAACCTTGCCACCGTCTCAGATTCGGCTCCTCTGAGCCCAAAAGACAAATTGGGGCTCCAAGTAAAGCGAGGAGAGACTATCGAAGTCATCGATGTCACCAACGAGGATCAGATCATCTGCCGCAACTATGAGGGCAAATGTGAGTTTTGTCTGTAAACCTTTTTTATTTCTGGAAGGTGGGTGGAAAACAGAGCTGGGGATACAACCCAGGACACCAGCGCTGCAAGACCATAATGGTAAAATTTAAACCATCATACTGGCTAAGGATAGCTAAGTTCACACAGGGTTGTATATAATAAAGAGTACAATAAAGAGCAATAAAGAGTACAAAAACAGGAAAAAAAAACATAATTGGGTTCAATAAATAGAGAATTCCCATCCTAAAGTGAAATTCCAATCTTCGTCCTCACAGGAGCCACAATGTGCATGGCATACAGAATTTGCTCAGCATGGCACTATAGGCTTGTAAAGTGGCCCGCCCAAACATGTTGCGCCCTCGAGTTACCTTGTTGCTCTGCCGTTTGGTGCTCCCATCTTCTACCCACCTTCTTCCGGGTTCAGGAGTCTCTGGCCATCTTGATCGACTGAGCAAGTAGGATGCAACTTAGGGTTGCCACCTGTCCAGGATTCACCCGGACAGTTCGGGTTTGGAATCATGCGTCCAGGTCTCAGACTGACAGAAACCCCGGACACATTATTCAGACCAGACCGGACTATGGCTTCCAGATGCATCTGGATGAGAGGTGCTGACTGCCAAGGGGTGAGTGAGCTCACCATCCATCCCTGTCTGTGACTGAAGTCTCCCTCCTTCTCTCTCCTGCCTCTGAGTGAGTACACTAAGGTAATTCAGGGTTCTCAGAGTACCCCTTACATCAGAGTTCCCCTTTAGACCAGAGGCCACAGTATTTCCCCTTACATCAGAATCCTCTCCGTACATCAGAGTTCTCAGGGTTCCCAGAGCATCCCTTATGTTAGAGTCCCCAGAGTTCTCACTTACAGCAAAATATATGTAAAGTTTATACTATAAAAAATTTTTAAATAGCTGTGTACCGCTAAAGTGTTCGGGTTTGACGTGAAGAAAAAGTGGCAACCCTAATGCAACTCCCATGCATGCGCAAATTAGTTAAACAATATAAAAAATCTCTATAAGAAGGAGTCTCTATGTGTTATATATTGTAATATAAATGTTTTTTAATATAATACCTGTACACCCCATATGCACCAGAGAAATGTTTACATTTCTGCTATGGACCAGTTTATTTTTTTTTAACTTTGCAACAAAGTAATGCATGTCATCTTCATTTTTTTTTTTTTTTTTTGTTTTGTTTTTCCAGGACATGCAAAGCTTTTTCTTTTTGTGATATTATCATACATACAAATATTATATTTGATGTAATCTTTAGTGTGTGTGTTTAAAAAAAAAAAAAAACACAGAAGAAAAATCTGACTTTTATACTTTAGCCAATGTGTTTTTTTTTTCTCTAGTGTTACTGTTAATGAAATATAAATGTATTTTTGTAATTCGGTTATAATGGCACCAAAATGACAACACTAAAATTACGATTCTGGTACAAGCATTGCAAAGCTGATTACAAATTAAATAGCTGCTATTTTTTTTTTTTTTTATTCTTTTTAATTTTCAGTTAGAAATGTTTTCAGATTTTTTTTTTTTTTAACTGAAAATGAAAAAGAATAAAAAAAAAAAAAAAAAAAGCAGCTATTTAATTTGTAATCAGCTTTGCAATGCTTGTACCAGAATCGTAATTTTAGTGTTGTCATTTTGGTGCCATTATAACTGAATTACAAAAATACATTTATATTTCATTAACAGTAACACTAAAAAAAAAAAAAAAAAAACACATTGGCCAAATTATAAAAGTCTGATTTTTTTCTTCTGTTTTTTTTTTTCCAGTGTTACTGTTAATGAAATATAAATGTTATTTTGTAGTTCGGTTATAATGGCACCAAAATGACAACACTAAAATTACGATTCTGGTACAAGCATTGCAAAGCTGATTACAAATTAAATAGCTGCTATTTTTTTTTTTTTTTTTTTATTCTTTTTAATTTTCAGTTAAAAAAACTAATAATCTGAAAACATTTCTAAGTGCAATAGTTTTATTGTTTTTAGGGTTCACTAAGGGTTGATAAAGGGTTAAAAATTAACAGATTTTATTTAAAAAAGAAATACGAAGGGGTCTATTTTTAAAACATTTGTACAAGCCGATCTAAATTTTGTACGTTTTTTCTTTCGGATAGATTAATTCGTTTTCTGAAATACCTTTTTAAAATATAAGGCAAAATAATTTTTTTTTTTTTACGTTTTTTAAAGACAAATTAGAACCCTTGTCAGGTTTTTATTGATTTCTGTACCCTTTATTAGGGAGACTCATTCTCTCTCTCTCTATTTGTCCTGTTTATCGATGAAAGTAAAGAAAATCACACATTTTTGATTGTCACCAGAAAAATAATAGAGGGGAAATCTTCCAATGGGAGCCTTGGGGGTCCCCGAGGGATTCCCTTAATTTGCAGGGATTTCCTCTTTCCTGTTGTGATTATAGCACAGGAAGTCAAGGGAACCCTCCCCCCCCCCCCCCCCCCCCCAACGAGACAGATTGCAAAAAACAAAAACTGACAGGGGTTATAACCCTGAAACCCTCCCTATCCATTATAGGAGGGGGGGAGGGGGTAGAGTTTTTGCCTATAGTTCTGTATCATCGGCTCTATCTAGTGGCCAAAATCTGGTATTGTTTTCTGAAATGCCTCAATGAGGAATATATACTACCGTTTTTTGGTCACTACCACTTGCTGACTACAGTATGTATTCATATACATCGCGGTTTGCAAGTGGTTTACCGGGTTTATGGATGAAGCCATAACCCCGGTACTTTTTTTTTTTTTCAACTAGAGGCTGGCTTTCTCATAAAAGTGGTCTGGGCAGCTCATTCGCCGCTGGAACGCTTTCCGAAGCCACTTGTTGGTGTTTCTCTGACAGTGTGCCCGGCCGGTCACAGAGGCTACCAGAGACCAGATTGTCTATGATCACCTCTATGGCCTTGGGGGACTGGAGCAATATCATGGCGTCACTTATGGTCTAGGGCGGAAATTAAAGGGGTTGTAAAGTAAAAAATTTTATTTTTTTAAAATAACAAACATGTCATACTTACCTCCACTGTGCAGCTCGTTTCACAGAGTGGCCCCGAACCTGCTCTTCTGGGGTCCCTCGGCGGCTGTCTCAGCTTCCTCCCGCAGGTGCTTCTCGCGTTAATGCGAGCTCCCTCGCATTGGTGAGAAGCACTGCGGGCGCGCTCCCGTGATACAGCCGGCGGCTATAGCCGCTCGCTGTATCACAAGGCCCCGCCCCCCGGCGTCATTGGATGTGATTGACAGCAGCGAGAGCCAATGGCTGCGCTGCTTTCAATCCATCCACTCCAGCCAATCAGCGGCCAGGCTGAGCAGCGAAGAGAACGGCGGGGGCGAGCGCGGGTTTTTCGAGGGGTCAGGTAAGTAAAACGGGGGGACTGGGGGCGCCGGCAGTGTCAGATGTTTTTTCACCTTAATGCATAGAATGCATTAAGGTGAAAAAACATTTACCTTTACAACCCCTTTAAGTTTTTTGTTTTTTAAAGCAAAATATCAAAACCCCCTTTTTTTTTTTTTTTTTTTTTTTTTTTATTTATAATATTTTGCTTTTAAAGGTAAAGGAAAGATTTGGGGTCTTTTTGACCCCGGGTCTCTCCATAAAGAGGATCTGTCATCCTTTTTTTCTATTACAAGAGATATTTGCATTCCTTGTAATAGGAATAAAAGTGATAAAAAAAAAAAAATGAAAGGGACAGTGTAAAAATAAAATAAATGAGAAGGGAAAGAAAAATGTAAAGGACCCCATACCTCCGTGCTCATGCGCAGAAGCGAACGCATACATAAGTTGGACATGCATGTGTTTAATGATGTTTGTGAGTTATCACCACAAATGTTGGAGCGAGAGCAATAATCCTACCCAGTGGCGGGACAAGGTCATCCAGAGCCCAGGGCAAACATGCCAAACTGCACCCCCCGCCCCCAAGGTGTATGGGCATTATGCGTCATCAAAACCCCCCCCCCCCCCCCCACAAAAAAAACTGAGCACTAATATTTTTCACCCCCTAAGGATAAATTCCCCCTCCTCCCAGCACAAATCGTGCCCCCCCCCCCCCAAAAAAAATCACTCCTCCCAGCACAAATTATCTACCTCTAAGATTACTCCTCCTAATAACTCCACTGCAAATCCCCCTTCCAGCACAAAGTGCCCCAATCATCCTTCCTAGCACAAATCTTCTTCCCCCATTCCTTCTCCCCCTAAATTTTAGCATACCCCCCGAATTTCCCCTCCTAGAACAATACTTCCTGCTGCCCCCCAAATCCCCCTTTCCAACACAAATCCCCTCCCCCTATTTCCTTGTGGTGCCCCCCCCCCCACCGCCCATGATACCACAGTGCCCAGGGCAGCCGCCCCTCCTGCCCACCCCTTGTCCTACCCCTGATCCTACCACAAGGCCTCCCTCTGTAATTCTAAACGGGTAACCTGTAAAAAAAAAATGTAATGCATCGCCTATGGAGATTAAGTCCTGTAGTTTGTCGCCATCGGTGTAAATTTCCTGTCCCCTCAAATTAACTCAACACACACAGCCATTAATGTCTAAACTGCAACAAAAGTGAGTACACCCCTAAGTGAAAATGTCCAAATTGGGCCCAAAGTGTCAATATTTGTGTGGCCACCATTATTTTCCAGCACTGCCTTAACCCTCTCGGGCATGGAGTTCACCAGAGCTTCACAGGTTGTCACTGGAGTCCTCTTCCCCTCCTCCATGATGACATCACAGAGCTGGTGGATGTTAGAGATCTTGCGCTCCTCCACCTTCCGTTTGAGGATGTCCCACAGATGCTCAATAGGGTTTAGGTCTGGAGACATGGTTGGCCAGTCCATCACCTTTACCCTCAGCTTCTTTAGCAAGGCAGTGGTCATCTTGGAGGTGTGTTTGGGGTGGTTATCATGTTGGAATACTGCCCTGCGGCCCAGTCTCTGAAGGGAGGGGGTCATGCTCTGCTTCAGTATGTCACAGTACATGTTGGCATTCATGGTTCCCTCAATGATCTGTAGCCCCCCAGTGCCGGCAGCACTCAGGCAGCCTCAGACCATGACACTCCCACCACCATGCTTGACTGTAGGCAAGACATACTTGTCTTTGTTCTCCTCACCTGGTTGCCGCCACACACACACTTCAAAACATCTGAACCAAATAAGTTTATCTTGTTCTCATCAGACCACAGGACATGGTTCCAGTAATCCATGTCCTTAGTTTGCTTGTCTTCAGCAAGCTGTTTGCAGACTTTCTTGTCCATCATCTTTAAAATGGGACAACAGCTTTGCAGACCAATTTGATGCAGTGTGCAGCGTATGGTCTGAGCACTGACAGGTCGTATGGTCTGAGCAATGCTGGCAATAATCATACGTCCATTTCTCAAAGACCAGTTCTGGATATGATGCTGAGTGCGTGCACTCAACTTTTTTGGTGGACCATGGTGAGGTCTGTTCTGAGTGGAACTTGTCATGTTATACCACTGTATGGTCTTGGCCACAGTGCTGCAGCTCAGTTTCAGGGTCTTGGCAATCCTCTTATAGCCTAGGCCATCTTTATGTAGATCAACAATTAATTTTTTTTCAGATCCTCAGAGAGTTCTTTGCCATGAGGTGCCATGTTGAACTTCCAGTGACTAGTATGAGAGAGTGAGAGCGACAGAGCCGGTACTACCACTAGGCAAACTAGGCAGCCGCCTAAGGCACCCGGTCACTGGTGTTTCTAGTCTCTTCTCTCTGCAGCAAGCAACTAAAGCTCAGAATCAGCAGGCAGCCGCCACTCCATTTGCACATAGTGTCAGAGCCACATCGGCGGTGGAGGACTGTGTCTGTCTGTGTCCCGACTCTCGAATGAATGGAAGCAAGTAAATATTCATTGATGGGTGCTGGTGAGGCTGCATTTGATGAGCACTGGTGAGGCTGCATAGGGGGGTAGTGCAGTGGGGCAGATGTGAAAGGAGGTGGATTGGTGGGACAGATGAGCAGGGGGTTACAGAGGTGGGGCAAAAGAGCAGGGGGTTACGGAGGTGGGGCAAAAGAGCAGGGGGTTACGGAGGTGGGGCAGGAGAGCAGGGGGTTACGGAGGCGGGGCGGGAGAGCAGGGGGTTACGGAGGCGGGGCGGGAGAGCAGGGGGTTACGGAGGCGGGGCGGGAGAGCAGGGGGTTACGGAGGCGGGGCGGGAGAGCAGGGGGTTACGGAGGCGAGGCGGGAGAGCAGGGGGTTACGGAGGCGAGGCGGGAGAGCAGGGGGTTACGGAGGCGGGGCAGAAGAGCAGGGGGTTACGGAGGCGGGGCAGGAGAGCAGGGGGTTACGGAGGCGGGGCAGGAGAGCAGGGGGTTACGGAGGCGGGGCAGGAGAGCAGGGGGTTACGGAGGCGGGGCAGGAGAGCAGGGGGTTACGGGGGCGGGGCAGATGTGAGCAGGGGGTTACGGGGGCGGGGCAGATGTGAGCAGGGGGTTACGGGGCGGGGCAGATGTGAGCAGGGGGTTACGGGGGCGGGGCAGATGTGAGCAGGGGGTTACGGGGGCGGGGCAGATGTGAGCAGGGGGTTACGGGGGCGGGGCAGATGTGAGCAGGGGGTTACGGGGGCGGGGCAGATGTGAGCAGGGGGTTACAGAGGCGGGGCAGAAGAGCAAGAGGTACATTTGGTTGGAGGGATGAGAATGGGGTTTGGCAGTGGGACAGAAAAGCAGGGGGGTACAGTGGTGGGACAGATGAGAAAGGAGCTACGTTGGTGGAACACATGAGCAGGGGGTTACAGTGGTGGGGCAGAAGAGCAGGAGGTGCGTGGCAGGTGAGAAGATGGTTCAGCAGTGAGCCAGAAGAGTATGAGGGTACGGTGGCGGGGCAGATGTGCAGAGGCAGATGTGCAGGGGATTACGGTGGCGGGACAGATGTGCAGGGGGTACAGTGAGGCATGGAGTTGCAAGAATTGGGGCTGATCTGAGACGTGAGAGTGCAGGATGTTACTTTCTCACTTACTAAAGTTGTTTACAGCATTTAGTTTATAAAAAATCCTTTTGCGATTGAGAGTGTGAAGTTTACATATTTAGTTATAAAATCGGCACACTTCATTTCTTTGAAAACATTTTTGGCACACTGTGCTCAAAAAGTTGCCTAACCTGCACTAAACTATGCCTACATAGCAGCAGATGCATCCACTGCTGTGTCAGAGAGCAAGTCCCGGCTGTAAAGTTGGCAGCTGGGAATTGCTGAGCAAGTCGGCAAGGTAAGGTGGGGACTCTAAAGCCTCGTACACACGATCGGATTTTCCAACAGGAATTGTGTGATGACAGCCTGTTGGCGGAAAATCAGACAGTTTTGTACGCTCCATCGGACAATTGTCAGATTTTCTGCGGACAAATGTTGGATGGCAGGCTTTAAAATTTTCCACGAACAACGATCTGTTGTCGGATTTTCCGATCCTATGTACATAAGTCCGTCGGACAAAAGTCCAAAGTACAAAGGCATGCTTGGAATCAATGCTCACTAAACATGACATTAGCAGAAGATGCCCAAAGGGTGGCGCTAAAGAGCTGAAAAGCCACGTACGCTCGTGTTTGTTGGCCGACAATTGTGTGGCGGTTTGTATGCAAGACAAGTTTTTGGGCAACGCCCTTCGGACAAAAGTCCGAGGCTTTATCTGCGGGAAAATCCGATCGTGTCTACGAGGCTTAAATCCTCATTATTTATTGAACTTTGTAATCATACCTGAGGACATTGTAGTATAAATATGCTTTTCCACTGAATAATGATCTATAAATGATATAATAAGGAGACTAACGGCTGTGCTTCTCTTTCAGTTGGATACGTGCGGATTGAACATCTAAACTTTCAGTAAGTAGACAAATGATTCCATGTATCTCTTTTCTAGTTGGAGGTAATGATGTTTTTCCATTCTCCCTTCTGAAAGTTGCATTTTTTTATTTTTTTGTATGAAAATCCTAATCCTGACAATAATATTTCCCATATCCCTGTACATTGTGTATGCTGAGATGCCCATCGAATCGTTTTTTTAAACTATGGACACTCCCCACTGACACCACCGATTGTGGAAGGGAGTTCCACATCCTTACCACTCTAACAGTAAAGAACACTCTACACAGTTTAAGGTTAAACCACTTCTCTTCCAATTTCATTGAGTCATGTGTCTTTTTATTTATTTTTTTAAGCTCCCCGTGTCTGAATAGTTTCTTCCCTATGCTAGAATCACCATTAAGGTATTTGTATATCGCATTCGCTATCATATCTCCTCTTGGGCATTTCCTCTAGTTATATACCCTACCCGTGGGATCCCTGTGGAAGGAGAAAATCGCTGCTGGAGTCATTGCTACTACACTGCTACTACACCACTACATCATTCTAATACACCACTACTAGTTGGGTAGCAATATTGCTTCTACACTGCTACTACACTGCCATACCTCATGAATTCTTGGAATGGTAACAAGGGATACCTATTAGCAAAAGTATGTAGGCATAGGACACACCCCTGCCACGCCCCCTTAAGGGTATGAGCCATTTCAACCCCCATGTTGAGGGCATGTGGTCTGGTATGGTTGAGAAGGGGGGGGCACGCGCTCACTGGTCTGTCCCCACCCTTCAATTTATTTTTATTCAATTATTTTTTTATTCAATTTATTTTTTTATTCAATTATTTTTTTTATTCAATTATTTTTTTTATTCAATTTATTTTTTATTCAATTTATTTTTTATTCAATTTATTTTTTATTCAATTTATTTTTATTCAATTTATTTTTTATTCAATTATTTTTTTTATTCAATTTATTTTTTATTCAATTTTTAATTTTATTCAATTTTTCTTATTCACAATTTTTTTTATTACATTTTTTTTTCTTTTATTATACTATACAAATATAAAACCTTTCATATAATTTCAAAAACATAAATACAAACCATTCAAAAACAAAAGAATGGATCTCTTCTAGAATAAATCATCCTTAAAATGTTGAGTTCTTAGAAAAAGAACTGCCAGGCTGCATACCCTGATAAGGGTCTGGCACAGATTTTGGGGGGTTCCCTTTAAAAAGGCTGCATACTAGGGATGAGCCGAACACCCCCCCGGTTCGGTTCGCACCAGAACTTTCGAACTGACCCCAAATTCGAACGAACTTTAGAACCCCATTGAAGTCTATGGGACTCGAACGTTCGAAATGAAAAGTGCTAATTTTAACGGCTAATATGCAAGATACTGTCCTAAAAAGGGTTTGGGGACCTGGCTCCTGCCCCAGGGGACATGGGTCAATGCCTAAAATGTTTTTAAAAATGGCCGTTTTGGCGGGAGCACTGATTTTAATGACGATTAAAGTGGAAAAAAAAGGGAAATATTCCTTTAAATATGGTGCCTGTGGGGTGTCTGTAGGATGCCTGTGAAGTGCCACGTGTTTCCCGTGTTTAGAACAGTCCCTGCACAAAATGACATTAAACGGAAATCACACCATTTAAAACTGCTTGCGGTTTTAATGTTATATCTGGTTCCTGCAATATGGTTGAAAATCATTGAGAAAAATGGCATGGGTAGCCCTCCCTGCCCATTACCAGCCTATTTGGGTCTTGTACGCATATTAAGGGGAACCCCGTACCCATATTAAAAAAAGGAAATGCGTGTGGCCCCCAGGCCCTATATACTCAGAACAGCAGTATACAGGCGGTGCAAACAAGACAGGGACTGTGTAGGTTTGTTGTGTTAAGTTGAATCTGTTTGTAATTTTCAACTGGTACATTTTTAAAGTGTAGCTCCAGTCAAAAAAACTATTTTTAAGCTTTTTGGAAAACATAGGGAAGGGTTATCACCCCTGTATAATTTGTTTTGTCGTCCATCTTTTTTCATCTCACTTGCTGTTGTCTCCTTCCGTTTGCAAGTAGGAGATGTTTGTAAATTGGATGTTTGAAAGTAGGGGCCTGCCCTATATGCTCTGCAGAAATGGCGGAACAAGGTGTTGGTTTTGCCACAACATTGTAAGCCCTCAAAGTGACTCTTGGTGGGCGCTGGAGCGCCCTGCTGTGAACGATTATATCAAGAATTGTAATTACATGCCATTGTTGAACAGTGGTAGAAAAATTGACCTTTGGTGGTTGTGGTGCTGGTGCCACAACACTATAAGTCCTCACCGTTACTCTGGGTGGGCACAGGAACGGGCCCTGCTGTGAAATATTATATCAAGAATTGTAATTACATGCCCCTGTTAAACAGGGGCTGAAAAATTGGGCCTTAGGCACTGGTGCTGGTGCCACGACACTGCAACCTCTCCCATATACTCTAGTTGTGGTGCAGGAATGAGCCCTGCTGCAAAGCATTGCATCAAAAATTGTAATTAAACGCCCCTGTTAAACAGGGGCAGAAAAATTGGGCTGCTGGCACTGCTGCTGGTGCCACGACACTGCAACCTCTCCCATATACTCTAGTTGTGGTGCAGGAATGAGCCCTGCTGCAAAGCATTGCATCAAAAATTGTAATTAAACGCCCCTGTTAAACAGGGGCAGAAAAACTGGGCCTTAGGCACTGGTGCTGGTGCCACCACACTGCAACCTCTGCCATATACTCTAGTTTTATTGCAGGAATTAGCCCTGCTGCAAAGCATTGCATCAAAAATTGTACTTAAACGCCCCTGTTAAACAGGGGCAGAAATATTGGGCTGATGGCATCAACCAGAACCAGAAATGTTCTTCCAACATATCAGCGGAGGAGGAAGAGGATAGACAATCAACATAACAGGACAGTCACTCAGCATCAGCATAGGCAGTCTTGAAGGGATGTGATATTTCAAAAAAAATTATTCGGTTACATCAGCTTCAGGTGCTTGGTAGCTGTGGGTGATCCAAGACTGATTCATCTTGATGAAGGTCAGTCGATCAACTGATTCGGTGGACAGGCGCACCCTGTGATCGGTAACAAAGCCACCAGCAGCACTGAAGGTGCGTTCCGAAAGAACGCTGGATGCAGGACAGGCCAGTAGCTCAATTGCATACTGTGCAAGCTCTGGCCAGTGATCCATTCTCAAGACCCAGTAAGCCAGAGGATTTTCGGTGGGAAAGGTGTCCAAGTCTGACCTTGCCCCTAGGTATTCCTGCACCATGTAAATCAGACGCTGGCGATGGTTGCTGGAACCGATCATACCTTGGGGCTGCGGACTAAAAAATTGTCTGAAAGCATCAGTCAAACGGCCACCTTCTCCACCGCTCCTTCTGACCGATGCCTCAGCAACACGTTGTCCAGGACCAGGAGTTTGTAACCTCCCGGTCTCTGGGAAAGCGTTGCACAGACCTTTCTGCAAGGCCTCCCGGAGATGTCTCATCCTCTGCTCCCTCTGCGATGGCAAGATAAGGTCGGCAACCTTACCCTTGTACCGTGGATCAAGGAGAGTGGCCAGCCAGTAATGGTCCGTCTCCTTGATCCGAAGAATACGAGGATCCTTCCGCAGGCTTTGCAGGATCAGGGAGGCCATGCAACGTAGGTTAGCTGAGGCATTCGGTCCGGAGTCCTCTGGGTCACTAAGGACAACATGATCCGCAGCTACCTCCTCCCAGCCACGTACAAGTCCACGTGTTTCTTGGGACTGTAAATCATCCCTACAAGACTGCTGCTGCTGATGCTGAGTGCCAGCCTCCACCTCCATGCTGACACAATCATCCTCCTCCTCCTCCTCCTCTTCCTCCTCCTCACCCTCTTCCTGTGTGATGGGTGGCACAGCAGGAACACTGTCTGGATAAAGGGGGCCTTGAGAGGCAAGGAAGTCCTCCTCTTCCTGCCTCTGTTCTGCCTCAAGTGCCCTGTCCATTATTCCACGCAGCGTATGCTCCAAGAGGTGGACAAGAGGTACAGTGTCACTGATGCATGCACTGTCACTGCTCACCATCCTTGTGGCCTCCTCAAACGGTGACAGGACAGTGCATGCATCCCTGATCATGCCCCACTGGCGTGGTGAGAAAAAACCGAGCTCCCCTGACCCTGTCCTGGTGCCGTAGTCGCACAGGTACTCATTGATGGCCCTCTGCTGCGTGTGCAGCCGCTGCAGCATGGCCAATGTTGAGTTCCATCTGGTGGGCATGTCACATATAAGGCGGTTCTTGGGCAGGTTCAACTCCTTTTGAAGCTCAGCCAGCCGAGCACAGGCATTAAATGATCGGCGGAAATGCACACAGACTTTCCTGGCCTGCTTCAGGACATCCTGTAAGCCGGGGTACCTGCCCAAGAATCGCTGCACCACCAGGTTAAGGACGTGAGCTACACAGGGCACATGGGTCAGTTGTCCCTGTCGGAGGGCGGAGAGGAGGTTGGTGCCATTGTCGCAAACCACCATTCCTGGCTTAAGCTGGCGTGGCGTCAACCACCTCTCGGCCTGCCCCTGCAGAGCTGACAAAACATCCGCCCCAGTGTGGCTCCTGTCCCCCAAACAAACCAGCGCAAGCACGGCATGGCATCGTTTTGCCTGCCTACTTGCGTAGCCCCTGGAACGCCTACGGAGCACCGCTGGTTCTGAGGACAGAGCACTGGAAGAGGCCATGGAGGAAGAAGAAGAGGAGGGGGTGGAGGAGAAAGGTGTGTCACAACCAATAGTAGCATTTTGGAGGCGTGGTGGCGGAACAACCTCCAACACTACTGCACCTTGTCCTGCATCCTTCCCAGCTGCCAGAAGAGTGACCCAATGGGCCGTGAAAGACAGGTAACGTCCCTGTCCATGCCTGCTGGACCATGAGTCAGCGGTAATATGCACCTTACCGCTGACCGCCCTGTCCAGCGAGGCAAGGACATTGCCTTCCACATGCCGGTAGAGAGCCGGAATCGCCTTCCATGAGAAAAAGTGGCGTTTGGGGACCTGCCACTGAGGAACCGCACATTGTACAAACTCACGGAAGGGGGCCGAGTCTACCAAC